>NC_080723.1:2433750-2802500 GCF_019097595.1 Hemibagrus wyckioides | reverse complement strand
GGACCACTTTTGATAGATACTGACCACTGCAGACCAGGAACACCCCACAAGAGCTGCAGATTTGGAGATGCTCTGATCCAGTGGTCTAACCATCACAATTTGGCCCTTCGTCAAACTCGCTCAAATCCTTACGCTCGTCCATTTTTCCTGTTTCTAACACATCAACTTTCATGATATATATTTCAGTTCTTAAAGTGACCTTACATATTTCTTCAGTTACCCAAAGTATAATGCCTCAATGGCAGAGGCCTGTTAAAAGGCAATCTGAGACTAAAGATTAATGTTTTCTTTTTATTCAGCAAAAATTATGCGAATGAATGATTTCGTCTTTAATAGTATACAGTGTGTTTAAGTGGGCGTTAAATAACATTGCATAACTGTGGTTTGGTGTTCCCAATTTCATGTTTTCTTATTCAAAGAATGCACACACACACACACTTATGCTAAACTGTAGGGAGACAAATTAATCATGTGTTCTGATCACTTTTTCTCTTTCATGACTGATCAGGAGGAAAGAACCTAAAAAAACGTAACTGAGTTAAAAGAGGAACGTTTTGCGAATGTTCTGTAATTTCTATGAAAGCTATTGTTTTTTTCTCCAGCTTTTGTAGAGCTTATTGTTTTTTAGCAGAAAATGTGCCACGTGTCTTAGACATACAGCATCTGCTTCTCTTGCCATTTGTCATAGCACTTTGAGCTGGACTGTTTTTATAAACCCCGTGGCCTCCTCCTCCTTCTGATTCCTGAAACTGATAAATTATTATTGCTCCTGTATTTATTTGTATTTGGACTCATTAATATTTTCAGACAAAATTTACCTTTACATGCACATGAATGTAGTATGGAGTTGTCCCGCCCTTTGCAGCTATAACAGCTTCAACTCTTCTGAGAAGACTTTCCACAAGGTTTAGGAGTGTGTTTATGGGAATTTTTGACCATTCCTCTAGAAGCACATTTGTGAGGTCAGGCACTGATGTTGGATGAGAAGGTCTGACTCACAGTCTCCACTCTAATTCATCCCAAAGGTGTTCTGTGGGGTTGAGGGGTTGACTCTGTGCAGGCCAGTCAAGTTCCTCCACACCAAACTCACTCATCCATGTCTTTATGGACCTTGCTTTGGTCACTGGTGTGTGGTCATGTTGGAACAGGAAGGGGTCATCCCCAAATTGTTCCCACAATGTTGGGAGCATGAAATTGCTGGGAAAAAACCTAAATACGCCTGTTCTGTATATCAGAATTATAGCTATAAATATTCTTCCGTTGCTTATAAATACTTGAACAGCCTATGTCAAACAAAGCAAAGTGACAACCAATCAAGATGTCAGACTTACCGCAGAAGAACAAAACTGTTATACAGCATTTTCAAAAGAAATGAAGTAATAATATAGATATCCAATAATAAGTAATATTTAATAGAAATGCAAACAAATGTATATGAAACACAGCCCATGTTTTAGTTTGTAATATTTGTCCAAAATGCACATGTGAGCTGATAATATTCAAATCACACTTCTGACCATGTCGTGGATGTATCTGGACTGTGTAGTGGACTGTGTAGTGGAATGTGTAGTGGACTGTGTAGTAGACTGTGTAGTGGACTGTGTAGTGGAATGTGTAGTGGACTGTGTAGTAGACTGTGTAGTGGACTGTGTAGTGGAATGTGTAGTGGACTGTGTAGTGGAATGTGTAGTGGACTGTGTAGTGGACTGTGTAGTAGACTGTGTAGTGGACTGTGTAGTGAACTGTGTAGTGAACTGTATAGTGGAATGTGTTATGGACTGTGTAGTGAACTGTGTAGTGAACTGTATAGTGGAATGTGTTATGGACTGTGTAGTGAACTGTGTAGTGGACTGTGTAGTGGACTGTGTAGTGAACTGTGTAGTAGACTGTGTTATGGACTGTGTAGTGGACTGTGTAGTAGACTGTGTAGTGGACTGTGCAGTGAACTGTGTAGTGGACTGTGTAGTAGACTGTGTAGTGGACTGTGTAGTGGACTGTGTAGTAGACTGTGTAGTGGACTGTGCAGTGAACTGTGTAGTGGACTGTGTAGTAGACTGTGTAGTGGACTGTGCAGTGAACTGTGTAGTGGACTGTGTAGTGGACTGTGTAGTGAACTGTGTAGTGGACTGTGTAGTGGACTGTGTAGTGAACTGTGTAGTGGACTGTGTAGTAGACTGTGTTATGGACTGTGTAGTGGACTGTGTAGTAGACTGTGTAGTGGACTTTGCAGTGAACTGTGTAGTGGACTGTGTAGTGGACTGTGTAGTGGACTGTGTAGTGAACTGTGTAGTGGACTGTGTAGTGGAATGTGTAGTGGACTGTGTAGTGGACTGTGTAGTAGACTGTGTAGTGAACTGTGTAGTGGACTGTGTAGTGGAATGTGTAGTGGACTGTGTAGTGGAATGTGTAGTAGACTGTGTTATGGACTGTGTAGTGAACTGTGTTATGGACTGTGTAGTGGAATGTGTAGTGAACTGTGTTATGGACTGTGTAGTGGACTGTGTAGTGGACTGTGCAGTGAACTGTGTAGTGAACTGTATAGTGGACTGTGTTATGGACTGTGTAGTGAACTGTGTAGTGGAATGTGTAGTGGACTGTGTAGTGAACTGTGTAGTGGACTGTGTAGTGGACTGTGTAGTGAACTGTGTAGTGGACTGTGTAGTAGACTGTGTTATGGACTGTGTAGTGGACTGTGTAGTAGACTGTGTAGTGGACTGTGCAGTGAACTGTGTAGTAGACTGTGTTATGGACTGTGTAGTGAACTGTGTTATGGACTGTGTAGTGGAATGTGCAGTGAACTGTGTAGTGGACTGTGTAGTGAACTGTATAGTGGACTGTGTAGTAGACTGTGTTATGGACTGTATAGTGGACTGTGTTATGGACTGTGTAGTGAACTGTGTAGTGGACTGTGTAGTGAACTGTATAGTGGACTGTGTAGTAGACTGTGTTGTGAACTGTATAGTGGACTATGTAGTAGACTGTGTTATGGACTGTGTTGTGGAATGTGTAGTTGACTCTGTAGTGGACTGTGTAGTGGACTGTGTAGTGAACTTTGTAGTGGACTGTGTAGTGGACTATGTAGTAGACTGTGTTATGGACTGTGTTGTGGAATGTGTAGTTGACTCTGTAGTGGACTGTGTAGTGGACTGTGCAGTGGACTGTGTAGTGAACTGTATAGTGGACTGTGTAGTAGACTGTGTTATGGAATGTGTAGTGAACTGTGTTATGGACTGTGTAGTGGACTGTGTAGTGGACTGTGCAGTGAACTGTGTAGTGAACTGTATAGTGGACTGTGTAGTAGACTGTGTTATGGACTGTGTAGTGAACTGTGTTATGGACTGTGTAGTGAACTGTGCAGTGAACTGTGTAGTGGACTGTGTAGTGAACTGTGTAGTGGACTGTGTAGTGAACTGTGTAGTGGACTGTGTAGTGAACTGTGTAGTGGACTGTGTAGTGAACTGTGTAGTAGACTGTGTTGTGGAATGTGTAGTTGACTCTGTAGTGGACTGTGTAGTGGACTGTGTAGTAGACTGTGTTATGGACTGTGTTGTGGAATGTGTAGTTGACTCTGTAGTGGACTGTGTAGTGGACTGTGCAGTGGACTGTGTAGTGAACTGTATAGTGGACTGTGTAGTAGACTGTGTTATGGACTGTATAGTGTACTATGTTATGGACTGTGTAGTGAACTGTGTAGTGGACTGTGTAGTAGACTGTGTTGTGGAATGTGTAGTTGACTGTGTAGTGGACTGTGTAGTGGACTGTGTAGTGGACTGTGTAGTGAACTGTATAGTGGACTGTGTAATAGACTGTGTTATGGAATGTGTAGTGAACTGTGTTATGGACTGTGTAGTGGACTGTGCAGTGAACTGTGTAGTGAACTGTATAGTGGACTGTGTAGTAGACCGTGTTATGGACTGTGTAGTGAACTGTGTTATGGACTGTGTAGTGGACTGTGCAGTGAACTGTGTAGTGGACTGTGTAGTGAACTGTATAGTGGACTGTGTAGTAGACTGTGTTATGGACTGTATAGTGGACTGTGTTATGGACTGTGTAGTGGACTGTGTAGTGAACTGTGTAGTGGACTGTGTAGTAGACTGTGTTGTGGAATGTGTAGTTGACTCTGTAGTGGACTGTGTAGTGGACTGTGTAGTGAACTTTGTAGTGGACTGTGTAGTAGACTGTGTTATGGACTGTGTTGTGGAATGTGTAGTTGACTCTGTAGTGGACTGTGTAGTGGACTGTGCAGTGGACTGTGTAGTGAACTGTATAGTGGACTGTGTAGTAGACTGTGTTATGGACTGTATAGTGGACTGTGTTATGGACTGTGTAGTGAACTGTGTAGTGGACTGTGTAGTGGACTGTGTAGTGAACTGTGTAGTGGACTGTGTAGTGAACTGTGTAGTGGACTGTGTAGTGGACTGTGTAGTGAACTGTGTAGTGGACTGTGTAGTAGACTGTGTTATGGACTGTATAGTGGACTGTGTTATGGACTGTGTAGTGAACTGTGTAGTGGACTGTGTAGTGAACTGTGTAGTGGACTGTGTAGTGGACTGTGTAGTGAACTGTGTAGTGGACTGTGTAGTGGACTGTGTAGTGGACTGTGTAGTGAACTGTGTTATGGAATGTATAGTTGACTCTGTAGTGGACTGTGTAGTGGACTGTGTAGTGAACTGTGTAGTGGACTGTGTAGTGAACTGTGTAGTGGACTGTGTAGTGAACTGTGTAGTGGACTGTGTAGTGGACTGTGTAGTGGACTGTGTAGTGGACTGTGTAGTAGACTGTGTTATGGACTGTGTTATGGAATGTATAGTTGACTCTGTAGTGGACTGTGTAGTGGACTGTGTAGTGAACTGTGTAGTGGACTGTGTAGTAGACTGTGTTATGGACTGTGTTGTGGAATGTGTAGTTGACTCTGTAGTGGACTGTGTAGTGGACTGTGCAGTGAACTGTGTAGTGGACTGTGTAGTGAACTGTATAGTGGACTGTGTAGTAGACTGTGTTATGGACTGTATAGTGGACTGTGTTATGGACTGTGTAGTGAACTGTGTAGTGGACTGTGTAGTGGACTGTGTAGTGGACTGTGTAGTAGACTGTGTTATGGACTGTGTTGTGGAATGTGTAGTTGACTCTGTAGTGGACTGTGTAGTGGACATGTGCTACTCCATGGTCCTGGAGGACAGTTGTTTCGTTTTACTCTGTACTACACCAGTTGTACATTGTTGAAATGACAATAAAAGCTTCCTGACTTGAAATCACTATATTTGCTGAGAATACTGGGTGTTACTGGGAATACTGGTGGTAAATAAACACAGTAAAAAAACCCATTAACATCAATTCTGTAGTTATTTAGTTATTATTAGCTTATCTTTACACTTATATGTGCCCTTAATGTCAGAATAAGAGAAGTGTTCCTGCTTTATTTTGATTCCCTCTAATTCATATAATTAGATAAACTATTTAAATATTACCTCTGAAATAGGTTTAAGTGAGTTCAGCATCACCTTCCAGAAACAAAAATCTCTAGGAGAAGCAGATGTCTGGTGCTAAAAGGTGATTTTCCTTTAAAAAAATAAATCCACTTATTTTTTAAACAGAATAATTCACGCTTGTTGCCACGGTGAAGCAATTGCGGAATTTACAAATGTTGCGCAGTTGGCCATTTCACCGGGTTTTCTGCGGATCCTTCTGACCTGCCAGTGTTGTAAGTGTAAATTATTTGGCAGCATGGACTGAGGATCACACAGTATAAGACATAATCATTTACTATTTACAAGGCCATGGTTCCACTGCCATCATGGTTTATGAAGCGTGACTGCAACAATACTTTAGTCTAGACAGATCATGGGTCTCTCCTGCAACTGTAGTATATGTGCAATGGATCTGACTACTGTACAAATTTCAGTGGCAAAAGAAATGTATTTTAGGCCAATGAGAAATAAGAAATAATAATTTTGCCATAAGAAATAATATAAATGCAGATAATCAGCCGCCCAAAAATATGACCGATATGACCAATATGACCAATATGAAGCGTATGTAAACTGTATGGCTGCTTAAGAAGAACTGACCCAAGCCAAGCATTCCATGTCAAGGATCCTCACAGGAAGTCGTGCCACCAAGCTTGGGCTAAAAATAGAACAGACCGCCCACACCACCAATCTGTCAACAAAAAAAACACGCCCAAAAAACCTAACTTTTGAACGCATGCTGAAGGCATTTCTAGCAAAATTTCAATTCTATAGGCAAAAATTCGTAAGGGAGGGCATTCGTATGCCAAGGTTCCACTCTGTGTGTGTGTGTGTGTGTGTATATGTGTGTGTTTGTGTGTGTATGTGTGTGTGTTTGTGTATGTATAAGATAAGACAGGAATATCAAGTAGATAATCCACAAATATTAAGACATGGCTAGAATAGAAGGAATACAGCTGTTGGAGCTGTAGAAATGCAGCGGCAGGGGCATAGTCGAGCATCAGCTGCAGAACAAGGGGTCAGACAAAATTAGCAATTAGCAGTTAGCAAGGTATGGTTTAAAACCATGCATTAAACGACAGGTTATTTAGAGTGCTTTCACACTTGGTGTTATTTTGACAGACCTGAGCACCTTTTGTGCCGACATTGCATCAGATCACATGACGCGTACATGGTTACCATAATGCTACCGCCTAGGCAGTACTAGTCAACTAGACGAGAAGGAGAAGAAGTAACAGGAATCTTAATCAGAAAATTAATCTGACTATGGTGACTATACCTCTCAAATTCTTGAGTTCTTGGGCAACTAGACAGCATTTAGACTACTGTCGGCTACAAAAATTGTACAAGCTACTAAAATTGCACAAGGTGTGAAATCAGCTACGAATAAACTTCCCACAACTCTCTTTAGCTATGCAACAGTAAAATGTTAAAAATTTCTCACATTGTACTTTATTGTTAAGCTCCTATTGTTTCCCCTGACAGAAGATAAATTGTTATAGACCATTTAAAAATCCCAGCTGTGACACTCTCTCTCTCTCTCTCTCGTGCCCTTATTCCCTCACATGTGATCCAGGGTGTTATAAAATCAAAAGTAATGCTATATCATTATGTCGTATTGTCACAGTTGGCTAGTTTAGCTGACATACTTAAAGCAAGCAGATTGAGTCAAACTCGGAAGCAGTCGTCATAGCAAAAGAAAAAAGAGAAGAAGCTTCCTCAGTAGTAACCTCTTTCTTTCATAGGAAAAGGATTTGTTAAATTTGAAGCATGTCCTCGTTTACCCAAATTGCAGAGCAAGACTAATGGCACAACAGATTTGCCTGATTAACAGCCTTTTTCAAAATAAGAATGGATTTGGTGCTGACACGAAATGATAAACGATACAGCCTAAGCCAGTGAATGAAAAGCTACAGAAACAACAGCAAACCGTAGTGTAAATAATTAGCGGCAGCTTGTTCGCTTAGTTTTTATACATCATGATAAACGCCAGAAAAGGCCTAGACTCCTGTCAACTAGATCAAACCATATTGCTACAGGCTACGTGGTCCACAGATTCAATTAGCCTTTTTAATCATTCAACACCGTGTACAAGCACACAGCGCTTTTGCTATTGTACAGTATTGCCTGTAGAGCAGACATATATATATATCACTTAGATACCTATCCAGAATTCTGCAGTGTACACACAGAATCAAGTAGGCCTTCTGCTATCTTTTCCAATACTAATATTTCAAATTTCTTCATTTCTACTCGGCATTCACCCAAACTGAGCTTTTGTGATGGATGAGGTCCCTCATAATGTCACCATCTACTGAATATTTCAAGTAACGCGTGATGGAAATGCTCAGCAGCGGCTATAAGTGAGGACAGAACAGCGGTCTGTTTATGAGTTATGCATCCTCGGTCCGCTCCGCTCAAACCTGACACATGACTCACGCGTGTAAGACGACGCTGCTCAGCGTTTGCTGTCACGATCAGGTTGGCGGTGTTCGTATATCTGTTGAGAACGCACAGCAAAGTCATGCTGCAGGACGAAACACCTTTATAAAAATGGTAATGCTATAAAAAAATCTCATCATTGTCTCCGGGTTCATTTTAAATGCATGCACAATAACACAAATGCAGTATTCATGAGAGCTAAGAGATGACTCTATTGTTGGAGTCGCTACTGGTGAGATAAGCAGGATGGAAATAGCAGAGCTTTGATAAAAATTTTTGCCTTGTAGCAGGAAAAAAAAAGAAAAAGATAAGCCTGTATAATGATGTTGTCTCTTCTATCCAGAACTGTGATAGGTCTTAAGTTCTAAAGAAATTAATTTGTGCAGTTATATCTAGAACAAATTCATTCGAACTGACATGCTATGCGCACTCAAGTCCCAAGACGACGAAAGAGGGAGACGGAGAGATGCAGGAGCTTCCAATCAAATCGAATCCAATCCAAGTGTCAGATTCACTCCCAAGCATTTTGTCTAAATAATGCAATTTACGTGCATTAAGAAAGTTTTTTAAAAAATTGCCTTTTTGACAAAAAAAAAAAAAAAGAAATTATGAGACCTTTCAGCTCTGCACTGGAAAAGAATCAATGTTTAATTTCTCCACTGTAATGTATTGACACTGAGACACTTTGGAACAGTTTCAATGAAATGAGATTGTGTTTTGAGTGAACAGATGTTTTCATTAGCGCTTTGTTTTTTATCAATCTTATCAACTTTGATATTTCATGAACATTTGTATTTTTACCCAGGATTGCCGAATGTTGTGATCATGTTACTATAACGTGCCAAAATGAATAATAATTGAATAAATTAAAGCCGGAATAGCTGCAGTTGTTTATATAAGCTTTTATTATTCCATTTAACAACGATAAACTCTCTGTAACACTCGCCTCAGAAGCGACAAAATCCATCGTTCATTCACAATAAACAATTCTTCCATGACACGATGTAGTCTGATGCACTTTAGCTTTGGTTGCTAGGCAACAAACGAACATAACAATGGATTAAGTGTAAGACTTTCGCTAGTTTAAAGCCTGGTGCGTTAACACAAGAACTCGGGTCACTGTGACAGGTCCGTGATTATAAAGGCTTTAAAAAAAGGCATTGAATGTGGCTCAGCCAATCAGAATTTAGAACAGAAACTGTCTGACTGTAATTTTTTTTTTTTTTTTTTTACAAATAGATTTTCTTTATACAGTATGTCATGTATTATTTAAGCATAAGATATCTAAATGTAGTCTAACGGGACTTTCTTTTCTTTTCAGAAGCTTCATGCAGACATGTCACAACACCGTATTACTCTTTGCTCCTTTATGAAAATATCACCCCAAGTTAATAACCGCTTCCCAAACACTTTCTATTCAGCACCTGTTTGCCCCGTGAAGTGCTTACAGGTAACTGACAAGGTAAAAACCCATTTCTGGGAACAATTTTTGCCCCCACTGTCTTCAGCCCACCCGTGATATGTGACATTATATTGCTGTAGCACAAGCTGCGGTTGCATCCATCCACCAAACACATAACAAAATGGGAGTGTATTGCTGTCCTTGGCTGCCTTCTTCTTTTATAGTGCCATTTCTCCAGCTTGCTGTGCCTCATAAAGAGTTGAGTCCTCATTGAAAAAAAAAGCACTGCACTGCTCTGGTTCTGTGCTGCCTGCGAAAGTATAACAATGCCAATTTTTCTGTTTATGTGCACAGTTATAGCAAAGCAGCCATTATCGAGTCTAAACTGAAACTGCAAGAACACCACGAATGCCAAATTTCATCATTTGAACTAATAGAAAAGAAGACGGAAATGTTTCCGACATCAAATGTGATTCAATTAACATCACAGCACAAGCAGAGCAAACATTCTGTTCAAAGTAGAGCGTTGGCTGCTAGCCATAGCTGAATAAATGAGTAGCTTGTATTGAGGATAAAAAGCCCTTTGAAAGACTGACTGATGATCTCTCTAGAGAGTAAAGGTTAAGAGGGTTTAAGTGTTGAATGCGGATGGTTTGCCTATTAAGCTGTTTGCCGATCAACGCTTTCCGTGGGAAACCAAATGCAGATGAGCGTGTGGTCAAATGTTCTAATAACATGATGGAGTAATCTACACGAAACGCCGTCTCACTCCCAGCTGCAGCAGATCTACTTTAGTTTCTGTTCATATTAGTGTATGTTTACAATATAGCTGTTAACAGTTTCCACAGCTTCTCCAGTTGTTGTTCTGGTGTGATTTATAACAAGCAAAAGGGCAAGTGGCTTGGCGATGCAGTGTGGAGATGTGTATATTCTCCTTGTGGGTGTACAGGTTCCTTTCTGGTTCTTTCTTAAGGTGAACAAGATGAATAAAAGATAGGAGACCTAAACTACTCCTTCAAAGTAACTACTAATATACTGTGATTAGTCTTACTAAGAGTTAAGAATGTTTATACGTACAGAAAAACAAGGAATGATTCAGATAACGTTATACTTCTATCAGCCGCCTCACTCCATGTTTACGTCATGCACCTGGTCACATGATCACCTGTAGCACGTTTATTAAGTCATGCTAAGTCTATTTAAGTCATGCTTGTTAATCCTCCTGGTGGTCCAGCAGCAGGATCCCATGCTCTCATTGCCACAACCCGGTTTCGATGCCCTGGCAGGGAGCTAACACAACCACTAAAGAGTTTACTCTCAGTGCCGGTCCCAAGCCCGGATAAAATGAGAAGGTTGCGTCAGGAAGGGCATCCAGTGTAAAAACCTGTGCCAAATCAAAACATGTGGACCAAACGATCCGCTGTGGCGACCCCGAACAAGGAACAGCCGAAAGAACGACATCATTTAAGTCACAATTGTAACGCACTCCTTGTCTGGCATTTGTGTAAGCAGTGTTCTGTTATTATCAAATCTATGCCATTTTCATGTATTTCTATTTGTGTTTATGTCACGTTGTCCCAGTCGCTGTTTTCATGTCTTAATAAAACGCTCCACACTTGCATCAATCTCCAAACCTGTCATAACAGCTTCTTTCACCTATAGAGCAATGGAGCACAAGATAAGCCTTCTTTTGCCACCTCTCTGATATAGATAGAAATATTCTTTTCCAAATATTTCATGTTTTTCTATTTATTCATGCATTACCAGGGTAGGAGGGAGCTTGGAGCCTATCCCAGGGGGCTCTAGGGGCCTTGAGGCACAAGTAGGCATCGCAGAGGCCAAACACACACCAAGTGATGCCATTCAGCCTACAAGCATGTTTTTGGACTGGGAAAAGAAACCAGAGTACCCTGAGGAAACACGGGGAGAACATGCAAACACAGGATGGAGAACCTCCAACCCTGGAGGTGTGAGGTAAACATGCTAAGCACAAAGCCACTGATCCTCCATTTATTTAAAATAAATAATATACATTATTCAATACATTCATGCATTGCTGATGCTCCTGTTCAGAAAATCCACAGCAAACCACTGACCCGAAGGTAATCAACAATTTTGGTCAATTATGTCTTATGTGGTTATTAAGCTATTTTCCACTCTAAGACAGAATGAGACACCTTTTAAATAAATCTATTAATCTGCCACTAAAGTGCTTTAATCAGCAGCATATCCCTCTGTGAGCAACATCCTCTGGAGAGACCTCACACTTCTGACATGTCTGGACAGTTTTATTTAATAATAGCATGCCTGATCAGATATTTTTACTCTCTACGACTTCTAATGCTCTAAATGACTTCTGGGTCATCCACTGTTTAAAGCCACTTGAGAAAACAAGTGCAAATGCAGGACATGCAGAGTGAATAGAAAATTAAAAAGTGCCCTAATTCCATGACATTTTGCACTGATGCTGCCTTTTATCTGGATCTCTTGTATGTTGTTTATGGACACTTCACGTGTGAATGCGGCAAAGTTAGAACATGTGATATCAAATTCGAAAGATCTGTGCTTTATCAAGGCAAAGGGAGATGTGAGATATGAACTGAGTTAAAAGTTCAAGTAGCTAATCAAGTGACTAATCCACTGCTGGAATGGGTGCTCAGAGGAACCAAGAGGAACTCCAAACAGACATAGACAGAAATCCAGGCAGACTCAGAAATCCACAGACACAGAAATCCACACCTACTCAGAAATCCACAGACTCAGAAATCCACACAGATTTAAAAATCCACAGACTCAGAAATCCACACAGATTTAAAAATCCATAGACTCAGAAATCCACACAGACACAGAAATCCACAGACGCAGAAATCCACACAGACACAGAAATCCACAGACACAGAAATCCACACAGACACAGAAATCCACACAGACACAGAAATCCACAGACACAGAAATCCACACAGACACAGAAATCCACAGACTCAGAAATCCACACAGATTTAAAAATCCACAGACTCAGTAATCCACACAGATTTAAAAATCCATAGACTCAGAAATCCACAGACTCAGAAATCCACACAGATTTAAAAATCCATAGACTCAGAAATCCACACAGACACAGAAATCCACACAGACACAGAAATCCACAGACACAGAAATCCACACAGACACAGAAATCCACACAGACACAGAAATCCACAGACACAGAAATCCACACAGACACAGAAATCCACAGACTCAGAAATCCACACAGATTTAAAAATCCACAGACTCAGAAATCCACACAGATTTAAAAATCCATAGACTCAGAAATCCACAGACTCAGAAATCCACACAGATTTAAAAATCCATAGACTCAGAAATCCACACAGACACAGAAATCCACAGACGCAGACATCCACACAGACACAGAAATCCACAAACACAGAAATCCACACAGACACAGAAATCCACAAACACAGAAATCCACACAGACACAGAAATCCACAGACACAGAAATCCACACAGACTCAGAAATCCACACAGACACAGAAATCCACACAGACTCAGAAATCCACAGGTGCAGAAATCCACACAGACACAGAAATCCACACAGACTCAGACATCCACACAGAAATCCACAGACTCAGAAATCCACAGACACAGAAATTCACACAGACTCAGAAATCCACAGACTCAGAAATCCACAGACACAGAAATCCACACAGACTCAGAAATCCACAGACACAGAATTCCACAGACACAGAAATCCACACAGACAGACTCAGAAATCCACAGACTCAGAAATCCATAGACACAGAAATCCACACAGACACAGAAATCCACACAGACACAAACACACAAATCTACACAGACACACAAATCTACACAGACACACAAATCTACACAGACAACACAAATTCACACAAACAGAAGGAGAACACAACGAGAAAGTTTGCACCAGAGCTCGGGATAGAACCGGTTACCCTGGAGCCATGAGACGGTAACACACTGCACCACTGTTCTGCCCTGTGCTGTCTACTTAAATGTTCAGCTGCTGATTTACCATATCAACTAAAGGAGAACTGACATTTGATTTAAAGCATGTGTTTTCCCTTGAGACGGGTAAAAAATCACAGCCTGATAGACCTTACAAACCACAAAATCCAATATTACAGTCTTTCGAGGTTGGAACAAGAAGAAAATGTTACCCTTTCTATTATATTTTAAAGCTGGTTATTGGGATGCCTTTCGCAACTGAAAAAAAAAACATCTCTATTGCTCCGTAACAACTGCACAGTTTGTCTCATTAAATCTGCAACGGCTCTAATTTCCAATCCCTTTACTGGCCCTCTGGCTAAAAACAAAAATGTGTCAATAAGACATTCCAATGCTGGCACAGTTAAAAGAAAATTTGGATCTTTGGTCACACTCTTAATGCTACATTCCAGTGTCTATATATATATATATATATATATATATATATATATATATATATATATATATATATATATATATATATATATATATATACATGTATATATGTATATATATACATATATATATATATATACACTGGAGTGTAGCGTATATATACACTGATCAGGCATAACATTATGAGCACTTACAGGTGAAGTGAATAAGACTGATGATCTCCTCATCATGGCACCTGTTAGTGGGTGGGATATATTAGGCAGCAAGTGAACATTTTGTCCTCAAAGTTGATGTGTTAGAAGCAGGAAAAATGGTCAAGCGTAAGGATTTGAGCGAGTTTGACGAAGGGCCAAATTGTGATGGCTAGACCACTGGACCAGAGCATCTCCAAAACTGCAGGTCTTGTGGGGTGTTCCCGGTCTGCAGTGGTCAATAAGTGGTCCAAGGAAGGAACAGTGGTGAACTGGAGACAGGGTCTTGGACGGCCAAGGCTCATTGATACACGTGGGGAGAGAAGGCTGGCCCGTGTGATCCGATCCAACAGACGAGCTACTGTTGCTCAAACTGCTGAAGAAGTTAATGCTGGTTCTGATAGAAAGGGGTCAGAATACACAGTACAGGACGGGTCAGGGCTGTTTTGGCAGCAAAAGGGGGACCAACACAATAATTAGTCTGCCTGATCAGTGTATACACATATATATATATATATATATATATATATATATATATATATATATATATATATACACATACATTATATATATATATATACATACATACATACGCATTATTAATGTGTTAACGCAAATTCATTTTAACAGCACTAAGTTTATTAACGAGCGATTAACGCAGCGCGCATTTTCTGTTTGACCCTTGGCCTTGCCCGTAGTTTGGGAAATGGGAGATGCAGCAGCAAGCCGAAATTGAGAAAGAAAAACGTCTTCTTTATATATAAAACGATGTGTGATGGTTCTGTCGACAAGACAAAAGTCTGCATTTATTGTGGATGTGAATTATCACCGCAGCACGTCGAGTTTAAAATATCACTTGATGGCTAAGCATACATATGATACAGAGAGCTCTCCTGCCCCTCTCCTGCCCCTCGCCAAAGGCAGACAACACTAGATTCTTATCAGCAGAGATGTAATGTGAACCTGTGTTCTTTCTATGTTCTTTTCTTCATGTGTTTAATAGTCATGAACAAGTTATTTGATAAACATGTCTATGTTCTTTATGCTCTCTATTTAAGGCGGTTTCAGTAATGAATGTACACTTTGCATGTTTAGAAGAAGTGATCTGAAAATGTTAACAGGCTTGTGTAAGTAAATCGCTCAGTGCAAAGAAAGAAGTCATTGTTTTCTATGTTCTTTTTTTCGTATGTTTAATAGACATGAACAAGAAAAATATCTATGACCTTTGAAACATGTCTAGTCTTCATGCTCTATGCTGAATATGGTTTCACTAAAACAGTAATAAACACTATAACAGTAATAAACAACATACATTTCAATATTTGTCCATGCCCATGTTGATTAGAGTATTAAAAACTAAAAAAGTATTAATTTAAGCTACATTTAGAATGGATAAAAATGTGCGATTAAGTTGCGATTAATCGCGAGTTAACTCATGATAATCATGCGATTAATCGCGATTAAATATTTTAATCGATTGACAGCCCTAATATATATATATATATATATATACACACACATATTTTTAGCCCATGAAATTACTCAAGGCCATTGATTAACCATAAACAGAAAGGCTGTTTTAATATTTATATTCAGCATTCTGTACAGATAAAAACAACACTGCTATACTATTTATACTATATTCAGTATCTTGTATAAATATATTGTAAAATGTGGGCCTTAGTTAGTTTTTATAATTGTAGCTTGTAGCATCGTAAAATAAACGCAATACTCCTCAATCAATGAGAAATTTTAAAGTTAATGCTTCTTTAATCTAAGAAAAGAATTACAAGCTAACGTTGGAAAGCTATTTAAATCGCTGGACATTCGAAGCACAGTAAACCATTCTGTTTACCTTTTTACATGTAATAAATCTCTTAATTAAACCCAGGATTAGTCTTTTTATGTCTTAGCTCTTTAAGCGTGAGATACAGAGTGAACTGAGGAAATTGGCTGCCTCTTTTTGTGTTATCCTTATTGAATATTGACAACCTTTCATGGCTCTGGGCGGTGGTGACGTTAAGGCCAATTAATTAGTCATTTAAAAAGGAAGCAAACACACTGAAGCAGGAAAGAGAACATGCCACCTTCAGGAGACGCCAGTGCAAAAAATAAATCACCCTTGTCTGTACTGTATGTACAAATAAACTACAGTGTCTCTCTTAAACAAATGCACTTTGATAATAATTTTGTTATTATTGATTATTAACTTTTATTATCTCTTTATATACACATAGGCACCATTCTAAAAAAAAAACTCTGATGCCTTTTACGTCCTCGGCCTTCCAAAATAAATGACACCATCTTCAGGCTGATTCCAATATCCTTTGAAATGAAACAGGATTTTCACAGAGTGAGAAACTTGGCTGCGAATGGAAGAAGATTTTTTCCCGTAAGCTTGCCCCAGATTTGCTGTTGCTTACTGCATTCTTTTTGAACAGCATCCAAGGAGGCATGCACTAGCGATCAATTAGGGCAGAGCAATACTTCAGAGCATGAGCCCACGGACACATTAATTCTGCTGGCTGGCAGACAAAGCTTAAGACCATAAAATATTTAGCACAATCAGGATGCTATAAGATTGGGGAATATTCTCTCTCATCTGAAGGCATCCACAATGCACCCCGTCAGAATGAATGGGCAAAGAAATAAAAAGGCAGAGTGTCTATCAAATTGCTCTAATGCTCGTTGCTAAAAAAGAAAATGATCCAGGTGTCTGGTGTAAAGTGCAGAATGTTCAACATAATTAACAAATAATTACGAACAAGATATTTTTGCCACATGCACAAGCTCTCCTTCTCTTCTGTCCTCATTCTGATAGTTAACATATAAAATTCTTAAAAGTATAAAAATGCACACAAAATGATGACCGGGGCAAACTTTAAAACAAAATGCCAAGCAGCAAAAAATATGCATCTGGCCTTTTTTCCTCATTTCACAACCAACCTCCCGAGTATATCATCCTTTAGAGTTACTTTTATGTACTTTATTGCTACTGCAATGATGGACTGTTATGCTGTTGTTCATGATGCATGGAGATCTTATACATGGCATTATCGATTTAGAAAATGTACACATGTGGGTCGTTTGAGGGCAGAGGTCTGTTCATACTAATAACACACATGGATCACTAACCAATGCGAATGTGAGCCATCATAACAGAAATATGAGATCCGAGCAGCTGACCATTAGGGCATGCAATGCAGGGTCGCAGGGAGACCAGAGTCTATCCATCGCAGGGCAAAAGCACACACTAGCACACCCAATCAGGACAGTATGGGCAATTTTAGAGCCAGTCAGCCTGCAATGCTTGTGTCTTAGACTAGGGGAGGAAACTGGAGTACCTGGAGGATACCACAGAGAGAACATGCAAACAAAATGAGCACAGAGCAGAGGCAGGAATCAAACCACCAACCAGGGAGGTAAACAGCAAAGATGTTAACCAACAAGCCATTGTTCCCCCTCCATTATGTTCATCCATCCATCCAACTTCAGTAACTGTTTTACGCACACCAGTCTATCGTAGTGCACCATACACACACATTCACAATTTAGCTTAACTAGCATGCCTAGCTGCATGGTTTTAAACAGTGGGTGTAAACAGGATTGAATCAGGGATACTGGAGCTATTAGGAAGTAATGCAACCTTCTACTCCACAATAAAACCTTTATTTATACACTATATTACCAAATGTTTTGGGACACCCCTCCAAATCATTGAATTCAGGGGTTGGGCTCGGCCCCTTAGTTCCAGTGAAAGGAACTCTTAATGCTTCAGCTTCATACCAAGACATTTTGGACATTTTTATGCTCCAAACTTTATGGGAACAGTTTGGGGATGACCCCTTCCTGTTCCAACATGACCACACACCAGTGCACAAAGCAAGGTCCATAAAGACATGGATGAGTGAGTTTGGTGTGGAGGAACTTGACTGGCCTGCACAGAGTCCTGACCTCGACCCCACAGAACACCTTTGGGATGAATT
Organism: Hemibagrus wyckioides; assembly: GCF_019097595.1. Lineage (NCBI taxonomy): Eukaryota > Metazoa > Chordata > Actinopteri > Siluriformes > Bagridae > Hemibagrus > Hemibagrus wyckioides. Next base: position 2,784,598 of record NC_080723.1, on the reverse strand, counting down.
AGAGAGGAGACAGTGAGCCAGGCCTTCTCATCCAACATCAGTGCCTGACCTCACAGATGAGCTTCTAGAGGAATGGTCAAAAATTCCCATAAACACACTCCTAAACCTTGTGGAAAGCCTTCCCAGAAGAGTTGAAGATGTTATAGCTGCAAAGGGCGGGACAACTCCATATTACATTCATATGCATGTAAAGGTAGATGTCCCAAAACTTTTGGCAATATAGTGTATTATGGTGACTGATTCACTGTTATTCCTGAGTGTGTTCAGATGAACTCAAGAATAATACCAGGATAGTAGAAATATTGGTATTTGCTTAGTGTTTGTAGTATTATATAGCTCATTGTAAGTGTAAGTGGATTTCCTTTGTTAAGACAGAAACAGTTTTAATAGCGCTTTCTATAATGAGATGTGTATAGCAAGCAATCACCTTCTGACTTTGGGCAGAACTGTTTTGCAGACAAATGAAATATTCACAGTTATCTATATTGTTATATGTCAAGGCAATATGCAAATGGAAATGGAAAATGCAAATACCTTTTATTCAAAACCATTCCTCTGCCATTAAAGGTTATATAAAATCAGAGATCTGGGCAATCCCGTACTGACAGTCTATAACAGTGTTCTCTAACATAGCTGTCAGCCTGTCGGTTCAAAAAGCCCTCATTTCCGATGAACTTTCTATACTGAACTTTAGTCAACCGATCAGAAATGCTGACATCTACAAAGTGAAGAAAAGCACAGCAGGAAGTTGAGCCTTATAGTGCAGGAGCATGGAGAAGTGGATTAAACTCTACTGGAAGGAAGTGTTTCTGAGGAGGGATAAATGTGTCAGGTTTCATGAAAGCTCTGTAATGTGCAATATCCAGTTTTACGGCCTCCTAAATCGCGTAATTATTTCTGACACTGCTTTGTGTGTGGGGTTTAGGCTAATAATGAAGTTAATACATCATTGTTTGATAAAGATGCTGTAACCCATGAGCACAATGCAGTGGTATATTGTAATGTTGATGATAAATACTAAAGAGTAAACTACTCATTTTGATATTTTAATGTGTCTGTACCACTGACAAGATCTTGAGTTGTGAAGTTCTTGAATATTATCTATCTATCTATCTATCTATCTATCTATCTATCTATCTATCTATCTATCTATCTATCTATCTATCTATCTATCTATCTATCTATCTATCTATCATTAAAAAGAAGACTAGACAAGTGTACAACATTCACTACATTCTTTATATAAAACTGAAAAAGCCTTTTTTTCCCCAGGATTGGAGGTGTGACACACAGGGGTTATTGTGTCATAAGATATCAGAGCCTATCAGGTTCAGTATGCAAATGCAGGCCAAACAATTTACCGAAGAGTAAACAAAACATGCTGAGTAATAATGAGCAACCACAAAGCACAGCAGCAAGTGGGATTAAACAGGCAAATCTTTTATTTTACCGAGAGGACTGAAAGGATTTATCTGAAAGGACAACTTTTCTAGCTGGCTTCAAGAAATAGCTGCTTATTTTTTCCTTAAAAAGGCATACTCCTAGCTGTCCGTCGGTGGTTAATGTGCTCATCAACTTGTATTGGAAACATTTTGCTATAATTACCTGCAGTAGCTCGCTTATTGCTGAATGCTAGAAGCTAATACAGTTTCCTACTCAGACATTGAGCGGTATGAAAAAAGCCATTCAGTTCTTTAAGCGTCTAGCATCAGCTCAGGAATTTATACAGTCAAAATATTACAGTAAGAGCTGAGCAGTGGATTTTTTGTGATATAAGCAGAATTCACATTTATCTCACATAGCTTCTCACTCCCTATAAACCTGGACCTACATGACACTGAAATTCACAATCCAGACAAGTGACAAAGCTTGAGATGTACTGTGCTGTTTGTTTAGATGTAATGTAATTAGACAGCATATATAACCTTGTAATGTTGTGTACAGAAACGGCGTACGAATAGAAACGCCTGAACACAAACACACTCCATCACTATATGATACATTTCAATTATCCATCCATTGTCCATACTCGCTTTATTCCAAATTAGGGTCACAGGGATCTGCTGGAGCTTATCCCAGCATACATTGGGTGAAAGGCAGGGGTACACCCTGGACAGGTCACCAGTCCATCTCAGGGCCACAGATATAGACAGACAACCACACACACACACTCACTCACTCCTATGGGCAATATAGAATTACCAATGAACCTAATGTACATGTTTTTGGACTGTGGGAGGTAAACTGAGCAGGCATGCAGAACATGCAAACTCCACACAGAAAGGCCCCCTGCCTGTTCAAACCCAGAACCCCAGAACCAGGGATTCGAACCCAGGACCTTCTGCCGTGCTGCCCTGAGGTAGAATCAATTCAATTCAATTTTATTTGTACAGTGCTTTTAACAATGGACATTGTCTCAAAGCAGCTTTACAGAACATAAATATAGAGCAAAAAGTTCAAGATTAATATTAGACTTATATTTAAATTTATTTGTATTAATCCCTAATGAGAAGCCTGAGGCATCTGTGGTGAGGAAAAACTCCCTTAGATGGTAAGAGGAAGAAACCAGACTCAAAAGGGAACCTCATACTAGAGAGTGTAATTATAAATGATTATAAACACCGGAGAGTGTGATTACAAATAATGTCCTTTCTGCAGTCATATACAGTCAGTTGGAGTTCCTGAGCAAATCAGTAAATTATCTCAACATCTGAGTTTGTTAAAGCTTCAACACCAACTCCTTCAACTGAAGCCTTCAGATGCTCAATGATGGAGACCCAGCATATGTAGAATTTTATTTTGTGTATCGATTAGGAGGCTGTTGTCCTCCAAGTCCACATCGGGCATCTTCTCTTCGAATGTCTACAATCTTCATGAAGCGGAATCGAACTGGAGCTGGTTCAAGCAATCTACAAGCCAGTCCAGCAAAATGGTGGTGAAATGGAAAGTGCTGCGATTGAGAATAATATGCATGTCAGTGGCAAGTTCTTGGCATATGAATCTCTGTGAAGCTGATGTTGAAGTAGTGTGTTAGTTATACCAGTTTACCAGGGGATTGGTGTGTGTGTGTGTGTAGGCTTGTAGCCAATTCCATTCTGGATATTCATAGAATCTCATTTTTTTGATGATGGTCGGCATATTTCAGTGCCTACTTTTGCTGTGTAGTGATTTTTTTGTGGAACATGCCTGTCAGGCAATTCATTATTTTACACAGAAAATAATATGTTTTTTTTTTGTCAATTAAGATGCCTTACTTGACCCAGTTTCCCCACTTCCAATGCTCTATATGCTCAGCATATGCTTTCACACACTTAAACGGAGAAGTCGTTCTGCGGGAGTGAAATGTTGAATGGATCTCATTAAACCGGTCTGGATTGTTTTTTAAATTCTTTAATCACGCACTGTGCGCTGGAACTTTGTATTGCCTTCTATAAAATAAAACAAGATGCTGGGCTTCCTAGAAAAAGCGCATTAGTTACCGGTATCGTGTGACTTGTGAAAGATTTATGGCTAACACATAGTGCAAGCTCCCAGTGGCAAGCCATTCTTCTCATTATTGTGAATGTAGAGGTGGACCTACAATGGCTTGCTGACAGACTCTTCAAATTCATTATACAGTTCTCATGCTTCAGCGCCATATAACATCTAAAGGAAAGAGTCTGCAGTCACTCAAAGCAGCACACTCTATGCACCACCTACCCCTCTAGCTGCTCAGGATATATAAACACTTCAGTGCAGGATTCTCTGACTCTTGGCGCAGGGGTCAACAGTGTCTATTGTAATCTGGACCTAATTAAAGGCTTGTTTCAGTAAAGCAGTCGCCGAGTTCTCTTTATTCATGCTGCAATGCAGTTGCAGTGATATTGCACCTGATAGTGGTAGTGGAAGCTTTTTACCTCGTCTTCCTTTATCGGCTCGAGTTAATCCTTTGTGCACGCCATAAGTGTGGGAGGCCCTGATTGCTGAGCGAGTCGATTTCAGCTCTGCATACATTATCAAACTATGAGAAACACGTTGCTTTTTTCATCGCACAAGGCATATTGTCTGTAGATCTGCCCGAAATTGGGTGAGCTTTCAGTTTTCCTCTTCATGCGTTTCATCTTTTTTTTTGCCCCGGTTCTTATCTTCTTTCCTTTTGTCTGATGTTGACTAACCAAACGCAGACAGAGGATGAAAGAAAATGAGAAGAATATGAATGTACTTTGAGGGTAAATATCCCCATGAATCAATCTGAAGAGCTGCCACAACATGAGTTGTACAGGCAGTCATGAGAGTGTAAGATAAGCGGCGGTGAAACCTTACACAACCTGCTTCTTATTGTTTTTATATATCAGAATGCACTTGTCATGAAATACTCAATCAGGAATTATTGGAGCTGACAGATCCATTTTTAATTCTGCCACAAGAGGCTTCAAAATCCCAACAGCTAAAACATAAAGTATGCATCACGATAATAAAAACTTGATAGAAAGCATTTGCTTTGACATACTGTCTCAATTATAGAAGATCACAGCAGCGTTTTTTTTTTTTTTTTTTTATGCAACTGCAATTTTTTGTGACAAAATCATCACTGTTTTATTTGGGAAGCATTTAAGAACGTGTCAAAAGGCCTCAAGGCCACACTTTCCTTAACAGCCAGAGAAAGGTATAAAGTAATCCATCTTCATCTAAAATTTATTTCCAACTACACGGTGTTCTCACCAACGCTGTCTGATGAATTCTTAATGATTTTGCAAATTCCAAACTATTCCAGTTTAGGACTCATTGTTCTCATTAGCAAGCAGAGTTTTAATTTGGGGTGTGTATGTGTGTGTGTGTGTGTGTGTGTATTTTTTGTGTCAGGGTGGCTGTAACAAAATCTATATAGTATATGATCCATTATAAAAAGCCACAGCCCCCTTATTCCTCGGAAGATATTTCAGATACTCACCAAATGACACCTCGTAACAAATTGCAGCATCCCCTCCGTGCGATTTCAGGTGAAGAAGATAATGTTACTTGTAAACTTAATGAGCAGCACTTATCTCTGGCCCAAATGAGATTTATACAATCCTACCTGATGTCCGTATTCATATTATGCTTACTCTTGCGAACCGGAATTTCTTATGAGCCAGATTTCCTGTCTAAACATTATATGTTGCAGGGTTCCTTATGTTCAGATGCTTTCCCCAACCCCTGATGTAAACAACAGGATTAAAGTTGCTGAAGGGTATCAACGAGGATATCACCGAGCATATTACAACTTAATTCTCACCTACAGACCTGGATCAATGGACAAAAACGCTTGCTCTAAGTCATGGCAGTTCATTGGCTCACTCAAAATGTAGTGGATGAAATTCTTAGAGCACACACTACCCCACAATGATGTTCAGGTCATTTGGATTCAGTGCATTAGTAAGAAAAAGGGGGTTTCTCCACGATTCTTTGGAGATTTATTGATTCAAACTTTCTAAATGAGTTCTGCTGAAAACCTTTTTTTTATTTCTGAAAGGGAACACATTTATTGTAGACATCTGCATAGCATCTTAAGTGTCTCCCTAGAGGGGTGAATTGAAGAACTTTTTTTCTCGCTAAGAGTGTAGTCAGCAATCCTATCTCCTGGGTATCCCTTGTTAAGAAATAAATAGTAAATATGATACTAAATTCTGAAGTTTTCAGAAAAAGGGTTTAATTGAGCCCTATAAAGTGTTCTTCTTGTTTTTGTTCCCGGGGAAGCCCTCAAGAGGTTCACTGTTCATTAACATATGTTGCACATCAGTAAACTTTTGCTAATTTAATGCAAGGAAGATGATATAGTACAGTAAGGGGATAATATAAAGAGTGAATACGAGGGTTTACAGAAAATGTTCGAGCGCACAGAAGACCCACCAGAGGTACGAAAATCAGTTGCACTTAATCTTGAATTGGTCTTAACCCCATTTAACATCTGGGGTCGCATTTATCAAACCGTGCGTAGTCTTAACGTAAATTAACGATTCGGGATGTGCGAGAAAATATTTCTCACATGTGCTAACGCACAGCTGCACGCGATAGGAGTTGATAAATCTCACACATTTTTAAATCGTTCTGCTTCTGCGCATCCAAATACGGTAAACAACTTCCCTTTAAAAGAGCTGGCAACCCGCTCACGGCACGGCTTATTATGAACAATATGGACCATGTCAAAATGTCTAAGAAGATGATCTTCACTGGCGATAAAGAAAATACTGCTGCGCAAAGCAGAGCGGATCAACAATGGTTTATTTAGTACATATGGTTTGTCTAATAAATACATAGATTTAAATAAGCCTGCAGTGGCATACAGATTCCTCATTTCTGCTGTCTTTTTCAGCTGTTTTGAACTTGTAATGTATTGCAGCGTGAGCGATATTCACGCAGGTAAAGGCGCCATTATTCGACTAGCTGTTTCAAATTTCTCTCTGAAATGCGCCATGGCTAAAAAAAACCATCTTCCTGTCTGTGCAAAGCTGCATGAGCCACTTATCATGAGCGACAAAATCAGTAATTACTCTCTCAGTTATGCTGATATGATTGACATTAAGTGGGATGGTAGCTAATTATAATCAGTTTACCCACTATTACACTTTTTACCCCTAGGGGTTCCAACATACACGTGGTCAGGAGTGTGTGTAACTATATGTGCGATCGAAAGGCGCGTATGCACGGATTCCTCACGAAACTACGTACGCTTGATAAACGAGCACCTTGAACTCTAGCAAAGGTGAGCGCCTCCACAGTCCTACTGTAACCAAGCATGGGGCATTAAAATTTCATATTTCTTAGGGGCAAAATGCTTTTTCTGCACATAAAATAAAATGTAAAGCAGGGCTTCCAAAGAAAAAGTGCCTTAACGTCACTTGCGGAAGATTTATAACCAGCATGTATCTCTAACCCCCCAGTGGCAAGGCATTCGGGTCGCTATTGAAAAGGTATTATAGTTCACATATGCACTGCTTCATGTCTTTTTTATGGATCAAAATACTCTCATCAGGAAATATATGGCAGATCAGCTCAAACTAAGCAAGAGCAGGAGTCACAAACAGGATCACAGAATATTTGTCTTCACGTCAATGCATAGAATCCAGGCTGCTCAGGGGTCAACAGTGTCTATTGTAATCTGGACCTAATTAAAGGCTTGTTTCTCAGTAAAGCAGTCGCCCGAGTTCTCTTTATTCATGCTGCAGTGCATCTGCAGTGATATTGCACCTGATAGTGGTAGTGGAAGCTTTCGCCACGTCTTCCTTTATCGGCTCGAGTTAATCCGTCGTGCAGAACGCGAGTGTGGGAGGCCCTGATTGCTGAGCGAGTCGATTTCAGCTCTGCATACATTATCAAACTATGAGAACCGTGTTGCTTTTTCATCACCGCAGGCATATTGTCAGTAGATCTGCCGAGAAATTAATGGGCAAAGATTTAAGTTTTTTTTTTTCCCTTTTAGACATTTTCCTCTTACGCTGTCGTTTTTCACGCCTCCTTTTCCTTTTCTCTGATGTTGACTAAACAAGTACAGGCAGTGTATGAAAAGAAAAGAAAGGAATGTGAAAGAACTTTTAGGGCACATCACATCGTGAGATACAGACTGTTAATGAATGTAAAGAATAAATGTTTAAGAGTCGTCAAAGTTAGATTTATTTACCGACTGTGACGAGTAGAGCAGGTGTTGCTTTAGAAGAAATCAATAAATTGGCCATATTTCATGTATAATTAGGGGTTATCAACTGCAAAATTGTGAACACGCCAGCCCAATTTCTATCATAATCGTAACTTCGAGATGAACATGCAGGGCATTTACAATATATACACAAGTGAGATAAACTTTTAGTTTAATCCGCCTCTCATATCGTGTTCATGTAATGAACCTAATCAGGACTGCTCCAAATAAAGCGTAAACGTCACACTGCTACACAAAGTGATTACAATCGACAACAATAAACAGCCACAATTTTATAGCCTAAAAAGTCTCAGATAAAATGATTATTTGTCAGTATAAAGTATACGGTGCTGCACTCATATAGTTTGAGAAAAAAAAGGTTAAAAATAGCTATTTTAAGAGAGTTACACTTCCTTTAAGAACAAGAGATATATAAAGTAATACATCTTCATCTAAAATTTATTTGCAACTACTCTCACCAACAGCGTCTGATGAATTCTTCATGTTATAGCAATTCCAAACCATTCCAATTCAGAGGTTTACGAGAAGCCATGGCTCTCAGTAATGGAGTATATTTTTGCTTTTTAGTTGGATTTAAAAACATATAATGCGTCAAAGTGATTTTCTGTGCACTGAACAGTATATGAAAAATTCTACATCTGTACATTAAAACAAATGAATCAGCTGCACAGGTACAAATTCCCACCCACTAGTCCATTACACATACACATGTCAAACATCTACATCAGATTCTTATGCATATGACACGCCCCTTACACCTGCACCATCCTGACGGGAAGCATCACAGTGTGATTTAAGAACACCGCCAAGCACGATAGGCAACCAGCACTAAGATCCCTGACCTGCAGTCTATCTCCAGGAAGCACTGCTGGATCGAGGCAAGGAAGACAGTAATAGACCTCAGACGTCTGAAATATGGACTCTTCTGTCTGTTGCGGTCAGGGAAGCATTTCCACTCACTGAAGGCTAACACAGAGACGAAGAGAATGAGGACAGGCTTCTTTCCACAGATCATTCAAGCCTTCAACCAGGACAATAATTAGAATTTTGCTGGATATTTCTACTCAACACACACTACCTTAACCAGATTTTACACAGCATACAATGCACTCCACACAACTGTATTTTATTACAATCAGAATCAGGTTCGTTTTTAGATGCACAAAGAATTTGGTTCCAGCTGTTGGTGACCCTCAAAAGACATAATAGTCTAATTGTTTTATTCTATTTTCATTCGATTTTTATGACGTAAACATTAAAAATAAAAAGCATTTCACCACATGTCGTACTGTGTATGTTTGTGTTTGTGCCAAAATTTGAATTTAAATTTATATACTGCGAATTTCCATAAAATACGCCCTAATGCAAACACGGTGGCAGTGAGATAATAAATGGAAAGCATTCAGCAGATCAAGATCAGAGGAAAGTACCAAATATCCAGGTAGAATACATCCAGGATGCATTACCATCCAGCATCTAGGATAGACTGACCAGGCTAAAATGCTTACTGAGGATGAATGGATGGATGGATGGATGAATGAATGAATTAATGGATGGATGAATGAATGAATAGATGGTTGGATGGATGGATGGATGGATGGATGAATTAATTAATTAATGGATGGATGGATGGATGGATGGATGGATGAATGAACGAATAAATGGATGGATGAATGAATGAATAGATGGTTGGATGGATGGATGAATTAATTAATGGATGGATGAATGAATGGATGGATGGATGGATGGATGGATGGATGGATGGATGGATGGATGGACGAACGAACGAATAAATGGATGGATGGATGAATGAATGAATAGTTGGATGGATGGATGGATGGATGGATGGATGAATTAATTAATTAATGGATGAACAAATGGATGGATGGATGGATGGATGGATGAATGAATGAATGAATGGATGAGTGAATAAATGGATGAATGAATGGATGGGTGCATGGATGGATGGATGGATGGATGGATGGATGAAAAAATGAATGAATGGATGGATGAATGAACCAATGGATGGATGGATGAATCAATGAATGAATGAAAATCAACTATAAACACATTTTCACTGAAGATTTCAAAGGATAAACCCGATGCATTTTTCACCAGTGCTTTTCCAATCCTTTATCTTTACTTAAATCACTCACATGACGAAATTCTTTTACAGGTTTTCTTTATTAATACTTCATACTTCAATAGATCAGAAGCATTATTCATGAACACTGCACCAAAATAGGTCCCTGCATGCTCAGTTGGGATAATTACTGTTATTTGATTCTTATAGTTATTACTTATACCACTCCACTTTCTATAGTTGTTATAAAAACAGTACTGATTTCAGTCATTACACTGCCGATAACAATAAAGCCTTGTCCAGGTCATTAAAATGATATGAACAAATGTACAAATCTGATGAAACTGGCGAGTAAGGAAACCTTATCGTTTGCATACGCTGGTTTTATGATGGGATTTGACCTTACACCACTTTGATAAATGGAAGGGTACGTATTCACCAAGAATTCTTCTTTTCAAACATATTTGGTCTGTGATAAAATAAACAGCTTTGGAGCCATAGTGTTCTCATCCCTGTAAAGTCATTTTTGAGATACATAATCTTTACTAGATATGATATCAGCGTTGCTCTTCTCATTCAAGTGGTTTCTCTCTAAGATGACCAGGTGACAACACGACCTTCAGGCAGTGTAATCTGGAGCTTACTCATCAAACTGGACCTTTACTTTTTTGGATACTGCCCCATGCTGCTTGTTTATCAGAAATGTCACAGTGGAACATGAATGAGTCTGAATGTATTCGAGTGCAATTCAACTGCAAATGATGTAATTAGCTCGAGTGTCATTTGATTACAAATAAATTAATTTATTAAATAAATAAATAAACCTTCATGCTATCTTTTAAAATTACCATCTAATGCTGTATTGGGTCATCTTCTCTTCACTGTTCTTGTTTACAGCCCTCGATAACGTTTAATGATTTCTTTGAATGTCATTTTCAGTTCATTTATTTTACTAGAATCATTAGTTCAATCACTCATTAGCTGCATTCGATCTAGTATTTTTATACACAAACTTTACATCCTCTATACCTCAGTATGTGTCCATTCATATATTAATCAGTATGTTTGCTCTCTGCTGCACTTTATGTTCTATATTATTTGACATCCCGTGACATTTTAATACCCTCTCATTATAGGCAGATCCCATTGTCCGACTATTGTGCAATTACATATTTATATCTATGTACTAAATAGTATTTACACACTTATTTATACATTAAACATACCTTACAATAATTGCCTTCTTTATTACTATTGCCTTGACTGCAGTTGTTTTTACACAGTGACACGTTTCTCATGCAGCCAGCTGCCACGGGCGTACTGATTTTGTGAGCCGTGAGAAGACAGGTCAGTGGCCTAGCTAGCTACAGCCGTGCTTGTCCATAAAATAGAAAATTTTACTTATAAAAGTGCTGAAATGGCAGAAGATCCAGTAGCAAGATTTCGGTCATGTGTTTACTGTCACTGGAGAAACAAACTGATTTCCTAGGAATGACACATGAACAGAAGTGACCTATTCAGGAATCAACAATAAGAAAATGAGATAGATGGATGGATGGATGGATGGATGGATGGATAGACAGATAGATAGATAGATAGATAGATAGATAGATAGATAGATAGATAGATAGATAGATAGATAGATAGATAGATAGATAGATAGATAGATAGATAGATAGATAGATAGATAGATAGATACATAGATACATAGATACATAGATAGATAGATCTTTATTGTCATTGCAAAGCACAGGTACAAGGCTCATTGGTGCAGAAGGAGAGAAGGCTGACCCGTGTGATCCGATCCAACAGACGAGCTACTGTTGTTCAAATTGCTGAAGAAGTTTATGCTGGTTCTGATAGAAAGGTGTCAGAATACACAGGTGCATAACCGCAGACCAGTCAGGGTGCCCATGCTGACCCCTGTGCACCTTGGAAAGCACCAACAATGGGATTCTGAGCATCAGAACTGGACCATGGAGCAAAAGAAGAAGGAAGAAGGTGGCCTGGTCTGATGAAACATGTTTTCTTTTTCATCACGTAGATGCCCGGGTGCATGTGTGTCACTTACCTGGGGAAAACATGGCACCAGGATGCACTATGGGAAGAAGGCAAGCCGGAGGAGGCAGTGTCATGCTTTGGGCAATATTCTGCTGGGAAACCTTGATGTTACTTTGACATGTACCACCTACCTAAGCATTGCTGCAGACCTGATCATATAAATACATATGCATTGGTTGTGCATTAAGGCAGTGTAATATCTGATGTCCATATATGATCTGTTTGATTTTAAATGGTCTTCTCAGCAGCCTATATAGAAAGCCCTAGAGCTAATATGCGTGGCTATCCAAGTGCTACAATTAGATTAGAAAACCTATTCCATATTCAGCTTCAGAAAGTTTAAACAACAGCAAGAACAACAAAACATGATCGCATTTAGCAAATACATCCTCAATTAAAACCAGAAGAATGATGGATGAATTTTTTTTAAACTAAATTATTAAAGCAACTGATTTTCTTTTCAGCATTCAAAGCATAGCAAGACCATTAAAGTAAAATAAAATAAAAATGATGAATAAACTGTAACTGTATAACCTGTGAGGAATACAGGTAAACAAAATTAGGCTCCCATTGACCAATGCTATTCGTGCCGCTACTGATGTTCTGTTTTGCCAATTCGAGTCGACAAGGGAATTTGGCTGATATACGACTGAAATCTTAAACAACACAACGATAAAAACGCTCTAGAGCCCTTTTCGAACAGGAACTGTTCAGGCACTTCAATACTTGAAGAAATACGAAAATGCCAACGGTGCAAATCTGCTCGATGCAGTCAGAATTCATCTGCAAAGATTAGAGCTGCACCATATAAAGGCATGGAAGTATGTGTAAAAGCAACAAAAATCAACCAATCAGCAAGCTCGGTGATAGTCAAAGCAGATGCGGGAATGCGTAATGATTTATACAACTGAATTTAGAAATGATGCTTCTAGTAAGTAACCAAGCATACACTTTCCAAAGTATTGAAATTGTTGTCAGAGCATGTCACACATCCAGAACTCTTTCTACCATATAACAAAGACTGACACTGAAAGGCTCATTTCAAGGTTTATTTCTAAAGCTGCTTTTTCTTTCCCAGCAACATCTGTGACAACTCTTACCTTGGCCGTCTAAAGCACAGATAATGGAGAAACATTTCAAATGTGTGTATGATCAGTGAGTCAGTGAGTCTTTGTGTCATACACTGTGAGAGAACAGACAACCTGAAGCCTCTGCTGAAGCAGAAGTCAAAGCCCATTAGTCCTTTTGATAGAAAACTAGCCTTTCTGAACACACAGTACTTAAAAAAAAAATCTGTTACTCTTGGACCCATAATTCTTTATGGTATCTCAATTAACTCTACATTACAAATGATGTTCGATTTTGCTGCTGCGATGGCTTTATGTAAAGAATCCATGCTCTACTTACTTACTTTTGTTTGAAAAGAGGCTAAAAAGTTTCTGTAGGCTACAGCGAGAGTCTAGTGGGGACCAGTTAAGCCTATTAATAGCCACCAGTATTGTAAACGGACAGGTGCAATCTTGTCCAGCTCACTGGACGCTAAAGACAAATGGCCCTTGAGGTATGTGCTACAGTGGCACAGAGAGTGCCGTAGCGTTTCTGTATATGATTGCCATTTTACTTGCTTCCTTTATGCTTGAAATCATAATGCAGTGACACTTAACAGGCTCATTGGTTTAATGGACCTCTGTCTGGCCCATTCAAAGTGGATAGACCCTTAAAACCCCTTGTAACACAATGAAACAAACCTCATATACATGACAATTTAGTGCTTTCCTGCAGTAAGGCAGTTATGACTCGAGCTAGGTGAGAGGAGTGAGCAGAGTCCTTGCACATCTATCTTCCCTTTCTTCCCACATTACACTATTTTCTCTTTCTTTCTTTCTTTCTTTCTTTTTTTCCGCTCTTCAATTTTAACATGTGCTCATCTCTCTCTTTTTTTTTGTATCTTCACCCTTCTTCCATTCCTCTATTTAATTTTGCTCGATCTGTGGAAAGGCTAACATTATTCTGTATACTTATGCTAACAAGACCATCAGAAGTGCAACCCTGCAATATCTGGCCTGAGGAGGAAATGAGAAGGAAACGTGATAAAAGACGGATTTAATTTGTACATGGATGCGTCTGGAGCGGAGAAAAAGGTGGACAAAAATGGAGCCAGCTGCAGCATTTACCAAATAAAACCAACTGAGTATAAGAAAATATTAAGTTTGATTTATTTGCTAAATGCTGGAGATGAAACTAAAACTAGTTCACCACAGCAAATGTGACCCATTTTCAAACATCACCCATTATTACTATTATTATTATTATTATTATTATTATTATTCACACCTTATATATACTATTGTTTCTTTTTTATTTCCTTAACTTATGTGTTCGAGTAAGAATTGTATTGTGTAATTGTATTGTGTATTACATTGTATTGTGTAACACTGTTTGCTCTACATACAGTATGACAATAAATTCTTGAATCTCGAATCGATTATTATTATTATTATCATTGTATAATTATAATATAATATAATTATTGAGGTAGTTTTGTAACTGTGGCCTCCTTTACCAGAAAAATTGCACCCTGCCACGCTGCAAAAAAAAATAAAACAGATCAGGAATGATGGCAAAAACTTCCTGGTGTTGACTTGGCCTACAAATTCCCCAGATCACAATCCGATCTAGCTTCTGTGGGATGTATTGGACAAACAAGTCCAATCCATGGAGGCCAAACCTCACAACTTACAGGATTTAAAGGATCTTCTGCTAACGTCTTAGTGCCAGACATAACAGCAAACCTTCAGAGGGCTTGTGGAGGTCTTCAGTACAACTCCACTGTTTTGGTGGCACAAAGAGAACCAATCTATATACTATTAGGCAAGAGGTTTTAATGTGATGGCTGGTATAAATGAACGTTATCTGTGCAAATCAATTCATATACATAATGAATTTAACGTGAAAAAGGTTTGATCAACCATATGAAAAGGTCATGAAAGTCAAATTTATTTCACCAATAAGACACTTAAATAATTCACACCTTCATCAAGTCCATCAGCTTTAGGATTCTCTCAGCTGTATCTTTTTCAGGGAAAGGTACGACATAGAGTAAGTTCAAGTGGTAGCATTAGACCTGGCTAAACCAGTACAATATTAATCTGGATTTAAAGAGAACTTCAGAGCTACAGAGTGTTCCTAATGTTCTCTGGAATACATCTCTCACCAGCTGAGCTGCGAGTGATCCTAAGGATTTACAGCCGGCCGGCCTCAGCCGAGCGAAGTGCTCCGGATGGGAAACAGTGCTTCAGCATGGTACTGTGAACCTAATTATAATTCATGAGAGTTGCTTTTTGAGAATCTTTTGGTTTTCGGAAAGAATTATGCTCTATTTTGAGAAGGCCTTTTCAGGAATTCAGGAAACTTCCAGGTGTATTTCCAACAAAGAATTCAGGCCATAGCTCCAGGATATATTTTACAATTTTTTTGAATCCACAGTGGAGCAGAATCTCAAATCATATATCCATGTACTATTCTAGAGGATGTTGCTTGTACGTACTGTCAAGTGTCTTCACAATACAAAAAATAAGAAACAATTGTTGATTGGAAATAATGGGAATAAAATGTGGAGAATTTGAACCATTTTTTTTGCTGTTCCCTTGGAAATAATGGGAATAAAATTTGGATGACTTTTTTTGCAGGCTTTCTTTTGCACTACAGAAGGGAACAGCAGATAACATACACAAAGCTTGTAGCAGATAACAAACATGAGCAAAAATGATACCAGTGACGGTGGTTAAGAGCTCATCTGTGGTGCTGCTTCAGTAGCTGTTTCAAAATTGTACATATTTATGAAGATTACTTAAAAATTCAAAATATAAATAATACAAAAGATCCTTTCGGCTAACCCCAGACCGATCTGAACACACATTTATTTATTGGTTAATGTTCATTATTTCTTGAAATATATGCTTTTTATGGGAAAAAATACACTATATTGCCAAAAGTTTTGGGATACCTGGGATAGTTCAGGTGTTGTTTTTCACGGGTTCGACTCGGCCCCTTAGTTCCAGTGAAAGGAACTCTTAATGCTTCAGCTTCATACCAAGGCATTTTGAATATTTTCATGCTCTTAACTTTGTGGGAACAGTTTGGGGATGACCCCTTCCTGTTCCAACATGACTACACACCAGTGACCAAAGCAAGGTCCATAAAGACATGGATGAGTGAGTTTGGTGTGGAGGAACTTGACTGGCCTGCACCTCAAGCCAAAAGAACACCTTTTGGAATGAATTAGATCGGAGACTGCCATCCCCAAACTGTTCCCACAAAGTCCAACCCCTGAAAAACAACACCTGAATACAATGATTTGGAGGAGTGTCCCAAAACTTTTGGCAATACAGTGTATATAAATATACATACAAACATTCTCTGAACCATTTGTTCAGAGTCAGGGTCACAGGGAGCCTGGCACCTATCCCAGAGGACTCTGGGCACAAGTTGGGGGATATGTTATCTCCATGCACAGAGGGCAGGAATCAATCTCTCAACTCCAGAGAGGCAAACACACTAACCGCTCACCACTAAGCCACACACACACACACACACACTCCAATACATTACAAGGTTAATTAATTTAAGCCAACTAGGAACTGCAGGTGCCACGGTTTATCTTCTTCTTCTTTTTTTTACATTTCCTAATCCAGTAAATTGTTATACAGGCTTTTAAAGATTTAAACAGAACTGAATACAATTCTGCAAATCATCTTTAAAGGACAGTTTTACTTTCTGCGCTGTACTGAAAGAATCTTAATCCTGAAAATATTTATAATTTATATTTAAATTGCGCTGAAATGTTAAAATGCATAATATTTTAATGTCTGAGATGCTCAAAAGAAAATTATATTCCATTTTTTTTACAACTACAAATAAAGTTTTATTCATTTCCAATTTATTTCTTTTGGCTATTACAATTTCATTGTTACAATCATTTAAATAGGGTCCTACACCTTCCTAAGAGACCTCTTTCCCTCCTGTCACTATGTGTTATTGGTGAAATTCAAGGCAGTAGGTATGAATGCACTGGTAATATATTTCAAAACAATATATTTCTATAAAGAAATCGTCGCCTGTCTCGTTCTGTAATGGCAGGAGTTGCTGAGTGCATGTTGTTTTTTTGCATGTAAAATAGACGTATAGGTAAAAATCTGATACTGAGCTATGCGCGACGCCTTACAGCATAAATCTACATTTCTGTAATACCTACAGAGTGATACTGTTTACATCCCAACCACCTCTATGTGGTTAAGCAAGACAGCATTAGAAATTGCTTCCCCCCCTTTTTTTCTTAGAGCTTTCAAAGCGGTTCATCTAATTTAGCGCATGGGAGGGGATGCTACAGAAACTATTTGACTGGGAGTCAATCTCTACATGGAGAGAAAAGACAAGGTGCAGGCAACTAGATAAAAATACTTCAAAGGTAAAATAGGATGATGAAGAAGGTCTGAAATATTTCACCTAATAGGATTACTCTGCGCCGAAAATTATTATTTGCAGACGTCCCTCCTACACAGTAGTTAGCCGTTCTGCAAATTCAGAAAGAATGAAGGTTCAATCGAGGTGGTTCTGTGGCTGAGCTCCAAGACTGAGCTTCATCTTCCTTCAACATTATGCAAATGCATTCTTAATCCATGACAGCTTATACCAGCCAATGAGGTCAGTGCCTTTGCATCTAAGGGTACGATTTCCACTCTACCAGTAGCTTTTCTATGTGATTCTCCACAGAATATTCCATTACTGCCTCCCCCTGAACGGGACGTAATTTCTTTCTGGCGGTTAAGGGCTCATTAAGTCTCGTAAACGGGACGGGGGAGGGGGTGCAGGGGTGTGGATTCACGACTCTTCCAGTTCTTTGGGGAATTTGAATGACACACACACTATTCTCCGTTACCTGCGGTGATATTGCAGGTATAGCTAATTGATTCTGAGTCAGACATTTTACAATAACCACACGAGCAAAGCAGGAGAGGGATTTCCTGCTATGAGATTCAGGGCTATCCTGCAAAGACAAACATAGGAATGGAAAGTAGAACCACAGAACCTTGCAGAGTGCAATGGGGGAAAAACATCAGTTTAACATTTACTTCGAAGCGATACTTTGGGAAAAGTTAATCGGCATAAACAACGATAGGAATTAGATCAGATAACTAAAGGTGCTGTGAATGTGGAGCGAGAGGCCAAGTAGCTCTGTCTGTACAAATACCACCATCATCATGTCATGATCAAACAGAAAGCTTGTTTATTATCTGCTCCAAAGACTAAACGCACATCTCCCTGACCTCTGAATGGAAGACTACATGTCATGTACAGTAAATCAAAATCTCCTCAAATGGCACCTGCCTGTTAAGGGGCTATTTGCATGATAGTTAGCCTCTTATACAGGATTTATGGTGTCTTTATTATTTGTCACATTTACATTAATGCACAGTGAAATTCTTTCTTCGCATATCACATCCTTGGGGGTTGGGGTCAGAGCGCAGGGTCAGCCATGATGCAGTGCCCCTGGAGCAGGGTAGGTTGGGGTCCTTGCTCAAGGGCCCAACGGTGGCAGCTTGGCAGTGCTGAGGCTTGAACCCTGATCTTCCGGCCCCTGACCCAGAGCCTTAACCACTTGGGCTACCAAGCTTAATAATCAAATGAACTGTGAGAACAGTCTGACTGGATGGGATTTCCTCATTTCAAAGTTATATAATACAAAATGCAAGTGTTCACAATATATTCCATTATGCAAACGGGAAGCTGATTTGATTTTGATTTAAGAATATCATTCCAGGATTTCTGTTTACAGCCATGCACATTGAAAGTAACACAGACAGTATGAAGTCAGATTAGCCATTGCTGTGCAACCTTACAACAGGCTGTGCTCGTAAACAACTTTAGTGACTAAGTAACCTTTTAGTCGATGTTTACGCCGCCTTTCTACATTTCGCCATTTTGACCAGGACAAACAAATCAGCAAAGCTTCGGAAAGCACTTTTGCAATGTCAATTAGGTCAGAGCGGTTCCATTTACTGAACTGAGCCTTCTGGGCAACAAATCCTCTCTGGAAAAAAAAATCACTGATATTTCTGTATGAAGCTCAATTTGACACTTCAAAGATTCGATTGTCTCCTAATTACAGAAATGCATTTTAAACCTTTTTCCTTTTTTTCTTGTACTGGACATTTAGAATTGAATGAAGTTGATAAAGGTTAAGCAACAGAAAAAGAGGAGAGATTTATAAACTACTTGTCCTGGTCTTATCACACTAGCCGTCCAACAGACTTTCCACATTACGGCAAAAAGAGGTGCATCCTGGCATGTAACACTCAAAGAAAAGGAAAGAATGGTGCGGTTTCTACATGCATATGACAAGATAAACCATGCACATGTCACATCTCAGAATGACACCTTGCACTTTTTCATTCAGACCCACTTCCTGACGTGAAGGACGGCATGCCTGAAGTCGCCGAATCTGCATACGTCCGAATCTGTGTGAGACTTGTTCACTGGTCTAGAAAACCTATTTCAAACATCAAGGAAAATACACCAAAATAGGTGCCCATGATTGAAAATTGAATCACACACTCAGGATGAAAGAAGTTGCATGTGTTAATATCCTTCCCCACTTTATTAACTACAACAATCCTGTCAGGGAGCCCGCTGTTCTAAATAAAATTGACTAACATATCCCATTGTTCCATCATACTCTTTGAACAAGTAAACAAGTACGGGAAGGTCTCGGTCCACTGTAGTTGTCATCCTGGAATTTGAGAATCACAGCTTAGTGGTTAAGGTGTTGGACTACTTGTTGGAAGGATGTGAGTTTGAATCCCAGGTCCACCAAGCAGCCTCTGCTGGGCCCCTGAG
The DNA here is from genome assembly GCF_019097595.1 of Hemibagrus wyckioides. Lineage (NCBI taxonomy): Eukaryota > Metazoa > Chordata > Actinopteri > Siluriformes > Bagridae > Hemibagrus > Hemibagrus wyckioides. Next base: position 2,764,886 of record NC_080723.1, on the reverse strand, counting down.
CAAAGCCCTTCACCCTAAATTGCTCAGTTGTATCAAATGAGATAAAATATGGATATGCCAGAAATGTAAATGGATTCTGTGTGGACATGAAGCATGGGAAGTGGTAGCACTGTCTTTAAGACGAAAGGTAGATTCTGACTGAAAATTTGTGAGTTCAAATCCTTCTGCTGCTACTGCTGGGCCCTTGAGCAAGGCCCTTAACCCTCAGCTGCTCAGTTGTTTAAACGAGATAAATGTAAGTCACTTGGAAGAGGGTGTCTGCCAAATGCTATAAATGCAAATGAAGCACAAAGGCAATCTCAAACTAACTTGGCTAATGATGCTAAGTGTTATTCATCCGTGTGAAACGTGTTAACTTTGTACAGTTTTGTTTTGTTTTTTTAAAAAAAGGAGTTTAATAAAATGTATAGAGTTTGGAAGTCCTCCTGAGTATTGGGATCAATAAAGCAATCTAAAATTCACTTGATTACTTGGGTTTGAGTTCTGTTTAAATGTCATATATTACAGTATAAAGGGTATGTGAAGTGTTACCAAACCAAGCAAACTTAGAAGTTTCAGGTGTGTTGTTTCCTTATATTCAGTAACTGCTTCAGCTAACAGTTTCATGGTTTATCTGGACAAAGGCCTAAACACTCACCATACTCACTCACACTCGCTCTCACCATAGCTACCCTTTGAGTCCAGGGTGGAAACATAGTTCCACCACATGGCCATCCTGGACCTGGTTATATTTAATATATCTGTTAAGAGTTCTGTTTAAATATCATATATTATAGCATAATGTACAGTGGTCGAGAAATGCAAAACAAGATAACAAATCCGAAAAAACAAGGAGAAATCAGATAAAGCGGAAAAGGTAGGTAGAGTTTGCGAATGGAATTCTTACCTCTGATTGGACGAGACATCGGTCACTCAGAATACACAGGATGTAGGAAATTGTGTATCTAACTTTATTTCTTGTACATGTGTGGAGTTCACTTTTAAACCCATTTTTCTCGATAATGCAACTTTAAATCTTTTAAAGAAAATAACAAACATATATATTTATATTTATAAGAAAATTGAACTCATTCAGCGCTACTTTGAGGAAGGACGTTCATATGGCATGATGTTGGATATACTGATAGCGTATCATGGTGTAAAGTTTAGCTTGCCATCTCTAAAACACACCAGGAACGTTCAGAAGACTGAACTATTCTTGATTAAAGGATGTTAAGAGTGATATAAGAGCAGAGCTGTGTTCATACACGCACCAATCCACTTTCTACTGCTGCAGCCTCCTGCTGGACTTCCTGTAGATCCTGAGTGATCGATGTTTCGTCCAATCAGAGGAAAGAATCCCATTCGCAAACTATACCTATTTTTTCCGGTTGTTCTGAACTGTCCTTGTGTTTTCGGATTTGTTATTTTGTTTTGTGCTTCTTGGCCACCGTATATAATAGACATGTCAGGCTCCACCAAACAAAGGACACTTGAATTTTGCAAGCGTGTTATTTCCTTTTGCAAACAATTACTTTGTTGGTATATTTATGGTACTCCCAAACTGGGAAGCCAATTTATACTGGTCAAATCTGTATAGAACCTAGAGCTTAAGACACATTTCAGACGCTCATTCTCCACAGGGGGAGTTTTAGTTTAGTCGATCCTCCAGCATGTGGGAGGGAGGTGGGAGGAAACCAAAGAGCCCAGAAGAAACTGGGAGAAGATTAGAAACTTCACACGGGCAGTAACCCGAGCTCAGGATTTAACTGCTGACCCTGGAGCTCTGACGTTACCTGCTGTGCAGCCTTGGAGATATTCTGTGCACAATGTCCTATTTAAAAAAGCCATTGCATGATATTGACAGTGCTGCTAAAAGTCTGCAATAATCAGTGCTTATTTAAAAAAAAATAGTAATAATAAAGGTATGGTATCTTTTTATAGCTAGTTTCATCGTCAGAAGCAGGATGATAAATTGTACTCTTAAAGTAGAAACCCGGTTTCTAACTAACAAAAAAAGCTATTTTTAAGCAAAGCATGAAACCTCTTGCATGGATCATGTCACATTATACTTTGATGTACCTTTGATGAACACTGCAGATTTCCCAAAACAGATTTCAACACCTACACAAGATATACACACATACCAGAACACACTTAATGAGCCTGGAGGTACAGTGAAAACTGTTAATCGCTCACATGGATGGCTCAGCTTATGAATTTTAATTCCATAATTACAGCTTAATTAATGCACAAGCCTTGTGTCTACAAGAGTGCAAGTATGGTACACTGCAATAATAAATCAATCACACAGCACAATGCGAGCATAATTTCATTACGATGACCTCTCTTGGCAAACAGTTGTGTATGCACAGGGGATTGGTTGGCAAGTCCATTTCTAAAACCTGTCCCCATAATTATGTTAACATGCATCATTAAGGAACTGTGTAAATGTGACAGAGCCTAGTCTTGTGTCACACTTACTCCGTGTCTCTATTTGAATGATGCGTGGAACAGAAATCACCGATAATGCATTAAAGAAAGGAATGAAGAAGAGGTTTTCTTGAGTATAGCAAGATATCAACAACATACTTCACCCATTAAACTCCCAGAATCCCTCAGCATACATCCGTCCGTCTACATTCTATCAGATTTAGCTACTAAACATCGAATTAGTAACAATATTGAATAATCTGAGATTTAATCAGCTTTTTTGTTGGTACCATCCTAGCAACTGTCGAAATGCCACCTTTACTCTTCTCTTGTTGGTAAAACTGCAAAATGATACGAGGACTATGGCAGTTGAGCTAAGTTTGCATTTAATTTATGAGGCAGTAGGTTTTCATCTAACTTTAAATTGGATTCTGGGAATGTGCACTGAAAGAAGGTGCAGCTTTTCAGACATGCTCTTAAAGAAGGGTCTATGCATCACTCTAAAGTGGAGGACCTGACTTAAAGGTTTCCTCTTGAAACAGCAAATCAGCTCTTTGCATTTATTCAGTTTCTTCAGTCCATTGCATCAATACTATCCTCTGTCCAGCACCTACAGACATTACTGGCCATCATCAGATTCAAACCCAAACTACACCTTGCTTTGAGGGGACAGATTCCGCAAGAAAACTCTCCCACTCGAAGCAAACAAAGCCTAATTATCCATTTCTAATGAAACCCCATTAACTCAATGTGACGTGACATTGCAGGCAGCTTGGACCTGCTAATTTGACACCATGTCGTATAGCGAAGACATCCTGAACATATACGGTATATTCAGGATCGGCTTCACGTACCGGTTTCACGGCTTATCTGGACGAAGGCCTCCACGCCGCTCTCGCCGTAGTTGCCCTCTGAAGCCAGTGTGGAGACATAGTTCCAGCCCATGGCCATGACAATGTCCAGCATAGCCTGGGCCTGGTAAGAGTCAGGTGGCACCACACGAGAGAAGAAGTCATAGCGGCTGTTATCGCTCAGCTCTGGGGCAGTTGATGCATAACTGATCTGAGGAATCTGCGAAGGAATAAGACAGACGTGTTAGAACTCTTTGTAACGTTGTAGTGCTAGTGCTCCAGTGCCAGAAACATAATGAGGTTTTACTAGGCCAAAGTGAGAGATCTCTATCAAATACCAACTTTAAGGGAGCTACTGCTGCATTAGCTAACTTGAAGATAGAAGATAGATCTTGTAGATAGAAATCAATGCTAATACAAAAATGCTCACTGGGTGGATGTTTGTGGATGTTCAAACTTGAGTCCATCAGATACGTATAACACAGCAACATCATGTAAGTGAGATGAGAGATGTAGGAGGCAGGGGGCTCTGGCGAGTAGTGAGGCAGGGTGGATAATGGCTCTTTGGAAGCAATTGACGGTCTGATTGATTTCTCCTCAGCCAAAAGGCCAGGCTGTCGGCCAGAGCCCCAGAGGCTGAGCTCATCGGCATTCGGTGCGAGAGAGAGAGACGCTCAGAGGGCCTGCCAGCAATACAAATGACACTCGCTGCTGGTCGTGCAGGTACAGCAGTACTCTCGCAGCCTGGGCTATAAATTGCAAGCCTTTGAATATAAATGCCAGAGATCAGCCTGTGAACTGTCAACCGTGTGTGCATAGATCTGTGTGTGAATTTGATGGTGGAATGGAAGGTCCTGCCATGTTGAGTTCCCCTGAAGATGTTGCAAATATGATGTGCCAAGAGTAGACTTGACACACACACAGACCTTTCATTCCAATAAGAGTCAATGGGAAGAGGTCATTTAACAGGTGGCGAGAAACCATCTACTTTTCTGGCAGCTTTAATAGTATAATCGTTTATTGCAGTGGAAATTATAGATGTCTCTTTCCATGCAATGAAACACTAATTTGGATACGTAGAAAAGAGTCTGTACTTACTGACAGTGCCTGTCAAACATCCTGTCAGGCTTCATAAATTATTTCTTATCTGAAAGAGGATGTCTAAGCTTGAGTGAGTGGTCATTGAAATCTCAATTTGCATTACTTTGCTATGTCTCAAGGACATTAAAGCGCTTTCGATTCGAGAATAGCTGTTGTAAATAAACCCTACAAGCAAAGTAATTTGCCTTTAATGTGCCAACAGTACGAAACATACCGTATATGGCCCACTTACAATACAGGCTAATCACAATATATCACGATGGGCTAATTACAGCAGCACAGAATATGTTATGAAAAATTATTAGCATCTGTGCAGATAAGAAAACCACTTAGTTTTACCTACTGCAGGATTGCACTGAATACAGGTGATAAATCATGCACTAAACCCGAATTGCTACTGTGGCCATCCAGATGCCTTCATTCTGGGTGGTAGGCGGAGGGTAGGGACACTGGGAATGGTAGAAAAAATCCTCGAGGTTCACAGGACAATTTTTCACATTCCTATAACTTACAGTGTAAACTTTAAGTCATGCAATACATGTGACCTATTCAACCTTTATATATTTCTAAAAAACTTTATAGCCATTCTAGCAAGTTTGAGCCGTTTTGAAACACTAAGCTGCTTGAACTTTAAAGCATGTCCTCAAGCCTTTGTTTACATCGTGGTACAGTATCTCTTTTGTTTTAACTCGAACGCTCACAGCTCTTTGTGTTTGTCCGTATAATGGATCTGTCGGATGTAGCAAAGCAATTCAATACTGATAGATTACATTAAGACAGTACTAATTAACCTCCCAAATGACCTTTATTTAAAAGACTGCACGAGGCAAGCACACAAACCGCTTTGCACAGAGGGATGCTTATATTCTTTCATTATTTCATAACACCCCCCACCAGCTATCTGCCCCCCCATCACCAAAAAAACAGCCTTCGCCTTAGGCTTAAGCACAATATAGTAATAAATAAATAAATAAATAAAATAACAAAGTCAAATGTTATATTGACTGACCACTGACCAAAATTAAGCTGCAGGCTTATGTACAATATGGTAAAAATGAATTAAATAAATAAATAAATAAACAAATGAAAGAACAAAGTCCAATATTATATTGACTGACCATTGACCAAAAAAAATTATTAAAAAAAGCCTTTAAAAAGGCTTAAAAATTCATTATTTCATTACAAAAAAAAAAAACAAAAACAAACAAACACAGCCTTAGCTGCAGGCTTAAGTACAATATGGCAAAAAAATTAAAAACAATATTATATAAATAAATAAATAAATAAATGAATAAATAAATAAATGAAGAAAGTCCAATATTATATTGACTGGCCACAAAACAAAAAAAACACACTTTGTGGCAGGCTTAAGTACAATATGGTAAATGAATAAATAAATAAATAAATAAATGAATAAATAAATAAATAAATAAATAAATAGTAAAAGAAATGAAGAAAGTCCAATATTATGTTGACTGACCACTGATCAAAAAAAAAACAGACTTTTCTGCAGGCTCAAGTACAATATGGTATAATTAATTAAATAAATAAACAAACGAACAAATAAATAAATAAATAAATGAACAAAGCCCAATATTATATTGACTGGCCACTGACCAAAAAAATTAAAAATTTAAGAAACTGTAATATGATTAATGTTTTCCTTATATTGAATAAAGTCCAGAGTAATAAAAAATGCCTTCTGGAAATAGAGGAGCAGAACACAGTGTGTACACAAATCTCTGCCACCATCTAGCAAGAATCTGGATATAATATATTAGTGTACTTTTTTTGTATCATGTATTTAAATAAATCAACTAAAGATGTAGACACATAGAAGTACTGTCATTCATGCAGCCTCAGCATTTGTGACCCTGTCCCGGGAGATTCATTCCTGCTTTGGTCAACCTTAATCTTGTCTGTGTGATGTCATTAATCTTTGTGTATAAATAGTCCTGTGTGTAGCATTGCCTGTGCTTCCAGTATTTACCAGCAGACTAGGCATAGCTGTGTTCCCAGTTTCTCATTTCTTCATGTTCAAGCCTTTTTCCTTGGTCTGTTTTATTTATTTATTTATTTATTTATTTTAATTACAGTTGTCACCCTAACAATGTTCTGGGCTCATTCTGTTTGTTAAAATAGCAGAAAAATGCTCTAAGAAGCATATGTTATGTTTGTGTCTAACCAGCTCTGTCTTCTAGTTGTTGCAGAAAATTTCCTTAGAGATCTTTTTCTTCCACAGCCACGGATTCAGTGTCCAACACTCAAGACTGTCTTGGAGAGACTGTAGAAACAGCAAATGAGACGTGTCTATCACACATGGGCTAAAGTGTGGAAAAAGCAAATGAGGCATTGCTTTTTGTGACAAAGGCCTTGTTCTCTCAATGAAAAACATTGAACGTGATGAATCATTTGGCTCATTTCGAAACTTCAATAATTAATCATGACGGATATGGAGCCTTTGCCGCCGCGATGAATTGCCTATTGCCCTGATTTCTCAATGCTTTTGTAAGAAACTCTCATTCAGCCTGATACCGCACTCCTCAAACACACTGAATGTGTGAACTGCCGCTGGTGTGCCATTTTCAACTTCACACCTCCATTTGAAAGCATGTGCACTCCGGAGGCTACTGTCTGAGCCGAAGTGTGGGACCATGCATTTGGTGCTATCTGTGTCTCTCACCTTCAATTCATATGGGAAAGTTTGCACCTGCATTAGGCGTCTGTGATAATTTTAGATGTTTTGCGGGTGTCTTGGGGGGGTGGGGGGGCGTGACGTAAATAGTGATGTAAGTGGCATTCGCAGATGGAGCGAATATATCTGCTTTCATCGTGTTTGAGGGGATAGCACTGCACTTCATGACAAATGCAATTCATGCTGCTCTTGAAATGACTGTGACAGGTCCAGTCACCGACACAATCAGACCTCATAAAAACACCTAGTCCTAGTCCTTCATTAGGAGCTCATTATTTCGGTTAAAGTTACCTCCAAATCAGAAAAAAAACCCATTCCATAGAGGTTTAAACTAATTATAAAGTGTTTCCTCTTCACACATTTAGACTCTCAATAATACTGCGATCAAAAGCAGTAATCCCGAGGCTGTCGGTCTACTGACGTCCAGTTTTTCTTGTTCATTATTTCTCAGTGGAGAGCCCCTTTAGCATTGCTGCTGCAGTAAGACTCACCAGACGCATCACACAAGTCCGATATCTTATGTGGTCATCAGACGAGTGTTTCCCTGGTACTCTTAGCCCACGTGTCCCACTCTCCCACCCCGAGTCAAGTCAGGCTTTTTCGGTGGGTGTTTGTACATTTGAAGTTCTTCTAATCAGCAACACAATAATCCAGTTACAGTAAGCTGCTTTTGCCAACTCCATGTTCATTTCCTGCAGGGCATGGCCAAGGTAAATTTCAGCGCCACAGCTTGGGAAGTTAAATAATTATTCCTCTAATTTAAACATCAAACAAGACTTCTGCAAAGTAATCTCATCAAAAGAACTGGGGTACAATCGGTTGATTAGTAGACGCACTAATAACACTAACCCCAAATGAGGGAATGTGTGTTTTGAGATGGTGATAATAAGCCAAAAGCCTGAAGGATCAGTATATTTCACTGAGATTCTGTCAGCAGGAAGGAACAAACAAGATTTGCTTCTTCTTTTTTTCTGAAAGGCGAGGCTGGCGATTTAGAGATGGCATTAGCATAAGTCTCCCTGGCAGGCACAACAGAAAGATATCTGCCAAGCCAAAAAAAAAAACCCCAAAAAACTTCCTTTTTTTTTGGGTTGCCTGCAATAGACTGTATGACTTGAACCGTGATGCAAGAGCCACAAAATGGTTCTTCGTGGCTCTTAGCTGGAAAAGGTGGCATGGTGTCTGACTAGAGGAGTTATCAATTCTCTATTTTCAATAATTCAAACGTAATGTCAGGTCTTATATCCATCCATTTTCTTTACACGCTTTATTCCTAATTAGGGTCACAGGGATCTGCTGGAGCCTATCCCAGCACACATTGGGTGAAAGGCAGGGGTACACCCTGGAGAGGTCACCATCACAGGGCCACACATATAGACAGACAACCACACACACTCACACTCACTCCTATGGAGGATTGAGGATTACCAATCAACCGAACGTACATGTTTTTGGACTGTGGGAGGAAACCGGAGAAAACCCATGCAGGCACGGGGAGAACATGCAAACTCCACACAGAAAGGCCCATGCCTGTTCGAACCTGGGATTCGAATCCAGGACCTTCTTGCTGTGAGGCAACAGTGCTAACCACTAAGCCTCCGTGCTGCCCGTTAAAACGTTAAAAGTATTCTCAGCGAGAACTAATAATAATAATAATAATAAAAATAATAATAACAATAATGGATATCCCCAAAGCCTAAAAGAATTACATTAAATATTTTTTTCCCTCGTTACAGTGTTCATACAGTACATGTAACACTGATAAACAGTGTTATATATATGACATGTCAGAATAAGGAATATGGGTACCTCTAACGTAAATACACAGTTTTAGGGGGGAAAAAGGTATGAAAATGTACATTTATGGTGCCCTCAAAGGATGCTTCTTTTGTACCTTTTGTATGTATCTTTACCGCTTTATTCTGAACCCTAATTAAAGACACGAGTGTGGTCAGCATGTGCAGGCTTTTACTTAAAAAGTGTTAATGGGGGAAAAAACACAGAGACAAAACAGTTAAACATACAGCTGTGAACGAGGCTGTGGATATGAAGCATCAAACGAAACGAAACACGACAGCAGGAGCTTGACCGTGATACACAGGAAGTTAAACGGGGTGTAACTGGACACAGGTGAGGGAGACTGGGGCATGTCATGGGACCCTTTTTTCTAGACTCTTAAGGTACTTTGTGTTTATTATCTACTGCCAGTTTGCACATGTGTACTGTGATGTAAATATTAATGTAAACATGTGTTTCATATCTGTATACTGCATATTGTCTATGTTTAAGATTAAGGTTTCTTTCTTCTTGGTCTTTTATTTTGTGTACACTAACCAGGCATAACATTATGACCACCTGCCTAATATTGTGTTGGTCCCCCTTTTGCTGCCCTGACCCGTCCTGCACTGTGTATTCTGACCCCTTTCTATCAGAACCAGCATTAACTTCTTCAGCAATTTGAGCAACAGTAGCTCGTCTGTTGGACCGGATCACACAGGCCAGCCTTCGCTCCCCACGAGCATCAATGAGCCTCGGCCGCCCATGACCCTGTCTCTGGTTCACCACTGTTCCTTCCATGGACCACTTTTGATAGATACTGACCATTGCAGACCGGGAACACCCCACAAGTTTTGGAGATCCAGTCATCTAGTCATCACAATTTGACTGTAAGGTCAAATAATGCAACGTAAATCATTTTAAAGTACTCCTTTTTTGTTTTTCTAGACAAGTGATATATACAAATGGTACAATAGTGTATATGTAACATTTATACTTCAGTAATGTGAAGATCACTCATTTGTGTACTTAATATTGCTTTTTATATAGAAGTTTACTTTACTCTACTCTACATTGTTTGGTTTGGCACTTCCACTACAGCCCTACTTTGTTTGGAAGGAATAAAGTGCCCGGCATGTCGGCTCGCACAACCAAGCGCTGACTAATTACTCAGGATAGTCTTAATCACGGGGAACAACACGGGTACATGTATAATTGGCAAGGCCAGAGAACAAAGCCCCGAGACAGCTGAGTGACAGACTATATCATTAGGGTGAGAAAGTGCTGATGTCTAAAGAAAACCCAAAGGATTATTCTGTACAGCTCTGTTTGCTTCTCAAGCCGCTAAACCAGTAGGTGGCATTCGTTCCAGAGAGATTTGACTCGTTACCAACAAACCTTATGTGAATTTCGATTGCTTTGGATTGTAAATGTGATAAGGTTGAAATCCTCCGCTGGGATTCCGGCATATGCAGCCTGTGCTGACTCAGTGCACCGTTCAGGTGTTAATCGCACCTATTACTGACACCCCAATGTTTCATCCACGAGAATATTCCACTAAATGTCCTCGTATGCAGTATATACACCTATTGCTTCTCCAGTCACCGAATGGAACACTTCAGAATAAAAGTATTTTCTAGAAACCAAGGTAAAGTACTTTGTCACACCAGAAGTCCACTCAATGTGATCTAATGCCCCCTACCTTTAGATGCCTAATGGAGGAGGATTTATGTTAGACATCTTGGCCTGAACAAATATTTTTCGTGCTAGTCAATGGCTCCCTGGCTCCCTTTAAGACGGACATTTATCTAACCTATACACTTGACAAATATTATGCTTCTCCACCTTCAATCACTTTCTAATTATCAGAAGGAGGGATCCCCCCCACCACCCCCCACTGCTACCTATACATCATGTGGAAAATCTGTGCACTTCTAATAGCCCGCAGTTTATCCACAAGATCTCAGGGTCAGAGTCAACTGCCAATCGCCAACCTGAACGGCGACTAAAGCGCCATCTTTTCATATCACGCGAGCCATAAATAATATACAAAACAGCAAAAGCAAAATATGTTTCAATGCTTTAATGCCATAACACACACACAAAAAAGAAAACTTGAGATAGCAATGAACTTCACGACAAAAGAGGCAGAGTGAACCTCACGCTTAGCTCGACAGACGCTTGTGATATTTGGTTGGCATTTACATGTAGCCCATGGAAAAGAAAGAAAAAACACACAGAAAGAGGAGGAAAAAAAGACAACAATTAAGGTAACTATTAACCCCGCTGCCTCCTTCAAATTCACACAGGGTTATGTAAGATGCGTAGGGCATGAGACGGTGCCATCCATCACCAACCTGCAAATTATTACCACATTCTTACACATTTACGTGTTTGTAATAAGCAAAGTAAAAAGATTACATCCTCCTGCGCTACATATTAAAGAGGAGAAAGTCTACAATTTCTTTTAAAAAAAAAAGGTCCACTGATAACGAACAAATCACTTTAATAACTCTGGCATTCATTCACCATGCACAAAGAGCACAGCACAGCCTCACGTTTTATGCTCAAGTGACAAATGTGAATGTTAATGAAAAAATGATGAGGGGAAGAAGTGTGTTTTGAAGTGAACGGGAGACTAAACAGCAGAGGATGCTGTGGGTTTTAGGTTTAAACAGAAGCCACATCATCATAGCACTGCATGAAAATATTCCTCTTCACCATGAAGCTTTACGCTCATTTGCATTTGTAGGTACCTTCTGTCCACTTGGTATGACACAGGTCCCGCTTAGCCTTGACGTGATCTGAACCTGAGAGGACATCCAGTTGTCCACATGCATGAGCGTTAGACGGGCATAATGGAATGAGAGAACGGAGAAACGAGACAAGACGCAAAATGTCACAGTTAATCAGCGTATCTCTGAGTGACTGAAGTGTCTGTCCTCTGGGGATAGCCTGTCACCCAATGACCGTTCAGAAACAACCTTGAATACATTTCATGGTGATGTCATGCTATAAATAGATGAGAAATAGTTATGGATTAAAAAATATCTTTCAATGAATTGTAGATAGAAACTAATGCCTCATTGATTAAGCGCAAATGTCTCGTGACATTTGTAACACAGCAACGAGACAAAAAACACATCAACAAATCGTTCAAAGCTTGAAAATCAGCATGTAGTATTCAAATGAACCTTAGGAAGAGACAAGTCTGTTGAGAACGAATGTGCCTGATGCATTGCAGCGCGGATTAGCACAACAAATTTGTAAAGATTTTAGAGGTGTGCATGTCGCCTCTTCTGCGTTCCTCTGTGAGCTGCTCTTAGATTGCAATCACTCGATCTATTCCACACCGGCGGTGATGAGAATCACCTGGATTTTATCCTATGCACATGCACCTTCCAAAAAAAAACAACAACATGATGTAGTATTTATTTGTGATAATTGCTGCTGTCACACAACCATCCTTCCCTTTCTACTTACAGGCATAATATTATGACCACCTGCCTAATATTGTGTTGGTCCCCCCTTTTGCTACAGCTTGTCTATTGGATCGGATCACACGGGCCAGCCTTCGCTCCCCACGTGCATCAATGAGCCTTGGCCGCCCATGACTCTGTTGCCGGTTCACCACTGTTCCTTCCTTGGACCACTTTTAATGGATACTGACCACTGCAGACCGGGAACACCCCACAAGATCTGCAGTTTTGGAGATGCTCTGATCCAGTGGTCTAGCCATCACAAATTGGCCCTTCATCAAACTCGCTCAAATCCTTACACTTGTCCATTTTTCCTGCTTCTAACACATCAACTTTGAGGACAAAATGTTCACTTGCTGCCTAATATATCCCACCCACTAACAGGTGTCATGATGAGGAGATCATCAGTCTTATTCACTTCACCGGTCAGTGTTCATAATGTTATACCTGATCCGTGCAAAGTATTTAAACCTTTATCTTTATTTAGAATTAAACCAGAAGAGGGTGTGGTCTAGACCAGAAGGGTTTTTTTTTTTTTTTTTTTTTTTTATTTATTTATTTATTTATTTATTTATTTATTTATTTATTTATTTATTAACTTTTTACATGAACTGTATCATGGAAGCACTGAAAATAAAACTAAAAACTGCAGAAAATTTTTTTTTTAGTTCATAAATTATAACGATGAGCAACAAAACTTTATTCAATCGCTAAGCTTGAACATTTTCCAGCTATTTCACTGGAGTTCATAATCAGTCTCACCCAGACCCCCTGTGGAACTCTCTGGAAAGTGTGTAAATCTAATGAGACTGAGTAAGCTAGGCTGTTATCTATAAAAACAATGAAGGCTTTCCTTAATAAACCAAAATCCTGCTGTTTAAAGTTATTACATTTCATTGTCTGTACCGCTTATCCGATCTATACTCGGGTCACGGGGAGCCTGTGCCTATCTCAGGTGTCATCGGGCATCAAGGCAGGATACACCCTGGACGGAGTGCCAAGCAATCACGGGGCACCGACCAAGCATGGGGTTAACATGCAAACTCCACACACACAGAGACTCAAACCCAGGACACTGGAGGTGTGAGGCGAACATGCTAACCACGAAGCCACCATGCCGCCTGTTTATATTTATATAAACTAATAATATTTTATCAGATTTACTGTACTGTCTTTGGGTTTGTTAGATTCTACAAAGATCAGATTTATTGGTTTAATTTTGGAGCTAAGTACAGCAGTAATTAGGTCAGGCTACTGGAGCGAACTACTGACAATAGACCAAAAAAAATATTTAGTCTTCATCACACAAGCTTTCTGCTAGCGTCCTTAGCCTGTATGGAGTTCAGTCCAGTGTGATTCCAGTTCTCATGCACGATGATCTCAACCTTTTTACACTTACTGTCTGTATCTGTAGTCAACAGGAATGTTTAATTATTAAATTAAATTGAATATCTGTTCTGGATATCTGAATAATTCATATTCTTGTACACATGCTGCACTGATAACTGTTGGAGGTTCAGGTAACCTCCCTGCCAAAGCTGCTAACAGATTCCTATCTTCTATGGTGAGTGTATTTGTATATTCTAGCATTTTCAGGCTGCACAGCTCTGTGACACCCGCTTGTTTTTTCTCCCATTAGCATTGCCAGCCATATTAGCCAGCATTCACTGATCTGTTCATGAGTTTTCTGTGTAAATCTGCTCTGCATTGAGACTTTCCATCCTTTCCCTTGGTGCATCCAAACAAGGACCCAGAGGTCAGTGTCAGTGCTGGGGTGATTGATAATAAGGAAAGCAAGCTAACAAGCAAATGCAGACTAGTAACCCTGGCCAGAATGTTCCATATGATTTACAGCAGCAGTGCAGAGATGATCAGTCTGTTGAAATGGAAGCGATAGTAATATGACGGTGGTGCTTTCATCACAGACTATGGTATACGATTCGTTTGTGACACTGTTAAAGGTCTCATAATGTACATTTAGCTTTTTTTCACTATCCCTTATGTTTAAATTTTTTTGAACTCCATGTACACTATATTGCCAAACGTTTTGGGACACCCCTCCAAATAACTGAGTTCAGGTGTTGTTTTTCAGGGGTTGGGCTCGGCCTCTTAGTTCCAGTGAAAGGAACTCTTAATGCTTCAGCTTCATACCAAGACATTTTGGACAATTTCATGCTCCTAACTTTGTGGGAACAGTTTGGGGATGACCGCTTCCTGTTCTAACATGACAGCACACCAGTACACTGATGTTGGCTTTCTCATCCAACATCAGTGCCTGACCTCACAAATGCACTTCTAGAGGAATGGTCAAAAATTCCCATAAACACGCTCCTAAACCTGTTGAAGCTGTTATAGCTGCAAAGGGCTGGCCAACTCCATATTACATTCATGTGCATGTAAAGGCAGACGCTCCAGTTTTGGCCTGGCTCACAGTCTCTGCTCTAATTCATCCTAAAGGTGTTCTATGGGGTTGAGGTCAGGACTCTGTGCAGGCCAGTCAAGTTCCTCCACACCAAACTCACTCATCCATGTCTTTATGGACCTTGCTTTGTGCACTGGTGTGCAGTCAAATTGTCCAAAATGTCTTGTTATGAAACTGAAGCATTAAGAGTTCCTTTCACTGGAACTAAGGGGCCGAGCCCAACCCCTGAAAAACAACACCTGAACTCAATGATTTGGAGGGGTGTCCCAAAGATTTTGGCAAAATAGTGTATTTTTAAAATTAATGAGAGTGAAATTGTCCAAAATTGTAAATAATTTTCCCCTCAGCAGAGCTATAAGCAGTGGCATTTCACATAAGAGCCTTTGCCATAGAAATCCACAGAAGAGGCACATCAGAGAGATTTTCCTCAATTACTGAATGTTCATGTGAATCTTGCATTCTATCTCATTCCTCTTAAAAAACTGACTGTATTATTTTTCTGTCAGACAGCCTTCCCAGCCTCAGAAGGAAGAGTTGCAAATATGTTTGGATGCTTTTAAGAAGCATACTGTTTGCTACGCTTGTGCCTCATTAGGTTTGGCCATAGCTGTTGCCCATGTAATGGAGCCCCCTGGTGTGGTAATTGCTGGATTCTAGCCAAAACTGTCCAAGCCATCTGATGCTCCTATGCTTCGGTGCAGGTGCTGCCAATTGTGTCTAACTGTGTCTATCAAACCGTAGTGTGCTTTAAGCCCACCTGCTGTCAGGAAAGCACAACAGAGTGCATAATCATAATGCTGCACAAATTGAATGTTTGCCTTAGGATTTCTGTTGACTATGATCTAGGATTAGAGCACACGGCATATTGCAAAGTTATGCTCCGCTAATCCCGCGTCTCCACCAATTCCCCTCATCCACTTCATGTCAGAGGAGCCAGAACACACTTTAATAAACACTCTGACGATGACTATTCCAGAGCATGCTGCGATTATTTAGTTGGTACTTAGTGTAGAAATGAGCTGCCGTCACATTTTCACTATAGTTGAACCTCACTGAAGCTCGGGCCCGGGTTTGGGTTTTATCTAAAAGTGCGAAAAGGAAGGATGACTCTAAGCGACTGAACAGCTTAAGGTTACTTTTGTAAGAGCTGTTGCTCTTTGTCAAACAAATGTACTTTTACCTGTCAAGCTCCAGGCTCCTGGTGTTAGAAACGATTTTTCACTGCTCACTTGGCACTAGTCAGTGTGGCCTCTTTTTTTTCTTTTTTTTTTTTACAATGGTGTAATCTGCTTGTGTTTGCTGAATAAAATGCTAAGCTCCTAGCGTGAAGAATTGGTACAACATACAGATTCATGGTGCCATATTTTAAAACAAACAGCATGCGTCTTCATCATTAAGTTATTCGTATTTCCGACGTAAAATATGACGCAAATACTGAAACATACATAGGGATGATGATCTATGTGCTGGTCTGAACTATATTAGCATTAATCATGTCTTATAGCTTGCTCATGCAAGTACTTTTCCTTAGTTAGGTTGCAACAGTGATTCTATACCACAAACAATTATTCTCAATTTTGTGAACTTGTCCATTTTATAGCACACGGGCTTCAGAAAGTAATTACAAAACACCATTGTAAACAAAACACTTCCATTTCAGAGTATAAATAAGCAGTGGGAAGTGTTAATGCTAGTTCAGTGTGAAAGGGCAGTTACCCTGAGCCCCCAAATCACTCCTGATGCCTCAGTTCTGAGGAGCTAAACCCTGAACACAATGCTGGCGGTTTACAACTTACACTTTCTTAAGAAATACTACTTTATCGCAGTAAAGGTTGAAACAGGTGAGCGGCCAGACTGGAAATGTCCATCAGTGTGTGTGTGTGTGTGTGTGTGTGTGTGTATTATATCTGAAGTGATGAACATCCAAAGCTAACTCCAAATCAGAGGCGATCCTTCTAGTTTTGTGACTAGAGTCTAATTATTAGAGTCTCCACTGTAATTCATCCCAAAGGTGTTCTATGGGGTTGAGGTCAGGACTCTGTGCAGGCCAGTCAAGTTCCTCCACACCAAACTCTTTCATCCATGTCTTTATGGACCTTGCTTTGTGCACTGGTGTGCAGTCATGTTGGAACAGGAAACTGTTCCCATAAAGTTAGGAGCATGAAATTGTCCAAAATGTCTTGGTATGAAGTTGAAGCATTAAGACTTCCTTTCACTGGAACTAAGGGGCCGAGCCCAACCCCTGAAAAACAACACCTGAACTCAATGATTTGGAGGGGTGTCCCAAAACTTTTGCCAATGGTGTATTTTTAAAATGAATTAGGGTGAAATTGTCCAAAACTGGATAATTTTCCCCTCAGCGCACACACACACACACACACTGATGGACATTTCCAGCCTGCTCACCTGTTTCAACCTTTACTGCTATAAAGTAGTAATATAAACCTTTACTGCTATAAAGTAGTAATTCTTAAAAAAAATGTAGTTTTGTGATAAAAAAGGCTTGTTTTTTAGTTATTATTCCGCTAAGCATTATATTATCTAATCTCCCAGCATTTAGTGCAGCGATGATGAAAATCAATTTGGAATTATTTATTTATTTATTTATTTATTTATTTATTTATTTATTTATTTATTTATTTATTTAACTAATGCAATGCCATCCATAACCAATCCATTCATTTAAGTTGAATTGAAAAACTAATTGTCTATAAATTCATCCATCCATGCATTTTCTGTAACTTATCCAAAACTGGGTTGTCGGGAACCCGGATCCAATCCCAGGGGACTCAGGGCACAAGGTGGGGGACACACAATGGACAAGGTGCCGGCCTGTCACAGGGCACAATCTCACACACACACTCACTTATTCACACACTTCAGAGATGTCAGTCCGCCTACAGCGCATGTCACTGGACTGGGGGAGGAAACCAGAGAACCAAGAGGAAACGCAGGTATATATTTTAAGCTAAAATATTCAAATGTCATGTATATTGCAGCAACCATAAGCACACAACCTTTACATTATGCCAGTCTGGAACTGATCCAATGTATATATATATATATATATATATATATATATATATATATATATATTTTTTTTTTTTTTTTTTTTTAAACTCATTTTTTATTACTTTTTATTACTAAAAAGTTTTTTAATCTAGAACTTTAGATATCTGACACTGGAAACCAAAGAAAAGGCTGAAAAACATCACACTCCTCACCTTCTCCTTCAGAAACTGTGCCACAGTAGGAGGGAAATGACACATTTTTGTTCATTTTTGGATTGAGTTAAAGCATTCATTAATGTTTTTGGGGGTTAAAGTAGCTTGTTGATCGGAGGATCAGGGTTCAAGTCCCAGCACTAGGAAGCTCCACTGTAGGGTAACTGAGCAAGGCCCTTAACCCTTCCTGCTCCAAAGGTGCTGTATCATAGCTGCCCCTGTACTCTGACTCCTTACTTCCTCAGCGGGGATATGTGAAAAAAAGAATAAATAATAAGCATAATGAAGGCTTCATGCCCTCACGTCTACTTTTAAACGGATCAGATCAAATGTTTTCCCTGAAAACCAAAACAGTTGTACAAATACCAGAACATATTTATGTGTGTATACTCTCTAAGGAAAAATCGAATCAAATTGCATACGCTCTACTTTTGTGGGTAGCTCAGAAAACCTTCTGCAATAACAAAAGATATCTAAGTGATACAAGTGCAGAAGTCCATGCAGAACAATCACGTTTTTAATTATTATGATATTATGATGGTAAGTAGTGACATCTTAACCATAATTGTTAAAAAAATAAAATAAAAATGTCCGTATGGGCGCGGCAACAATCTTTATGAGTGCAAAAGTGTATTGATGGATGACTTTTCTGCCTCAGGGTTGCTACCTTTCGCTGCTCTTAACAGTCTGAGACTCTGAAGCAACAGACTGTATAGTTATAATAGGTGCTACAGATGTACCACAGGTCACACATCCGTGCTTTCTCATGTACTTGCGAGTAGAAGTAGCACAAACTACTAAATAAATAAATAAATAAATAAATAAAAATAAAAAAAAAATAAAAAAAGCTAACTAATATGTAGAGCTACATTACACATATACAACTGCACAGATTTTGTATATAATATTAAAAAAAAGAAATATCTTGAAATTATCTTGAAATTATCCAAAACAATTTTTTTAACAATTATCTCCCACAAGACTGTCCGAATCCCGCTGTTTTTCTTTTTCAGTCAAATGTGGAGACCTCATAAACTGGTATACAGATGTGAAGAAGCCACTTGCACACATGCATTTTAATAAAATATTTACTGGACTGTATGTGAGAATTGTGCCAGCTCTCCTCTCAACTCAATTTGTGAGTGCATTTTGTACTTCTATAAATATCGGTACAGCAAAAATCTAAGTGTTAATAAATTTTACCAGAGTTTGTACCGATTGTGCTCATAGATTTAAGTTAAAAAATAATTAAATATAGCATCATTTCCATTTTATATTCATTTAACTTATGGATAAACATTTCACCAGCAGATGACAGTAATGCACCTTATGGGACTGAAACCACTACACAAATAAGAAAAAACATATTTGCATTTTTCTGTCGACCAGATTTACAATCCAACTTGATTCCTACATCATAATAAGTGAAATATATCAAAATAAGCACTATCTGTCCTTTACATATTACAACGTACGTGTATCAGCCTTCACTAATGGGATGTGGAATGGACCGAAAACACTGATGCACTTTATAAGAAAGGTCAGAGTCTCCTGAACTTCCTCAGGAGATCTCTGCAGAACCGTGCCACAGATGTTCTACCGCTCGGTGGTAGCCAGCGTCATCTTCTATACTGGGGTGGCAGGGTGAAGACCAACAGACTCAACAAGCTTATTAGGGAAGCAGGCTCTGTCATGGGAGTGGAGCTGGACGCTCTGGTTGAAGTGTCTGAGAGGAGAATGCTGAGGAAACTTCTCAGTGTCCTTGACAACACGTCACGAACCCTGCATGCGACACTGGAGTCGTACGGGAGCACGTTCAACAGCCATACACTGAGATCACCGAAGACTACCACAGAACACCACAGGAGGTCTTTCCTACCAGCGGCCATCAAACTCTATAACTCCTCCCCTTTCAGTAGGGAGCAGAGCTGACCAAATGAACACTGATGCTGTCGAAATTCCACAATAATTATACATACATATATATATATATATATATATATATATATATATATATATATGTATATATATATATATATGTATATGTACACACTATATTGCCAAAAGTATTCGCTCACCCATCCAAATAATCAGAATCAGGTGTTCCAATCACTTCCATGGCCACAGGTGTATAAAATCAAGCACCTAGGCATGCAGACTGTTTTTACAAACATTTGTGAAAGAATGGGTCGCTCTCAGGAGCTCAGTGAATTCCAGCGTGGAACTGTGGTAGGATGCCACCTGTGCAACAAATCCAGTCGTGAAATTTCCTCGCTCCTAAATATTCCACAGTCAACTGTCAGCTGTATTATAAGAACGTGGAAGTGTTTGGGAACGACAGCAACTCAGCCACGAAGTGGTAGGCCACGTAAACTGACGGAGCGGGGTCAGCGGATGCTGAGGCGCATAGTGTGAAGAGGTCGCCAACTTTCTGCAGAGTCAGTCGCTACAGACCTCCAAACTTCATGTGGCCTTCAGATTAGCTCAAGAACAGTGCGCAGAGAGCTTGATGGAATGGGTTTCCATGGCTGAGCAGCTGCATCCAAGCCATACATCACCAAGTGCAATGCAAAGCGTCGGATGCAGTGGTGTAAAGCACGCCGCCACTGGACTCTAGAGCAGTGGAGACGCGTTCTCTGGAGTGACGAATCGCGCTTCTCCATCTGGCAATCTGATGGACGAGTCTGGGTTTGGCGGTTGCCAGGAGAACGGTACTTGTCCGACTGCATTGTGCCAAGTGTAAAGTTTGGTGGAGGGGGGATTATGGTGTGGGGTTGTTTTTCAGGAGCTGGGCTTGGCCCCTTAGTTCCGGTGAAAGGAACTCTGAATGCTTCAGCATACCAAGACATTTTGGACAATTCCATGCTCCCAACTTTGTGGGAACAGTTTGGAGCTGGCCCCTTCCTCTTCCAACATGACTGTGCACCAGTGCACAAAGCAAGGTCCATAAAGACATGGAGGACAGAGTCTGGTGTGAAGGAACTTGACTGGCCTGCACAGAGTCCTGACCTCAACCCCATAGAACACCTTTGGGATGAATTAGAGCGGAGACTGAGAGCCAGGCCTTCTCGTCCAACATCAGTGTGTGACCTCACAAATGCGCTTCTGGAAGAATGGTCAAAAATTCCCATAAACACACTCCTAAACCTTGTGGACAGCCTTCCCTGGCTGAGTTGCTGTCATTCCCAAACACTTCCACGTTCTTATAATACAGCTGACAGTTGACTGTGGAATATTTAGGAGCGAGGAAATATATATATATATATATACATAGAGAGAGAGAGAGAGAGTATTTAATTTATTTTTTATTTATACTTTATTTTAAATACTTTTATATAGAGCAAGAGAGATTTTCTTTTTTTCATTTGCATTAATAAATACTTATTTTATTGATATTTTTGAGTATAGTTGTATATATAGATTGTTTCATTTATTTTTCATTTATATTTTTGAATACATTTGTGTATATAGATTATTTCATTATTTTTTATTTATATTTCATTTGTATTTTTGAATACATTTATATATAGAGAGAGTATTTCTTTTTTTTTATTTATATTTCATTAATATTTTTACATACTTTTATATGTATAGAGTATTTCACTTATTTTTCATTTATATAATTTAAATACTTAGAGAGAGATTATTTCATTTTTTTATTTTATTTCATTTACATTTATAAATACTTTTACATTTATATATACTTTTATATAGATAGATAGATAGATAGATAGATAGATTATTTCTTGTAATCTGAAGCAGTCTCTGGCAAAAGAATTTCCTTCAGGATTAATCAAGTTCTATTTTATCTTATTGCACATTTCAGTTATCTGAATAACTGAAGGACAAACAGTGAGAGGTCTGAAAAATCTACCTAAATAATATTAATTAGTTTGAATAAGCTCTAGCCTTGATTTAAAATGCTACGCTGAAAAAAATAAAATAAACCACTTCTTCCGACCAGCGGTCCACCATTTTCACACAGTGGTGCTTTTTGTTTCCTGTGAAAACGCCATTTTTCTCCTTCTTTAAAATAAATGTAGCGTTACTTATAGGGCACTAACTCTGAATACGACTCTCTGTTTTACTTCAGAAAGTCTTTCTTCTATCCTTTCTCACCCCAGTGATTAATTGCCAGGGTCAGCTTCAGCCTGTGTGGACTTGACTGCACTGTTTAAAAGTTGATGATGAAGAATGAGGCTTTAAGTTTTTCCTTCCCTAAAGACTTGAATCCCACTGTTTCTATTCATATACATCACAAAAAGTATCCCAGACAAAGGTTCACATGGCTTGCATGATTGTGCTTGTTTGTTTATTTTGTGTGTGTGTGTGTGTGTGTCTGTGGTGTAAATTAATGACTGAAAATGGTAATTAGTTCCTGTTAATGCCAATCTTTTTTGACTCTTGCATATTTAGAGTGCCTCTCCTGAGGATAGACCCTGTTCCTTGAGACTCTAGGCCAAGCAGTGACCTTAATCTAATCATGCAGCATAGTTCACGCTGGGTCCACAAAGGACATGATGGCATGTTTAACCGTTCGTTCGCCGTTACAAGAAGAAGACTTGCGTTAAATTCATTTTTATGGTTATTAAATAGCATTTGTGATGACCATCACTGGCCATGTAGACATGTGTATAAATATATGAATGGGCTTTGTAAATGGGCTTCCAAAGACAAAATTTTATTTTTAGCATCCACATCAGATCATTTGCCATTAACAAACAGCTCAAAAATAGATAATATAGTTTTTATAGAACCGCACTAACAGTGTTTGTAAGAATGCTACACAGAATGGTGTGAAGAAGTGAGACTCTGGCTGGTTGCTTTTCCTTCCTTTCTGTTGTGATAGCTTGGTGGTTAAGACATTGGCTTTCTGAACAGTAGGTCATGAGTTCAAATCCCATCACAACCAAGCTGGCACTGCTGGGCCCTTGAGCGAGGACCTTAGCCCTCAGCTGTATAAATGAGCTAAAGCCACTCTGGAAAAGAGCGTCTGCTAAACATAATGAAGTGTTGTGCTAGATGATTACACAGAGTGAAAGGCTTCATTTAGGCTGATGATTTCAGAATGTCATTGAAACATCCACTGGATTGTCACAGCCATAGAGATATCTGCTCTTCCAATTTTAACACTTCAAATTCAGTCTGTGAACATCCTGGGAAATAGATGATGAGTTGAATCGGATGTGTTAAATGAGGTAAAATTCGAACCTAGGCACTGCTGAAGTCCTCCAGGACTGGAGTCTGACATGCTGCTCACAGTAATCCTGCCTATACAGTAAAATGCAGCTAAAACGGCAAGACCTCACCATCCAGGAATGAAAAACGGTGTGAAGGTGAGCAGTGAAGGTTGCTTCCTGCTTTGTCTAGGAAGATTTCTGCAAACTGACTGAAAAAGCTTCTGAGCTTGGTTTTGCAGAACAGTTGGAGTTTGATAGTTATTTGTGAAGTGTCCATCAAGCCAGGAAGGTGGAGTAGTAAACAGGAAGAAATAGGCAAAAGTGCCCCCTTTATACATAACTTCTTGCCAATCAACGCCTAGGTGCACAGCATGCTTTCTAACCTCCAAAAGGCTTCAGGAGAAAATTCAAAAAAGGAGCACAAAAATGAACAAGAAGGTACCAATATAATGGCTAAATGTATTGCTGCTTATTAATTCGAAGTTTAGTGGTTTTATTTTATAAAACGTTATGGGAAAATAATCATCAGAGGAGATTAAGAGGTTAAGAGGCTATTGATTCAATTGAGAATTCAACAGCGTTATGGTATATACAGAAAATGTACAAAATAATGCTTTCGCTGCATAAAAAAAAAAACCCAAATAAAAATGCATTGTTTTTAATCAGAAAATATTTATTATTTTCCTCCACAAACAAAAAACCCCTAAAAATATCAGAAATTATTATTTTGATTATTTTTCCTCATTCCATCTTTGAATTTTAACACTATTAAAAATAAAAAAAACAATTTTAAAAACAGCATAATGCACCGTAAAAAGATCTTCACTCCATTAACATCCAGCTTTCCGTAGCTATTTCTGCTCTTAGCGGTTTAACGCTGGTCGCATTAGCATAAAGTCAGATTTCTAGCTACCACCTGTAACCTTTATTTTTGTGTTAAAATGATATTAACGAATTATCAAGCAATATAATAAATGTACCACCAAGAAGATTCTCGAAAGTGCCTCTGAAAGAGCTGCATGGATTTCTCTTAGCCGAACACGGAGAAGTAGAAAGGATTTGCGAAATCACAGGTGACAATGTGAAGTCTATTAGGTGCTCCATTTAAGATCTAATTATTCCATTCATCTTCAGTAACTACCTTATCCTGGTCAGATTTATGGTGGATCTGGAGCACAGGGTGTGAGGAAGAAATACATCCTGGACCATCACATCACAGAGCCTCCTCCTGCACATACACCTTCACACCATCATTTACATCTATGAGGAATTTAAAGTAGGTAGTATTTACATGTTTCTGGCATGTTTTTGGGAAACCTATATGGACACATTAGGACACCATGCAGGAACAGGAACACGACAAACAGTAGCCTGAGCTCAGGATGAAGCTGAAAGAGTGTGCTGTAATAAATATAATTAGAACAACAAAACATTTCTGGAAAATGTGAAGAATGGATTCTAACAATTAGCTTTCGTAATTCATTTTTATGAACTGAAACTGCTTGGTACTAAAATTACTGTAGTTTAATTTAATCAACAAAAACGTTCTTTCAGCTGCTCCCTGTTCAGGGTCGCCACAGCGGATCATTTGGTCCACATGTTTCGATTTGGCACAGGTTTTACACCAGATGCCCTTCCTGATGCAACCTTCCCATTTAATCCGGGCTTGGGACCGGCACTGAGAGTTAACTCTTCAAGTTGCTGGGTTAGCGTCCTGCCCAGGAATCAAACCCAGGCCGTGGAAATGAGAGCATGGGAACCTGCCGCTGGACCACCATGAGGCTAAGACAAAAATTTCATAAAAAGATTTGACTAAATTCTATGTATTTTTGACAAAAGACTAATACTAAAACTAAATCCAGACCCTACATTGCATGCATGAGCTTATGAGATGACTGGAAAGCGGTTAAAATGGTAAAACTTTTACATTTTATAGCAACAAAATAATCGATTAGAAATCTGATTAACAGCTCAATCGTATCGCAAAGTCTTTATATAAACACTTCAATCCATCCAATTAAGCTTGATTTGAACGAAATTTGTAAGGAAATAAGGAAATAATGTAAACAGGAAATAATGCAGCTGTGCGAAGCTGTGTTTTCAGTCCTCCTAAGTTCTCCTACACCACACCACTGCTGCGTTCCCTCCACTGGCTTCCGGTAGCTGCCTCAGATAGAAAACACTGACGCTTGCCTACAAAGCCAAGAATGGACCAGCACCCTCTGACCTCAAAGCTTTTATTATTCCTCACACTGCACCTCACTCCCTCAGATCTACTGGCACGGCTCCACTGGTCCCACCATCTCTCAGGGTAAGAGGTAGGTATACATCTAGACTCTACTCTCTGTTCTGGCACTGAGGAGGTGGAATGAACTTCCCCTAGATGTCCATACAGCTGACAGTGACTGACCGTCTTCAAACGACTGACCTCTGAAATACTTAAGCTAGCTCTTATTTTTCCCTGTTTGTGTTATGTATTGTTTTAGGCTAATGGTGTCCAAACTCTGTGACCTATTGAACCAGTGTTAATGTATTAATTGATAGAGACTTCCAAGCACTCTGGTACGTCGCTCTGGATAAGAGCTTCTGCCAAACACCAGAACTGTAAATGTAAATGATGATATCTACATAAATGCCTGAATCTGACTATTTCTATTTTCAGATTCAACAACATCATTGCATGCATGTGCAGTGCAGTGGTGCATATGTTTATTTACGTTTCACGTTTTCCGTCTTAAAAATGCCTTCTGATGGAAATTGTTGGATGAAATAGAATATTGGTTAAACTTATTAAAAGACAAAAATATAGTCGGAAGAAAAGTCTGTAATAACAATCTCTTCATTGAAGAGTTTTGAGGAAATGCAGCTTCAATCAGAAGGATTGAGCGGGTCAGTAGAAGAAACGAAAGGGAGATGGAAATGAATTAAAATGGAATAACAAAACAGTAGAAGTGCTTACAACTCATCCGCTTCTCCTTTTTATGACATTATTAATTCATACTGATGTACAGGAGACAACAAACACTCAGCACTCGTGCAAATGTGTTGTTTAGACTGTATGTAATGCACATAAATCACAATGTTTAGGGAACTGAATTCCCTCAGCTTGATAAAAACAGACACATTTAAAGATCCCGACTGGAAACTGGAGGTTACACCAATCAGGCATAACATTATGACCACTGACCGGTGAAGTGAATAAGACTGATGATCTCTTCATCATGGCCCCTGTTAGTGGGTGGGATATATTAGGCAGCAAGTGAACATTTTGTCCTCAAGGTTGATGTGTTAGAAGCAGGAAAAATGGACAAGCGTAAGGATTTGAGCGAGTTTGATGAAGGACCAAATTGTGATGGCTAGACTACTGGATCAGAGCATCTCCAAAACTGCAGCTCTTGTGGGGTGTTCCCGGTCTGCAGTGGTCAGTATCTATCAAAAGTGGTCCAAGGAAGGAACAGTGGTGAACCGGAGACAGGGAGGTCATGGGAGGTCAAGGCTCATTGATGTACGTGGTGAGAGAAGGCTGGCCGTGTGATCCGATCGAAACAGACGAGCTACTGTTGCACAAACTGCTGAAGAAGTTAATGCTGGTTCTGATAGAAGGGGGTCAGAATACACAGTGCAGGACGGGTCAGGGTCAAGAACAGTCAAGAACAGTGTTCCATTAACACCGTACAAACCACTGCACAAAATAAAAAGATTTTATTTTAAAAATATCAGAATAAAGCCGGTTGCCTTCGATGCCCTCGTAAATCATCAGAACTAATTGTTTAACCTTCAATCTGTTCTTATTTAACACTCTAATATATCAATGCAAACAGTTTTTTGGAAAAAAAAAACTCCACAGAGTATTGAATTTCTTCTGAAGTCGGAGCATGTCTTTACTGGGAATGTGCTATTAATATATTTTCAGATTATATTCATATCACTGCTAAATGATACTAAATCCAATTACTTCTTCAAACCAGCTCCTACATCGTCACTCCGGGATATTTTTAATGCTTAATTTCAACAATTTCAACTCAAGACTTTTTTTTTTTTCTTCCACAGATCTGAAAAGCATTTATTTTCTGTAGCAGCTGGGGTGAGTGTGGGTGGTTTCCTGTTCCTGGATGGTGTCACTTGACTATAAAGCAAACTAGTAATTTTAAACACAAGCAAAAAATAATATAGCTTAATGTTGTTTTAGACGGCACAGAGGCACAGCTGCTAGCTGCCGCTGCCTCAGAGCCTCGAGGTTCTCGAGTTCAACCCTGAGCTCAGGTCAGTGTCAGCGTAGGTTTCCTCCAGTACTCCAGTTAGATAGGCAGGTAGGAGGCTAGAATTGATCTGTGTTAGTGTGTGTGTGTCTAAGGTGTGTTCCTGCCTCATGCTCAGTGTTCCAGGGATAGCCTCAGGATTCACTGTGACCCTGACCAGGATAAAGCACGCACTGAAGAGTGACAAAAAAGATATTGTGTGTGTGTGTGTGTGTGTGTGCAGGCTTGTTTTTATATCTGGATGGGGACCAACAGATATGAAAAGTTGACAGTTGTGACCTTGTGGGGACATTTAGCTGGTATCCTGTGAAGAAAACTGCTTTGTGTGTGTGTGTGTGTGTGTGAGATAGAGAGACACAGAGTGAAATAGAGTGTGTGTGTGTTTATGTGTATGTGTGTGAGTATGTTTGTATGTGTGTATATGTGTGTGTGTGCATGTGTTTGTATGTGTGTGTATGTATGTGTGCATGTGTATGTGTGTGTATGTGTGTTTGTATATGTGTGTGTTTATGTATGAGTGTGTGTGTGTGTGTGTGTGAGTGTATGAGTGTGTATATGTTTGTCTATGTGTGTGTGTGAGTGTGTATGTTTGTATATGTGTGTGTATGTTTGTATATGTGTGTGTATGTTTGTATATGTGTATGTGTGTGTATATGTTTGTATATGTGTGTGTATGTTTGTATATGTGTATGTGTGTGTATATGTTTGTATATGTGTGTGTATGTTTGTATATGTGTATGTGTGTGTATGTTTGTATATGTGTATGAGTGTGTATATGTTTGTATATGTGTGTGTGTGAGTGTGTATGTTTGTATATGTTTGTATATGTGTGTGTATGTTTGTATATGTGTATGTGTGTGTATGTTTGTATATGTGTATGTGTGTGTATATGTTTGTATATGTGTGTGTATGTTTGTATATGTGTATGTGTGTGTATATGTTTGTATATGTGTGTGTATGTTTGTATATGTGTATGTGTGTGTATATGTTTGTATATGTGTGTGTATGTTTGTATATGTGTATGTGTGTGTATGTTTGTATATGTGTATGAGTGTGTATGTGTTTGTATATGTGTGTGTGTGAGTGTGTATGTTTGTATATGTTTGTATATGTGTGTGTATGTTTGTATATGTGTGTGTGTGTGTGTGTGTATGTGTGTGTGTGTTCTATGTAACTGGTTTCAGTGTACTGTATCTTCACCTTATATAACCTTCATAATATTAAGCTGTGTTGTTTTTTTTTTATTTTGTTTTTGTTTTTTCAGACAAATGTCCATGGATTTTTTAAGGTGTCCCGGGATGCAAAGGCTTTACGAACACCTGCTGTAGAGTCTCAGAGGAACTGGGTGAATAAAATCTGTGGAACGTTCTCAAGCGAGACCTGGGATTTGATTACATGCTAATTTCACCTCAAGAGACAGAAGATGTCAGTTCCTAATGATTGCAAAACTGAACCAACAAGAGTTTGTCAGGGGTTACAACAAAAACCTGCCATTCCCCGCTATTTCTGAATTTTTGGAAGCGTTAAGTGACAACCTGCTGGTGGCTCCGGAGACCGCTTATACTGCTTCTAGCTAGAAATGGCCCTTCTGCCGTTAAACGTGAACGTGGATAAAAACATGATCCAAATAATGATTAGGCTAATGATGGCTAATTACAAAATGTAAAACAATTAGCATTTTTAAAAAAACATAAAAAATCCTAACACTTACTACTAAACTGTTCTAAACACCATTCTAATCTAATATTTTAATGGAAGTGTCTTCAATATTCTTATTTAGTATAATCATTATGGTAAATGTATGCTAACAGAATCAAAACTTGTATTCAGGGACAATGACACTGACCTTCTATAACCTCATTATGCACTTATTATGCAAATCTATTCATTAACAGTTAGTGTCCTATTCAGTATTTTTCCTTTCTGTAAACATCGAAACATGGAGTGTGCATCAACCTCACATTCGCACAGCAAAGGTAAAATTCAGAAAACATCCCAGGTGGTTTTTTATATAAGAATATGGTCCGCGTCAGCTAAGACGGCCGTATAGGCGCAATAACCGATCACTCTTTTTAATTACCATTCACGCAGGGGCAACATGTCACCATGACAAATCTTGCATTTCTAATGCTGATGTCAAAAAGCAGGACAGAATGAGTAAGAGTGTCCACACCGAACGTATGGTAAGTGAACAACGCACAGTATGTCTATATGACAAATGATGTCATTTCTTTTCCCTGATTATATAACTTATTATCCCAAGGAAATGGAGGGTTTCTGCTAAAATCACCTCTGTCATTAAATTTTATGGTTGCGGGGACAAAGGCGTCAGTCATGATGAAGGAGAAAATGGACTATGCTCTTTGAAATGGAATTTTTAAAAACTAATTTCTACTTAGCTTAATCCCTCATTCATAGACCATCAGTCCTAAGCAAACACTTCAAATGATCTGGTACCCGTAAGGCTCCTTTTATGAACCGAAGGAAAATGTCAGTAGCAGCGTTACTGGACACTGGACTCTCGAATCGGCTGACTTCTTCAGTGTGTAGGGTGTGATGTAACAAAGTGGTAAAATGTAGATCTGGACATGGTCCATCTGCTTCTCTAAAGAGAATATAACTAAAGAAATAATATTTTTATCTATACATACATATCTAACACACAAAAAGTAAAATATATATATATATATATATATATATATATATATAAGTTAATTGTTGTCATGCTATCGCACAATTCTCAAATCACAAACTGGGCAATAATTTAACAGCATCTCAGACAGTAGCTCCAACGTGTCAGACGGTTTATTTGTCATGTGCTTATTCTGATACGTTATCACTGTTCTACAGTAACAGCTCATACACATGGATTAGATGGTAAACACTCCATATTACTCGTTGAAATGAACAGAAGCGGACGCCGCCGATCGAACCTGTAAGCTGGATTGCCCGCTTGCCCAAAATGCAGGCATTCAGTATGTCCACTGCTTTTACCACTGTCAACAAAACAAAGACTAACACAACTTACAACAGGACATGGAAACTATGACACTGGATAACTTCAACAAAACATGACTATGCCATAAGAACCTGGAGGACACGGCGTCCGGCCTTACGGCACACGCACAGTGTTACATCGACAACGTTAACAGATTTAAATATAATGACCATGACAGCAGGACAAACATATATCGGGCAGCACATCAAGGGGAAAACAAGGAACAGGTGAGAAAGCAGGAAAAGGACGTGGCACCGCCCATATGCAAATAACATGGTGATACATAAATAAACCACTTCCCAGGACCCCCTGGTGGTCTGGCAAGGAACTGTCCCAGTAACTCCTGACACTTTAACAAAGAAAAATATGTAATTACTGATGATGATGATGATGATGATCATGATGATCATGATGAAGGTTTCTGTTAGGAGATGTTTAGGTAACAGAAGGCACACTTCAGACGCAGGTTAACTACAGGTTATGTATTTTTCTTCCTAATACAATTTTATACAGCCATATTTACATACAAGTTTGCAGTAAAATGCTATATAAAAGATGGCTTTGCAATATTACTGCCATTTTTTTTTAAATAAAAACAGATTCAGTTCAGTCCAGTGCGACAAAAAAGGAATTGCCCAAGAGAACGTAACCCATCACTCGAACTGACGACAGATGCTAAAATATTAGTATTGATGGAGACGGCGTACCTTAAAAGACGAGCGAGCGATCCCAAGAGCATGGGAATTAAATCGACTGGGTCTGCCAGTGATATCTCATTTATATATGCATACACATCCAAAGGCTTTTCAAATCAGCCGATCGATTTATCTGCGCAGGTGTTAGTCTCACGGAAGAGCTCTATCTTGTACCTTGTCTCTTTGTTCACACACTCTAGTTTTACTAAACTATTGTCATACCTTTTGCAGCGCTTGACAATTAGAATCAGGAACTGCGCTCATTAGCAAGGACTCAGGGGATGTGTGTGGCTGAGAAAGATTGCCTCAGCGGATGTAATTAATTTTGCATGCTAATCCAGATTTTACATCCAAAAGGACTGACAATTTACAGAAGCACCTAAGCATGTAACATCAGATATCTATTGTATCAAAGTTACTCGGTCCTTTAGAGTCGATAACAGCCACAGTGTATAGGAGACATTAATTAAAGAACTCTTTCTGCCTCGGCTTTAATTGTTGCACGAGTCGGAGAACTGAGCAAGCTGATGTGAAACGAAAGAAAAGACATACTATATTTTCTTGTTATACTGATAGATTTCACTCTTTTGTGTAGTTTTCTCTTTACTCCCTTCGCACAGGCTTTGGGGTTTTTTGGCTTCATCTAAACTGGAGGTATGGAGGACAATTTATAAGCTTGCACAAAGTCAACTCTTCCTAGACCTAGCTTGAAATATGAAGGTAAGACAGTGGTTTGGAGGTGACTTTGCATTATATAAGTGATAAAAATGTCAGAAATAGTTTGCCTTAAAGTGACTGGTCAAGCTCAATATAAATCTCATAGCCTCGCCTCAAAAGCTCGAGGTAAAAATATTACGAGGCCTTTGATACCACTGTCACCCATCTATTGCTTAAATATTTTAGCCCACCATATACTGAATGGAACGTGCCAGTGCAGTTCAGTATCTTATCAGTCATGCGACCTTTGCCAAATTCTCTGACTGCTTCAATTTCACTCAATAAGCTTTTTCTGTTAAGGGGATATTCTGTGTCAGTCGCCTTCCTGAGCCTGCCCTCCTGAGCCCACACAATTCGCACAAAGCCTCGCGTTGTGCTACATTAAGCTATATTCTTAAAAGTCATTCAGAATCTTTCATCTTCATTCCTTCAAAGCAGTTTTACTGATTGCAATTGCTATTCATTTTTCAGACCCTGCTGACCACATAAATCCAAAAGAGGCTATTGAATATCCTGGGTTTTATCCAATCATAACATATTTTTTTTATCTCATTACAATAATGTGAACAGACATATATATAGACATTATGGGTTTTAATAAAATAAATGAGCATATGCTTCATTCACAGCTTCAGTACCATGGGCAAACATGTGTTTAGCTCCCCTACCTTCCTACAATAGAGCTGAGGTGGTGTATTGATTAAGACTGCAATGCGACGCTTCATTCAATCCTGAGAACCTGGGAGTGGCAATAACACCCTGCTAGATCTGGCAAATTGTCCAGCTTTATGAAAAAAGAGCACACAATAAGGCATGCATTCTTTAAAGCCTTATCATCCTGTCTCAAGGTGTATGTTGTTCGTTCCAGTCAGATTTGCTTATGCACTCTTTAAACCATACAGGATGAAATGGCGTAGGCTTTTCATCAGCCCCATCAGGTGAAGAGGGGCATCATAGGAAGCATTAAAAATCTAAATGACACAAACAGTTGATTCTGGTTCTTTTCCTTTCCTCTCACATTTTTCTTTTACTTTTGCCATTTTATAAATCTAGATTTTTTAAAAATAGACCCAGTGACAGCTGGTGGGGATTTTGAATGAGAGGGCTAAAATTCTTCTACCTCCCAACAACTTGGCATTGCTTTATAAAACCATTATGATTGAGTCTTATAGCATGAGGTCTCATCATATGCAGAGGACTTTTCCACCTAGGCACAAAGGAACGAGGAATATAAAAAATAATAAATGCATATTTTAATTGAACAAACAATATGTTCTAATATACACAGACCAGGCATAACATTATTGTGTTGGTCCTCCTTTTGCTGCCAAAATAGCCCTGACCCGTCCTGCACTGTCTATATTGACACCTTTCTATCAGAACCAGCATTAACTTCTTTAGCAACAGTAGCTCGTCTGTTGGATCGGATCACACGGGCCAGCCTTCGCTCCCCATGTGCATCAATGAGCCTTGGCCACCCATGACCCTGTCGCCGGTTCCTTGGACCACTTTTGATAGATACTGACCACTGCAGAACGGGAACATCCCACAAGAGCTGGAGTTTTGGAGATGCTCTGATCCAGTGGTCTAGCCATCACAATTTGGCCCTTTTGGTCAAACTCGCTCAAATCCTTATGCCTGTCCATTTTTCCTGCTTCTAACACATCAACTTTGAGGACAAAATGTTCACTTGCTGCCTAATATATCCCACATACTAAGATTCATACAGATACTAAGAGGCACTCTTTCAGCATTTCCACAGTTCTGTCATTTGTCCCTTTATGTAATTGGTACTCCGACTGGACAATGTTTGATTCGACTATTTACTTCTATTTTCTACTCCAAAAGCATTTTAAAAAATCATTTTGATTGACAAAGTAATCCACCATTCCTTTTTATCAGACCTGCAACGATATTTCTCAATCACTACTGATGACAGGTATTTCAGAGAAGTGGCCTAGTGTCACGGGTTCGGAGAACATCATCAACCAGACCCATACGCAGGATGAAAACAATCCTTGGTTTATTAACAAAAACGCAAATACCTGGAAACACAGAGATATCACAGAAAGAAAAGCACAGTCCTAAATAAACATAACGTGGAAAAGAAAACCGAACGTGACACCACACAGACATTGTGAACAGGTTGTGAAACAATGACTCAACACCAGAGGAAGGGTATAAATAGCAAACCACATTACAAGTAATCAACCACAGGTGAAGACATAAGAGACATGATCACATGACATTCACAATGAACAGCACCAGCGCCCCCTAGTACTCTGGCAGTCTGTAACACCTAGGCTTAGGGTACTAGGCCTAGGGAGGGCTTAAAAATATATCAAGCCCCAACAAACACTAAATTTAGCTGGCATTTCATATGGATGTGACTGCATGAACCTACAGTCTGAGTTAGAAAGAAATCAGCCCCAGCTTCTATTTAAAAGCATTCGATGTATACTGACTTCTGTGCATGTCGCCATTCGGACTGTCATTGTTCTTGGTTCCACAAACGTCAAACATGTTTGTTATTTGTATATCAAAAAAATAAATAAAACAATGTGGATGCCATAAATCTACCTTTATTTTCATGATTTTTCTTCCTTGTAAAAGAGAGAGTTTTGTTTTATTACTATTATTTTAATTTAGTTTTATGTGTCTCGATCAGCTCTTTAGCTCCCTAAGTGGTGTATCAGTATATCAGTTACCAGGATCCTGCCTCATTACACACTGGGACACTGATGACTCAGTTTCCAGTGACTTTCTAAATTCTCTTACATCACTGTAAAAACCCAAACAGAACATATATTTCAGTTTTATATTTGTTAGCTTAATGACATGCGATCCTGTCCCGTCATAGGTTCGCTGGTTAAGTTGTCTTTATTTTTATTTGTCACATATACATTACTGCACAATTCTTTCTTTGCATATCCCATCCTTGGCGTTTGGGGTCAGAGCGCAGGGTCAGCTATGATGCAGCACCCCTAGAGCAGGGTGGTTTGGGGGCCTTGCTCAAGGGCCCAACAGTGGCAGCTTGGTGTGGCTGGGGCGTGAACCCTGATCAACAACCCAGAGCCTTAACCACTTGAGCTACACTTGACTTTAAACAAACCGCATATACATAGAATGCCAACTCATATTAAAAATAGCTAACATAAGTAATCATTTGAGAGCTACATTAGCAATAACAAGCTAATTATATCTGAAAATGAGGCTGACTGAGAGTCTGTTTGCGTTTTTTTTCTAACTTAAAAGCTTCAGAAAGTATGACTTTATTTCTAGTAAGGGAACATAGTGAGCATCAATGTGCTCTGGTTGTTTTGCGGTGCATTTTTTTTTGGGGGTGGGGGGTGGGGGGGGGCTGTTCAGCAGCGAATGTTCCAGTAAACTGGATTCTGCAGGGTTCTGTGATTGAGACAAAACTAAAAATGTCCAATTCCCTGATGTTGTGCCCTGACTACTGAACTAGTGAGCTGACTAGACTCACCCAATAACAAAATCGAACAATGTTTTGTTATTTTGTGTGTGTCCATGTTTTCTACCCTTACATTATTAAAGCATCATTTATGCTTTAATCAAACCAATTTCCCCGTCTTGGCTACTACTATGGAATAAAACCATGTGCTAAAAATTGTATTACGGGTGTGTATATAAACCGGATATATTTTCATTTGGCTAAAAATGGATGATTTTTAAGCATCTCCATGTATTTTTAAGATTCTGTCTTAAAACCATAGAACCAAATTCTAGCCTTAAAACCAAATTCTAGTCTTAAAAAGTGACTAGAATTTTACCCGTAGCATCGTCTTAACCGATAAAAAACCCTAACATATCTTTAGTCAGTGCCATAGTGTGAGTACTGCTTCAACACCTGGCAATAAAGTACTCTGTGCATTTGAGAGCCAACAGCTTTTCCTGAGCTTGATTTGTCAAAGGATTTTATACGATCAACCTTTACTTACTCTTGCGCAGATGTGCTTATCAACCTTTACAAACGGATAATGCTTGAGACATTTGAAGCGATCTCTTATTGAACCGACTGTACGGATACCAGTCTCTCAGGAATTACTGAAAATGAATAATCTGGTCAATACGCATGTATATTTAAGAATTACATATATCGAGATTAATGCAATAGCAACAGCAAGGCCCTTGAGGACAAACGATATGTAGATCTGAGACTCCTAAAATTTGATAAACTGAAATGCTCAAAAAGAAAAATAAATTAAGAAAGAAAGCAAGAAAAGCTCACAGCATAGCTCATCAGAGAAGCTCTCCTCACTCTCAGCTTATCTGATTGGGTAAACCCACGTTTTTTCTCTCTGAAAGATGGAACACTGCCAAAAAATGTCTGGAGCAATTTAGAAATCAAAATTACGAAGAGTAAGCAGCAGCTTGCAAACGTATCACTATATCATCAAAAATGCAAAGTATTTTGCACAATATTCCTGAAGATAATGGAAAATAGATCATTTATTTGAACACTAAACACATTTTGGCTAGTGATTGCATAAACATTGACCACACTGCTTAGTGTCTATTGAAATATTTCTAATAGCCAGAGTATCTCCGTATTTCACCATGGTGTCACGGATCGTAAGTAGACGTAATCTTTTAGCACAGTGGGAGTGTATGACACTCTGAATGCACTTACTCTAACTCAGCAGTAGTTATCATTTTCATTTTCAGTCATATTAGCTTGCAAGCTAGCCGGTGCTTGAACTAAATTCTGGGTTAATTAGCCCAGGATAAAGTAATGAATTGCTATTGGCTGTCAAATATAGATAAAACGGTTGAAACCAGGTTTCAGTGTACCGGACAAGTGGTATGTTTTATTTGTATTCATTTATTCAGTCGCTCATCTTCAGTAGCTTCATTATCCTGTCAGTGTTGATTGTTGAATCCATCAAAGTGCACCATGTACACACACATAGGGTCAGTTTAATGTAGCCAGTCCATCTACTGTCATGTTTTAGTGGAGGTAACTAGACAAAACCCACTGTACCGCCATGTATATTATAATTCATCTTTTAATCTACTATCGTTTTGCATTTTTAATGCAAAGAACTCAGATTCAGAGTGCATTTTTAAGCCAAAGAACTCACTTCCTAACGACTTACTGACAGGGTTCTTGCTCCTGAATTCTACAGTAATGTTCACTCAATATTTCAAGCCCCCAAGGGCTCATCCAACATCTAATTTCACTTGAGCTAATAAAGCATCGCAATGGTCCTTAAAATGGCAGTGGAGATTCCTCTAAGGGGAAATGGTGAGGTCAGTGTTGACAAAGTCGTAATAAAGGCAGTAGTTAAACACAACGTAGATCTACAAGCAAGCAAGACCTAGACAAATGCACAGTCTCCCAACGCCCTTTGTTCCTCCTGGGAAATAGACTGCCTTTTTAAAGAAATAATAATAATGCTACTTTCTCTCTTCAGAATGACTAGAATCAGAGCACTTTCCAAGTGAAATATAATAGTTATAGAACATAACTAATTCTAATTAGAACATAACTAATCTTTCTGTGTCGAGCTATATGTCCCACTTCTGAGCTCCCGGTGTTCTGAGTTCCCAGTGTGACCACTTCCTCTTTCCGGACCTGCCTGATCCATCCAGACCGTCTACCCCTGGTTGAAGTCTCGTCACTTGGTGGTGCATGGACAGACGGTGATCCAGCGGACTGCTGTGGATAGAACCACTGAAGACCATCAAACTGTCTCTGAACTGCCATCACATCGGTCAGCTTTCAGCAGTTAGGAATTAGTGGTAAGTCTATAATGAACTCAGAAACTATACTGACCTATTAGTTTCACAGTTTACTGTTGTAGAAAGGACATTATCAACAGTTACATTATTTACTGTCCAGTGTCACCAAATGAGGACGAGGATCCCTTCTGAGCCTGGTTCCTCTCAAGGTTTCTTCCTCAGATCATCTCCTCATATCACCCCAGGCTTCTCGTTAGAGATAAAACAGTAACTTATCATTTTTCTATGTTTCTATACTTCTGTAAAGCTGCTTTGAGACAATGTCCACTGTTAAAAGCGCTATACAAATAAACTGAATGAATTAAATGAATACCTTATAGTTAAATCTTTTGTTGAAACCAGTATATAATGAGGTAAAATACGATGAAGAAATATGGCTTATAGTTATAGTTTGTACACACAAACATAAGCTCACACACACTTTTCTATTTCATATATGTATGCAAGTAAACAAACTCTGACTTGGCTTGAGGCAGAATAATGCTGATTAAAATATGAGCACCTCTACTCTCCAGTGGAAGGATGACATGCTGGGAGTTGTTGCAGCCATTTTTACTCAAACACAACGCTGTATTGTTGGTATTCTCCGTCCCTGAACCTGGAAACTATTGTTGACTAAGAGCCAGACATTTGTAATGCTTTTTCTCAACATTTATTAGACAGTGAGCTCTTCACTTGTTCTGCCCAAATGCATGGGTTCTCGATATGATGACTGGGAGAGCTCTCAAAGGGGCTGCAGATGAGCATGACTGACATCTTAGACTTAAAAACCACCAGGAAGTCGGTGCTCAGAAGCATCATAAACATTTTTACACGACTACTTTGTAATTGATAAATATTATATATATATTAGATAAATTGTATATATATACAATATATATTGTAAATAAAGTATATCGTTTTATTTGACGAAATTTTTTTCACTTATAAATCTAGCTAGCTCACTACAGTGACATTTCACTAGCTGAAATGATGTTGTTAATTAATTATGGAGAGAATTAAAGACAAAACCACACTAATGGATAAAACAGAAATACATTTCAGTAACTGGTAACTTACCCAGGGTGAATATATGCATTAAATATTGACACTGCGTTCAAAGCTAGGTACAGCAGAGGTATCTAGGTAAAGCCAAGAATCAAACTAGTAATCACATTTACATACATTTAAGGCATTTGGCAGACATCCTTATTCAGGGCGACTTACACTTTATCTCATTTTATACAGCTGAGGGTTAAGGGTTTTGCACAGGGTCTCAGCAGTGGCAGCTTGGTGGACCTCACTACCACATTCCCCATAATAAAGCATGGTTCTCCTTTAACATACCCAAGTATCCTCCAGAAATATGCAACCTTCTTAACATTACTGCTCAAAATCAGAGAAGTGTTCTTATAAAAGTTATTCAGGTTCTCGATCTCCCAACCTGGTCACCAATATGAACACCAATTTGTGTAAGAAGAACAAAGTGGTGCTACATTACTATAATATCAGTGTATAACGTGTCCAAATGGATTGTGACATATAAAGGTAAAAATAGCTAGATCTGACTGATCTTAAATTGCACCACTGAAGCACAAATTAATAAGAATCCACAGATAAAGATTATGCTTCGAAGCTGCTGTGATGTATTGTGTCATACTGTAATGCCTGAATTTTGACATCTACTGTATTCTATACTTACAATAGATCTATTCAGGTCTAAAGACATACTTCCTTACCCAGTGTGCAACAGTAACACTTGAGAACTAGTATAAGATAAGTAGAAGGAAAGTAGAAGTTAAAGTAAATCATGTGTAAACAACTATAGGAGAAAAATTAACATAAAAAATAGAAGAGCTTCGTGGTTATACGACTTATGCCTTCGATGCCATAGGGTAGCAGACTGCTGAGACGGCTGGACTTCAGCCAAATTACAACCACGATCCAGTCAAAGGCCAAGAAGAATTTATTTAGGTTTAATTTAGAAAGTCTTGAATGTTCTTTTAGCTCGAACAAAGCAGTAGCACAACCACCAAAATTTATTTATTATAATATATATATATATATATATATATATATATATATATATATATATATATATATATATATATATATATATAAGATTAATGAATTGATCATATCAGTCAACTGAGCATGCTTTATATACTGACCAGTTTTACTGACCAGTACGCACTGACTAATTGAGCCTGCTTTATACACTGACCAGTTTAGAATCATACGTTACTGTAAACATCATGACAACAAATATGTATATATTTAAATATATAAATATAATTATTAGATATTATTTGTAGCTGTACTCTTGGTTACTAGAATTGAAACTGGATGAAGCAAAAAAGCAGAACAAAAAATCATAAAGATATAAACATTTAGCAGATGCTCTTATCCAGAGAGACTTCGAATTTATCTCATTTTTTTCCTCATTGAGAGGATTAAGGGCCTTGCTCAGGGGCCCAGCAGTGAAAGCTTGGTGGAGCTGGGCTTCGAACCCACAACCTTCTGATCTGTAGTCCCGTGTGTTCTCCCACATGTTCTCCCATAGCATTTAACGTGTAATTATAAAATATTGCATTTATTAGATTTAAGCATAAGAAAAGTAATTGCAGCTTCACTGAACTAGCCTGAGGCTCACACAATTAATGTATAACCTTATTAACCTTCGACAATCTAACAGTTTAAAGTGAAGAAGGTGTCTTCCAGACTGCTAGTGACTGACGTTCAAGAACAATTTGTTATATCGCTTTCGGTCACTCTTCTGCAGATTTATTCTAACTTTATCCCCATGACTCCTTCTTCCCAGTTTTTATTTATTTTTTTGGTGAAGCTCCCAGTAAAATCACGTTAATGAACTATTTACCGTGACATAAAGGGAATTGCGCAGCATCAGAGCATCTTTCAAGCTCAGAGCTACTTGCACAACTGTCAATCATTTTGGATTCATATGTCAACTGGCACATCTAACATTTTTATCACAGAAAAAATAAAATAAAACTTCTTCTTGCAGATCTCCTAGAAGATTCGAAGAAGTCATTTAAATATATGTTGTTGCTTGAAAATTTCCATCTCACCCAGTGTCCCCGCTTCAATTTCTTCCTCATAATTTAAAGTCTAGTGCAAAATCTTTCCAGAATCTTTGCTCACGCCGAAGCTGCTCTGGTTCTCACTACCACAGGCTTTGCTCACTGCTGGTTGTTGTTTCTACAAGGTTTACGGCTAATCAGAAGCGCTCTCCTGCATGACGCCTTCTGCTGATTGGCTTGACTTAACAAAGTAAAGCCAGAACTTTGGCAGAAATTCCAACTACAAGCAGTGTTATTAGAACTCTAGCCAGCAAAGATCTCAGTGCATGTAGGAGGTCTCTAAATTTTAAAGAATAAATGTTGACTGATAACGTTGTGGCCTTTTCTAACACTTTGCTAACATTGCAGCAAGTGAAATCACCCACATACTGTAAAACGTCAATCATCCGTTCCTCCAGGTAACCTAGGCATATGATTTCATCAGTTATTTGCATTAACTTTATCTAGCAAGCTAAAAAAGAAAGCAGTCAAAACAAGAGCAAGAGGTAGTAGTCTGATAAGTGTATAAATACAACATGTGTACTGTCCACACTCATTACAGCTCACCCTAAAATAGGTTTACTCCTTAATTACCATCCTGTCGCTTGATTTCCAGAAGTAGTCGACTAGTTTAACTAGTAATGAGCTGAGCTTTTTCCAGAATCAAAAGCTTGCTGTGTAATTAGGCTAAGAAGCGTTTCACATGTGACACTGCATGAGGGAGGGAGAACAAAATATGCCAGTGGATAATGAAAAAGCCAGTTTTATCTCGTTCCTTTTTCTTCTTTACTTTTAGTTGCCTCTTTTCTGTTTTAAAGCATAAAACACATTGAAAATGTCTGTTCGCTTGTGATAGTACAAACCCAGAGCTGAGGAAGGAGGAGGTGAAAGGAGACAGAACAGAATGGAGAGGCTACAAATGCTGAGAGAGAGAGAGAGAGAGAGACAGAGAGAGAGAGAGAGAGAGAGACACAGAGAGAGAGCGAAAGAGAGAGAGAGGGAGAGAGAGAGAGAGAGAGAAAAGAGGGAGAGAGAGAGAAAGAGAGAGGGAGAAAGAGAGCGAAAGAGAGAGGGAGAGAGAGAGAAAAAGAGAGGGAGAGAGAGAGAAAAAGAGAGGGAGAGAGAGAGAAAAAGAGAGGGAGAGACAGACAGACAGACAGACAGACAGACAGACAGAAAAAACAAGCACTAGGTGAGAGAGTCTAGACGAAATAATCGACAAGTAGCCTCTACAAGTAACCCCCATGACCCCTTTTTCATTACATGTGAAGAGTCTTAGAGAAACAACACTTGTTATTTTTCTCAACTGTAAGCAATGTTAATTCTTTCAGCTGACACTGCATATATCCTGATAGAAAAAAGGTGTGAGAGAAAGTTCAAGCATAACCACACAACACAAATAGGATTGAAACAGAATCTCTAAAATCATCCAGAATAATCATTCCAGCTTGTTAACACTGAAACTAATGTCATTTGTCAGCCATTATATTAGGACAGCTAAGCCCCTGGAAAACTATCGATCTATCTGATCACATCTAGGCGTATACACCGATCAGACATTACATTATGAGCAGTGACCAGTGAAGTGAATAAGACTGATGATCTCCTCATCATGGCACCTGTTAGTGGGTGGGATATATTAGGCAGCAAGTCAACATTTTGTCCTCAAAGTTGATGTGTTAGAAGCAGGAAAAATGGGCAAGCGTAAGGATTTGAGCGAGTTTGACGAAGGGCCAAATTGTGATGACTAGACCACTGGATCAGAGCATCTCCAAAACTGCAGCTCTTTTGGGGTGTTCCCGGCCTGCAGTGGTCAGTATCTATCAAAAGAGGTCCAAGGAAGGAACAGTGGTGAACCGGCGACAGGGTCATGGGTGGTCAAGGCTCACTGATGCACGTGGGGCCCGTGTGATCTGATCCAACAGACGAGCTACTGTTGTTCAAATTGCTGAAGAAGTTAATGCTGGTTCTGATATATACATACATATATATATGTATATATATATATATATATATATATATATATATATAATATGGCACTGATGGCTATTTTCTTATTACATCTTGTGTAATGTGTGAAGGCTTTTTCACAAATTAAATAGTGCATCAACTCTTTCAGGTTAAAAGTCATCTGATCAGCTGTAAATAATGTAAGAGCCTAGGGGAAATTTATTGTGGAAAGAATCCTTCTTGTAAAAAAAGAGAGTTAACACAAACATTTTCCTTTGACATAGAAATACACCCAGAACCTACTGTACATTCTTCTTTGTTGCTATACACCACTATCCTCAGCAGAGCTGTACTGTCTAGATATTACGCCTGCACGGAGTTGCATCACAACCTATTCCAGTGAAGAGTCACTACTTTAACCACAGGAATGCTGAGAAAGGGACAGTTTCACTGTCACAAGTGTTTGAAGATGAACGAGTTAATAAGATGATTTATAGCAAAACCCAGCATCACGTCAACACGTGATGGCGTTAATTCGTATTGCTCATATCATATTGCTCATACGGATTTATGTTCCTCACCCACAAAGCGCTCGGCTGTAATCTCTTCAGCAGATGAAGTCATGGCAGTTTCGGATTTCCTGATTAAATGGCGATTCCCTTCATCTGATAACCCCAAACCCTATTTTTTTTAAAAATATATATATATATCCAATTACAAGTCAGCTATATATAGTGTGTCTGTCAGACACTTAATTATTAATGTGACAAGAAACAAGATAACCTGGAAACAAGATAAAGCAGCATTTTCAGACCTACAGGGGGACAAATGTTCGTTCTAGCCTCGTGATAATGGCTACTGTAAGTGAAGCACATCAAATTGTTAACTGGTACAAATGCACTTCATAGATCATCATTAGTGGAGTGTGTTTCCTGTTCAGTGAATTAAAGAGTAACTGGATCTAAACAAAGTCAATAACAATGCTGAATTTCGGAATACTTGAAAACTCTAGCTGTGTAGTAATCTGGTAATTACCTCACTTTTTGTAAGTAGAGCTGGCGCCTACAATCCATGTAAACCAGTGATTGATCGAAGCATCTAAAGCAGCACATATACTGCGACTAGTCTACCTGCTGCCACAAATGCACACAGACTTAATTGGAAAAGTCTGCATGGATGCTGGGTAAAAAAAAAAAATTAAAATGTACTTGCATTTTAGAAT
Source organism: Hemibagrus wyckioides (assembly GCF_019097595.1). Taxonomy (NCBI): domain Eukaryota; kingdom Metazoa; phylum Chordata; class Actinopteri; order Siluriformes; family Bagridae; genus Hemibagrus; species Hemibagrus wyckioides. The sequence goes on along the minus strand of NC_080723.1, from coordinate 2,721,080 downwards.
ATTAATAATTTATCCTCTAGAGAATTCAAGAGGAGGTATTCAACTGCATAATTAACAGGGCAATGTGTGTATGCATTTGATTAACTCACCTTAAACAGCCGCAGGATGTTGGCTACCATGATGGAGACAGAGCTAGCAGATGCGCCGATCACTCCGACAATTTTGTCAGGTTTGGCAAAGATGGGCGGCTCTCCACTGGCACAGCGGACATCGGAGGGGTCGCGCTCAATCAGCGCCTGCACAAAGGTGAGCGACTGCTCCAGAGCGTATGTGTCTCTCGAGCATGTATCCAGGACGCGAGCACCCAGAGTGATATTGGGCAGCAGCTCAGGGTCCTTGTTAATGAGATCAATAGCAAAGAGCATGGCCTCCAAGCGATGAATGCCTTTCTCTTTCTTCAGTTCGCCGCATGGGGCGCCACGTTCCCCTCGTGCATGGACTGGGAAGAGGCCACCCAGGATGATGTCTCCATCTATTCGAATGGAATGAGCATATTCAGGAGCAGGGGGCATAAGAGGGTCCACTAGGCGCTGAGGTCCGTAGGTGAAGGAACAGCTTGCCACTGACAGCATAAAAAGGCAACCCTGCCATGTTGGGAACCTCGCCATGATAGTGATGTGTTAAAAGAACTAAGCAGGCAATTAAACAGAGGTGGAGATGTGCAGCAGTTACTGTAGCAGGTGGCAAGTAGGAAACAGGTGTGTGAGGTCAAAGGTATGGCCAGTACACCTCAGAGTTGAAGCAATGACCTGTGTGCAGAGATCCCGAAGTGGAGCAACCATCCTCTGGTCGTCAGATTCCGGAGGTTAACCATGGGTGTGTGACAGGGGAATGGTACATTCAGCAATCATACATTGTGATGCTGTAGGCTGCAGATCTCACAGACTCCTGTGGATTCCTGTATAGGAAAGAGAAGAGCCGAGGAATGAGCAATCCTTTCCAAAACACACACACACACGCACACACACACAGTAGTTTTTTACTATTTTTGTAAGCACCATCTAATGACAAATGTCAATAAAGCTAGTTTATGTGACACCTACACCAAAATCTAACCTTTCCCTTAACCTCAATACCCAAGAGCACATAGTTCCTACCTTTTTGGGGGGGATTATTTGCATTTTTTGTTGAAGTGGACCGGCCAAATAATCCCACGAGGTTACTATTGACCAATATTCGTATTCCTTTGGGAATTATTTGGTCCCCAACAAGATATAAAAACAAGTCTACACACACACGCACACACACACACGCACGCACACACACCGTCGGAAATCTCGGGTCTGCTCCTTAATCAAACGTTGGAATAATTCTTTACATATTTAATGCTAAATATAAAGAAGAGCGTGAGTGTAAGCTGTACAGAGCGCATAACATTTAAATTGCAATGGTCTATTATAAAATCTGCTTTGGGCGCGCGCGCGCACACACACACACACACACACAAACGCACACACACACAAATGCACACACGCACAATTATACTACTAATCGTTCTCACACCTGAGAATGCAGCCATTATAACTTACTGTCGCAATCTCTTGTTTATTTTCATGTGTCACTGATCTAAACCACATTTCTTCAGTAAATGTGCTTCCCTTTCTTAAAGACTTGCTTGACAATTACAAGAGCTTAAATTCAGGAGAACACGAGCTCACTGAAACAGTCAAGCTTCCTTCAAGAATAAATCCACGGCTCTCGCGTGGAAACCAACCCCCCTCCAAAAAAAACAGCTAAAATGTTATTCTAAGTGTTAATTAAAGCGGAGCCATAGTGCAACATCTTTACCATCCACGCGCCTTGTGATGGCTTCATGAACAGTAAGAAGATGGGTTTCCTTGCTCGTAAATGGGCTTAAAGGAAATCCTTTGCCCTGGTTACGTTCATATATCTGACATTGCATCCTTCTTAAAAACAAAGACAGAGTGCACCTGAATCACTGAGTGTGGTGCATCAGCTGGAGGAAGAAACATCTGTCGCAGGCGCACGCTCGTGGTGCACAGACTCCCCGCAACTGAGTCCAATGCACAAGCAAATCGAATCGAAATCAAATGCAACACCTTTGAGCACTTAAGTCACTCCGTGCATTTTTTTATTTTATTTTTTTTTAAATATATATAAATGATTTAGGAATTACCTGGTGATGATGGCGCTCCGGTGACTGTTTCCGGCTGCTCTGCTGGAGGAGAGCGCGCGGAGCAGGTTACAGCATCAGCTCTCCTCACACACACCAAACACACTCATACTCGCAGCTGCATGCCTCCTGTGTGGATAATTACTGTTTCCTTTCTCCTCACTAAGTCGAGGGTAAGATTCGCCGAATCAGTTCACATATCTACACAACCGTGTCTGTGCGCAGAAATTGTTTATGCACGTGGAACGAGGCAACGTTGTAACGAAAAGTGGAAAATGGAGGGCAAGAGCAACTTTTGGCTACAGCTTGAAGTGAGTCTGTGAAATCGTGCATCGCCTCCTGTGTTGCCTTCGCGCCTTAATTAGCTCCAGTGTTGTAATGAGAATGCGAGCGCACACGCACAGAGCCGCAGTTTGGTGCCGAGTGTAGCAACTGCAATCATCATGATGCATGGAGAAAAATAATGTGCTTGCGCCATCTGGTGTTGATTTCTCGCCCATCCAAGCCATCCATTTTCTCCATCCGTTAATTCTACACGGGGTCGCGGGGAGCCTGTATATCGCGGGGCACACACACTCACGCACACACACTTACGCACACACCCATTCACGCACTACGGACAATTTAGAGATGCCACTCAACCTGCAACGCATGTCTTTGGACTGATGGAGACTTGCAAACTCCGTACAACACAGGCTGGAGGCAGGGATCGTTGAAGATATAAACGCAGGATCCCAGCCCTGGTCTTGGAGAACCCACTGCACTGCATAGTTTATTGTTGTTCCTAGTCGAACCTAACCCACTTCAACTCTGAAACAGCAGTATTACTTGAATCAGCACTAAAATGTGCAGGATGTGGGTTACTCCAGTATCAGGATTCAAAGTTTGGTGTTCTTTTGTTTCAGAATGAGCACAAATCCTGGCAGCCACGCTCCAAAATCTAGTAAAAAGCTTTCCCAGAAAAGTGGAAGCTATAGGTTAAAGGACTAAATCTGGAACTGGATATTTAGAAAGCACATATGAGTATGACCGTCAGGTGTCCGCAAACCTTTGGCCATATATATAATGTAGGAGTAAAAGTCTTACCTGATGGCTTTTCTAAGATGCTCTCACAATTACCATAGATATAGGAAACATAAATCTATGTAAATACCAATAATGGCATAGAATATATATGACAGCAGTCTCTCATACTGTGAGAAGTGATGATTGATGAATGTTGGCATGTGATAGTCCTGAGTATCTCACACTGGCAGTGCCACAATACAAAGAGTGAGCAGTTTTAAGTTCTTGGGTGTCATCCTTCATCCTTCAACAACTTGTAAACCCTTAAGATGACAAAAGAGCATTTCTACTTCTTAAGAAGATTAAAGAAGGGGTGGTTTTGGACAGGTGTTTCCTGACAGACAGTGTCCTGACCTGTAGCTTCACTGTTTGTTATATAATACTGCTCTGTCTCAGACAGCGGGTGGTGAAGTCTGCCCAGTCCATTTCTGGGTTGTGTTTTTATGCCATCGAAAACATATACAGATCAGCCATAACATTAAAACCGCTAGCTATACACTGATCAGGCATAACATTATGACTGCCTGTCTAATATTGTGTTGGTCCCCCTTCTGCTGCCAAAACAGTCCTGACCCATCGAAGTATGGACACCCCTAAGTCCCTGAATGTGTGTTGTGGTATCTGGCACCAAGATGTTAGCAGCAGATCATTTAAGTCCTGTAAGTTGCGAGGTGTGAGGACTTCCATGGAGGCCCAACATTGCAACTTACAGGACTTGTAGAACACTTACAGGACTTAAAGGATACTTCTGATAGATACAGACCACTGCAGACCGGGAACACCCCACAAGAGCTGCAGTTTTGGAGATGCTCTGATCCAGTGGTCTAGTCATCACAATTTAGCCCTTCGTCAAACTCGCTCAAATCCTTACACTTTTCCATTTTTCCTGATTCTAACACATCAACTTTGAGGACAAAACGTTCACTTGCTGCCTAATATATCCCACCCACTAACAGGTGCCATGATGAGGAGATCATCAGTCTTATTCACTTCACCGGTCACTGCTCACAATGTTATGGCTGATCGGTGTAGATTGTGTAGGCCCCGTCTAGTGCCATGAAAACAGCTCTGAAGCTACAATGCAGTCTTTATAGCAATTTGTACTAAAGTAGATGTTCTGTGGGATTTGACCAGACAGGCTAGCCTCCACTCTACATAGGCATCACTGAGCCCTGTCACCGGTTCAGTGGTTGTTCTTCCTTGGACCACTAGGTACTAAGCACTGCATACCCAAAACACACCACAAGACCTGCTGTTTTGGAAATGCTCTGATTCAGTCGTCTAGCCATCACAATCTGTCCCTTGTCAAAGTCACTCAGATCCTTAGGCTTTCCGATTTTTCCTGCTTCCAACACATCAACTGACTGTTTACTTGCCGCCTAATATATCCCACCCCCCTGACAGGTGCCAGTGTAAAGAGATAATCAATGTTATTCACTTCACCTGTCAGTGGTTTTTATGTTATGGCTGATCGGTGTATACACCATATTTAAAGAAAGGCGTGCAGCATCAGGAAAAAGCCTTAGTGCCCCTCCCGTGGACTATTTGCACTCTGGAAGCATCCGGGCCAAGTTAACCAGATTCATGAACAGTCACTTCCCACAGACCATTAGACTCCTCAGCAGATCAGTCTGACAGACACCTCACCTCATTTCATTTCGTTTCATTTCATCTCATTTCATTACCATCACTGTACTCAGGCACTTTACAAGAGACATATTTAACAATCCAAGCACAAGTCAATTTGCATGTTTAGACTATCTGCTCAGGACTATCAGTTTACATTACCATCAGAGTTTACATTATCATTACTACTGTGCAACAAAGACCTGGTCTCCTGTAGTGTTTTATGTTCACCGTGTATTGTTTGCTGTATAGTCTATTCTCTGTATAAATTGATTTTGCTCTGTCTGTTACTGTTACTCATTCTGATGTCTGATGTCTCATGTTGTCCCAAAATAATTCTAGCACTGTTAGTGTGTTCAGAATGAGCAATATATAGATCCCAATGTTACAACTATATGTGGAATAACAAAGAAGAGCTAAAAAAGATCCTTCACACTGGGAACTGGCAACCTAAGCAGCTCTATACAGTTGGATATAAAGTGGATATAAAACATTTACTCACCTCTATTTAATTTTTTTTATGTAAAATATGGAACCAAGATGAATCATATCAGATTATTTCCACCTTATGGATATAAAAGAATGTAAATGAAAAATAAACACAAGAGTAAAAATTTAATACAATAGCCTGGTTGCATAAGTTACGAACACCCCTTAATGAATCCTTTCTTTTAAAGCACCTTTTGCTTTAAATACAGCAATAAGTCTTTTTAGGTAAGAGCCTAACTAATTAAGCTAGTAAGTGAAGTTGCCTTTATTTGTCACATACACATTACTTAGGTGGTTGTGGGCCTTAAGGACCTAACAGTGGCCCAACAGTGGCAGTTTAAGCCCCCGACCTTGCTTAAGGGCCCAACAGTGGCAGCTTAAGCCCCCAACCTTGCTTAAGGGCCTAACAGTGGCCCAACAGTGGCAGCTTAAGCCCCCAACCTTGCTTAAGGGCCTAACAGTGGCCCAACAGTGTCAGCTTAAGCCCCCAACCTTGCTTAAGGGCCTAACAGTGGCAGCTTAAGCCCCCAACCTTGCTTAAGGGCCTAACAGTGGCAGCTTAAGCCACCGACCTTGCTTAAGGGCCTAACAGTGGCAGCTTAAGCCACCGACCTTGCTTAAGGGCCTAACAGTGGCCCAACAGTGGCAGTTTAAGCCCCCAACCTTGCTTAAGGGCCTAACAGTGGCAGCTTAAGCCACCGACCTTGCTTAAGGGCCTAACAGTGGCAGCTTAAGCCACCGACCTTGCTTAAGGGCCTAACAGTGGCCCAACAGTGGCAGTTTAAGCCCCCGACCTTGCTTAAGGGCCCAACAGTGGCAGCTTAAGCCCCCAGCCTTGCGACATGTAGTGAAATGCTTTTTACGACTGTCTTACATAAAAAAGAAAGAGTAAAAAAGAAAAATTTAAACTGTGGACATGAAAAATAGGGGATATAGTTAAGAATATATAGGGAAAAGTAGGGAAAATTAAATGGTAGAAGTCACAAACGAAAATAACTTGGAAGACAAGTGTCAGATATGCATATGCAAATATATGTCTATGTATACATATATATATATATATATATATATATATATATATATATATATATATATATATATATATGTAGTATCAATATAGCAGTAAATATTATAAATAATGAAAAATAAAATAATAATAATAATAATAATAATAAAAATAGTAACAAAAATAGTAATAATATATAATGTATAAATATAAAATATAAAACTGCTTTATAAAACTAAATATAAAAACAAAAATATAATACACTAATATAATACAGTACAATATAGTATATATATAGTATATGTGAAAAATAAAACAATATGAATAAATATATGTGTAGACTCTATAATATATAGAAGATACAGTATATGCATATATGTAGATAAAATGGTCAACTTTGAAATGGTGTAGCAAATGAATACAGTATGTACAGCGTGCATATGTAAGATAAATATATAAATATATATGTAGATGTATATATAAGGCAAATATAAATGTCCAATTGAACAAGGAGTAAAGTGTCAGTGCAGTGTGCACACAAGGATGTACAGAAAAGATGTAGAATGATAGTGTTATTGTGTGTACAGTGTACAAAGTAGTGAAATTTTTGCATGTGCAACAATCAGCTGAGGTAGAATGTCATGTCGTCTGGGGGTAAGTCCAGAAAGTCCAGATTCTAGGTGTACTGGTTGAGGGCCTGAATGGCCTGCAGGAAGAAGCTCCTCCTCATTCTCTCTGCGTTCGCCTTCAAGGAACGGAAACATTTCCCTGACCTCAACAGAGAGAAGAGTCCATTGTTGGGATGGCTGAGGTCCTTCATAATCTTCCTGGCTTTGGTCCAGCACCGCTTGTTGCATATGGTGTCCAGGTCAGGAAGCTCGATGCGGATGGTACGCTCGGCTGATCGCACCACCCTCTGGAGAGCTTGCCTGTCCTGTTTGGTGCTGTTCCCAAACCAGGCTGTGATACTTCCCGTCAGGATGCTCTCAATGGTGCAGGTGTAGAATGTCTTTAGCACCTTTGAAGGCAGTTTAAAGTCCTTCAGACGTCTGAGATGATAAAGACGCTGCCGGGCCTTCTTCACCAGGGTGTTAATGTGACAGGACCATGTCAGGTCCTGCGTGATGTAAACACCTAGGTACCGGAAACTGTCCACTCTCTCCACTGGGGTCCCATCGATAGTGAGAGGCTGGTAATTCCTCTCCTGCTTTGTGCTAAAGTCCACTATCAGCTCCTTAGTCTTGCTGACGTTCAGGAGGAGACTGTTGACCTGACACCATGTCTCCAGGTTTTTAATCTCCTCTAGGTAGGCCATCTCGTCGTTATTGGAGATCAGGCCCACCACCACAGTATCATCCGCAAACTTCACGATGTTGGTGGAGCTGGAAGTGGCCACACAGTCAAAGGTGTAGAGTGAGTACAGCAGGGGGCTCAGAACACAACCCTGGGGGGCTCAACAGTGGCAGTTTAAGCCCCTGACCTTGCTTAAGGGCCTAACAGTGGCAGTTTAACCCCCAACATTGCTTAAGGGCCTAACAGTGGGCCTAACCCCAATATTCTTGCCTAAGGGCCTAACAGTGGCAGTTTAAGCCCCCGACATTGCCTAAGGGCCTAACAGTGGTCCAACAGTGGCAGTTTAACCCCTGACCATGCTTAAGGGCCTAACAGTGGGCCTAACCCCAATATTCTGATGAACAACCCAGAGCTTTAACCACTTGAGCTACCACCATCCTCTAACAACTAACTACACCTATGCCTAACTGTCTACTCCATATACAGTTCTTTTGCTCATAGAAATTAATTCATTCATCCTCTTCACTCAAAGGGATCCTGGCGGAGCTTATCTGAGGAGCATTAAGAAAGAGATGGAAACATACACCCTCTGTGGAATGAGTCCATCCCACAGCATCATGTTCACACAGATGCACACCCAAGGGCCATTTAATTTATCCACCTACTGGCATGTTTTTGAGAAATGGAGTAGTCAATAACCCAAGCTCATGTTTGAACCTGGGACCCTGGAGATCTGAGAAGGCAACACTTTCCTCTGCCTGCAGCCTTATCTATCCATTTATTATATTTATACAGTTACAAAAACTGCATTTACATTTTTTGGCAAAAGAAAGAAGAAAAAAAATCGAATACATCGACAAGATGTAGTTTTAAAATCTTTATTTGAACAAAGTTATTTCTAGTGAAGCAGGGATAGGAATGCAAGTATTGTGTATTTATACATTACAAGTCTTGCCGATTACCTTTTAAAATGTTACACCTTATGTCAGAAATGTACAGAGTAACAAGCAGAAGCATTCGTTATGCACGCCAACAATTGGACTTCATTTCACCCACTCGAATAACTCGAATTAATCGTTACATATACTAAAGGAGACAGAGGTAATTTTTTAGGTCTAGATATATTTCATATGAACTGTTAGCTAATAAGAGCAACATTATACAAAACCGATGCAGTAGTATCTAATGAACCTTTTTTGATCACAGTTGCGACTTCTTATTAGATATTATCAAACAGTCATACTCCTTTAAAAAAAATAATAATAATAACTGGTCTTAGCACAACCTGAGCAGCACTGACTCGTTAAAGGGGAAGCGGAAACATGAGCACAAACAGTAGTCACAATGCCAAAGGATTAGCAGCATTTTCATTCAACGTGGAATGGCAGATATGGGTTAAAGCTGCACTGTGTCGTTTTCTAAAAACATAGGATTCGACCTTTTACATTCTGACTGCTAACAGTAATAGATCATAGATAGATTATCTGAGTAAACGTACATGACCATCCCGGTAATCATGAACTAAATCGAATTTTCCACCTAAAGCATCAATATCAGATAGAGGAGACCCTTCTGTGACCGTCATTCATTTTGCACATGCACATAAACACACTAGCGGTGCAGACCGACCAGAGGGTCGAGGCAAACTTTCTCAACTTATTCAGCTTCAATTCTTCTTAGGCGTGTGAATTTCTCATGGGAAAAGTTCACTCAAAACAAAATAAACAGCTTTGAAAAACAAATTTTGCAATTCGTTTACATGTCGTTTCTCCATCACTCGAATGGGTTAGCATCTTTCCCTGGGCAAATTTTTTTTATATTAATATAATTATTATTATTTTAAATATAAAAGTATTTACTTTTAATCCTGTAAAGTAAGCCATGCAACACTGACTTGCCAGGGGAAAAAGTCTGGGCATGTGTAAGGTTAGGGTCGCTTATGTAATGGAATGGAATGGAATGGAATGGAAGGTGCATGCATAAATTTGTAATGGGAAAAAACAAAAAAAGGGCGCCTAATTGTTTTTAGCTGTTATCTAGTATCTGCTAAGTAGAACTGAACAGTGCAGCTTTAATTTTTTTTTATTTCCAAAGTAAGCAGTCCTACTTATATATGCAACATTAACATATTAAAAATGATCTTAAGGGAAAAAAAAACACTCATTCAGATATCTACCCCAAAGTGTTTCGCAGAGCATTTACAGTTAAGCAAGCTTTTACATCTGAGCAGTGTAAACTAAAAGCAAACCGAAAAGTTACGTAAAGAGACAAGTGTACATCGTCGCTTCTAGTATTCGATCACCGATCCGTTTCAAAAGAGAACAAAATTAGAAATTGACTTGTTTAGTTTATTTTCTGATTAGTTAAACGATTCTAATTTAAATGTTATATAGGCTACATTTATATAAAAGTCAGAGGTTTGACTAGTCAAAAAGCCTAAGTGTACTGTTAAGCTACTTTTAAGCATCGACTCGAATCGCCCTGCAACAACTAGAGGTAAAAACAGCAGGTCAAAGGAGTTATCTCTAACTGTACAAGCGCTCTGATTTATATGAGCCGTTTGAACCGTCAACAGAATTTCATTACAGCTCTACCGAGCTTTCATTGGTGACTACGCTCTCTACTGGACATACGGTTGGTCGAGAGCAAAAGTCGAGACGTGACTGACGATGCAAACGAGCGACCATAAAACTGTATTCTGCACAAATATACTTCATTAAAAGTCAAAAGTCGACTACTTAAAAAAATAACCGAATAAAAAACTAAAGTGAGAGAGAGAGAGAGATGTCCTTCAAATGCATGTAACTCAGTAACTGTAACTGGTTGAGAACAATCGGTAACTTCTGTGTTCCGGGATGAGAAGAGTTAGGTGGCAGCGCCCTCTGCAGTACTGAAACAGAACATTCGGTGCAGGTCCTTCCCGTAATTTGCATGGATCCTTCCTCTTAGAAGCCGTCATGTTTCGGGTAAAGCTTTCCGTTCCTGTGCTGCTGCGTTTTATTTGCTGAAGATCTATACATTCCGGTGAGCATGTGTCATTCATATGGACGTCAATATCTAAAGAAAGAGGAGGGAAGGGGGAAAAAAAGAGAGAGAGAACCACGTCTTAAAAGTACAGCATTCAGAAAGAGGACAAAGTATTAGAAAACCCACAGACAAAAAAAAATGATGATGAAATGAACTAGTTGGGGTTTTATTTTTATTCAGATTTGCTTCCCTGTTCAAATATTGTAACCCTGTGATCTAACAAAGTCAGTGGCAAACAAGCAATTTGATGATTTCCTCACTGAAGTCTGGTGCCCCAGATGATCTGCATGTCATTTGCATCTATTTCACAGAAGGTAGAACAGAGTAGTGTAATGCCTAATGAATTCATTTTAAAGCTTATGTAGTGCTCAGAAGTACAAGAAATAAAAGACAAATTCTTGTGAAAACCTCAAATGTGTGTAAAGTAATCTGTTAACTAACTAAACTACTCGCTGATGGAAATCATGCGGTTTCATGTGTACACACTGGACCTGTATTATTATGGTCTTACATTTTCTGCTCCTCAATCTATACTAAATACACTACATGGCCAAAAGTTTAGGATACGTGAACATCATCACACTATGTCACACTTCTGCCACAAATTTTGGAAGCACAGAAAGGTCTTTATATGCTGTGATATTATCATTTCCTAACAAGCCCAATCATGTCCCAGCATGACAATGCCCCTGTACACAAAGAGGCATGAAGACAAGGGCTGAAGAGGAAGAACCGGAGTGTCCTGCACAGAGCCCTGACCTCAACCCCTCCTCAACACCTCTGGGATGAACTGGAACACTGACTGCACCGCAGGCCTCCTCATCTGACATCAGCGCCTGACCTCACTAACGCTCTCGTGACTGAATGAACACAAATCTCCACAGCCACACTCCAACATCTAGTGGAAAACCTTCCCAGTAGAGTGGAGCTTATTCTAACAGCAAAGGGGGACTAAATCTGGAATGAGATGGGCAAAAAGCACATACAAGTATTACAGTCAGTTGTCCACAAACATTTGGCCATATAGTGTCTTTATTTTAAAAACTTACACACTATATATAGTGCTCCTAGGATTCTTGTTTAGACGCAAATCTTAAACTCTACCACCTCAGTTCCAAAATCTCACCCCTTCATTATCTACCAACTTCTGGCATATCACAAGCTATTCATGAGGAAATTCTTTTATTTGAGGCGAGAGATTAAAATGGACAATGCTTGGGTATGTGCTGAGCGCATCCTCAGTATTTAAACCTCAACGAATCTGTTCGCTCTGATCCGATTTTTCGGGACCAACCGATGTCTAAGCGTGAAGTAAATCCGGATACAGTTCTGTTTATGTAAATCGAGTACTGCAGAGCTTCCAATGGAAAGTTTCGAATGAAGTTTATTAGAGCCGTTCCGAAATGTATGTGCATAATTATTCATCCCAGAATCAAATAATCATTATCGTCTTAGCAATTTTGGCTCAGCACTAGCTCAAAGGGTATTTTATTCATATTAATGTTATTCATATTAACAGGCTGCAGAAAAAGTCAATCGTAGAGGGCACTAATTTGAATGATATAAAAGACTGACTCACCATATCAGCGCCTTTGACCGAGTGCTTCTTCCCTGTACTTTAGTGCTTCCAGTTGGGGTATTGACACTGGTCTTATGGCTTCGTCTGTGCGTCTCTAGAAAAACCTTCTTGGCAAACGCTCGACTGCACATGTCACATCCATGCAGAGAAAAGTTCTTAGTAACCCTCACCTCTGTGCTTGACTCCTGGCTTCTAGTGATGGGATTTCCTCTGCTGGGTTTGTGGCTCCGGGTAACATGTGGATTCTTTGGCTCTTGAAGTTTCTTCTCTTGTTTACATACTTTGGTGAGCTGAGAATGTTCCTGATCGTGATTCGGAGTGTTTAGAGATGTGAGGGCGGAATTCTTACGAGTATTCAAGTAGACTGAGGACTCGCTTTTCTTCACCCCGGGCGACCAGGAGGAGTCTTGCGGACTCATTTTGGATGGAGTCGCTAGGTCCGATGTCGTTAGCATGCTGGACGATGGAGCGTGGTGCTTCGCAGAGACGTCCTCTTTCAAAGACGCGCTCTTCCCACTGCTGTTCAGCACAACCTCGGCTGGTTTCTTCACGGCGCGGCTTTCGAGGATGGGCATGATCTTGGCCAGGTAGCGAGAGGACTTCTTGTGAACCACGGTGATGTGACGGATGACATCCCGCTTCCGCCGCGACTCGTATCTGCAGATGGGACACCCATAAAACTTGATGTAGATGCTGTCATTACCGTCCATGTGCAGCTCGGTGATGTGCTTGGTCAGGTTCTGACTGGAGCTGAACTGTCGCTTGCATAGCCAACAGTACATCTGCTTGAAGTCAAAACTTAACGGGAGGTTTCCAGAGTCCTCTGTTACTTTAGGCTTTGATGGCGAGCTCACCGTGCTCTTATCTACATCAGCCGAAGAGGACGCAATAGAAGGGAGACTACTTTTTCCGGGGCAAGCCTCCTCATCAGGTTCCGTCTTTATTTTGTTTTTTCTGGTGAAGACGGCGCGGCTGGCGGAGGAGCCATTTTCCAATGTGTGAACCTTATGGACAATGCGCATATGCCTCCTCAGCATGACCTGTGAGCTGTATTTCCTTCGACACAGCCTGCACCGAGAGGTCGTAACGCTGACCTCTGGTTGGTCTTGCTTTGCAAAGGAGCTGGGTTGTTTTGGAGGAACTGGTGAACCCTCGAGCAAAAGTGGCTGGCCAGGTCTGGTGGCGATGTCTGGTGTGATGCAGTCTCGCTTCAATCCTCGGTGCACCTCGTCGAAGTGCCGACGCACATTAGCCTTGGTAGCGAAGGACTTTTGGCAGACGGGGCAACTTTTGCCAGTGGATGGCGGAGGATCTTCCACACGCTTGGTCTTTACCATAGACAGCAAGCTGATGGGCACTGTGCGTGTTTCGGTAAACTTGCACAACTCCTCCAGCTTCTGCCGGTGCATCTTCCGGCAGTGACGGCGGATGCTGCTCCTCGAGCTGAAGTCCTTTCGACAGAGGCAACAAGATATCCTCGTTTCCTTCATCTCAGGGGCAGCTTCCTCTTCAGTTTCTACCCTCTTATCCTGTTCCGTGTTGCCCTTTTCTTCCGATTTTGCATCTTTTCTCTCTAGAGATTTATCAGATGCTGTGTCCATGTCATCGTCTGTGTCCTCTATGTCTTGCTGTTCGATCTTTTTCGGGGCGACAGAAGACTTGCGGCGATGCGGTTTCTGTGGTACCGGGTCTGGCTGATGGGAATTAGTGGGCATGGTCACATTCTCGTTTTCATAATTCTCGACCGTCAGGTGTTGGAACACAGCATTGGGGTTAGTCTCTATCGTCTCCAACTGAATCACATGTTCCTGCTTGTCTCTTTGTGGATAGATTGCCTCTAGTAGCTCTTTGACAGCCTGGGTCTGCTTGTTCGGTTCAGAAGAATCTGTAGAGTAAAATCACAGTAAAAATTCTACACTGTAAATTCAATTTAAAGCAAGATATAGTCATGGAGATTTCATGGAATAAAATCTGGCTACAGAAACTATGATAAAGGAAAAGATGGAGTGTAATTGGGAGTTAGTAGATCTGACATAAATGTCAGAACAAAAACAGACCATCTTGCTCATGATGTCCAGAAAAGCAGTAGAACTCTTTGTGTGTGACCAGATTGGGCAGTCCACGGAAAAGACTTCGGCAAAGCCTGCACTCGAAGATGGTGTCGACTTCCTTCAGCAACATGTGCCTGAGCTGGGTCGTACCTGCGAAAACCATCAAAAACACAGTGGTAGAGCTGACAGGAAGGTCTTATGACTATATCTCTCATTTCAGATTAACTTGTAGCCAGGAGAGCGAAAGAATGAGAAACTTCTAATATTGATGTACCTGAGCGAAAGCACTCAATTATTTGTTGAATTCCTGACTTAGAAGTCTGGAGCTGCTGCTGAAGTAGAGGCAGGTCTCCTGGCTCGATAATATGCACTAGAAAAGATGTCAAAGATGAATGATGATATGTAAAGCTTACTACATGATACTAAACAAAATTAAATAAGCATTAAAAAAAAAAATTGTGAGCTCCGTGTTCTCGTTTGAAGAACATTGCTGTTAGTTTTTACCACTTTGTAGAGTTATCCCTTTTCAGTGTGATTTTGATATTCTGTTTCTGAAAACTACAAGTTTTCCTAAACCGCTTCTCCTTGTAAATGTTTCTCCTTGATATTTCAAATCTGGTTTCATCCAAAAGTAAGAGTGCAAATTAGATTTTAAAGATTCCACTGAAAGACACCAACAAACCGACTGTCTAAAAGCAACCTGTGTTTAATTTGCGTTTAAATTATTATTAAATGCTACTTAGAAATCCCTTACACTCAGCAATGTTATTTTATTATTATTATTATTATTATTATTAATAATAATAATAATAATAATAATAATAATCATTGTAAATTATTATTACTGATGATGATGCAAATAATAATAAGGAAAATAATAACAATAATGGTAATACTAATAATTTAAAAGTATAATTATCATTAAAAATAATAATAATCATAATAATAATGACAATAGCAACAATACTAAAATTGTAAATTATTATTATTATTATTATTATTATTATTGATGATGATGATGATGCTAATAATAACAACAATAATAATTTCAAAATATAACAATAATTATAATAATAATTATTATTATTAAAAATATATTAATAATAACAACAACAAAAATAATAATAATTTAAAATTATTACTATTGTTGTTGTCATTATCAGTATTATTATTATTAAATATTATTATTATTATTATAATTATTATTATTTTAAAAATAATCATAATAATAATGACAATAACAACAATACTAACAATTGTAAATTATTATTATTATTATTATTATTATTATTATTAAATAATGATAATAATTATTATAATGATAATAATTATAATAATAATTTACAGTTATTATTATTATTATTATTGATGATGATGCTAATAATAACAACAATAATAATTTCAAAATAACAATAATTATAATAATTATTATTAAAAATATATTAATAATAACAACAACAAAAATAATAATAATTTAAAATTATTACTATTGTTGTCATTATCAGTATTATTATTATTAAATATTATTATTATTATTATTATTATTATTATTATTATTATTATTATTATTATTATTTTAAAAATAATCATAATAATAATGACAATAACAATACTAATTGTAAACTATACAATTATACTATACAAACTATACTTACAATAACAATTGTAAATTATTATTATTATTATTATTATTATTATTATTAAATAATGATAATAATTATTATAATGATAATAATTATAATAATAATTTACAGTTATTATTATTATTATTGACATGTTGATAATAATAATGATAATAATAACACTGATAATACTAATCGTTTAAAAGCATAATAATCATGTTATTATTAAAAATAATAAAAAATAATAATAATAATTATACTTTTAAATTATTAGTATTATTAGTGTTATTATTATCATCATCATATCATCAATAATAATAATAATAATAATAATAATAATAATAATAATAATAATAATAATGTTTAACATTTTTTATGGGCAAATATACAGCAGAGATTACTAAAAAAATCATTATATGTAAATTATGAAGTAGATTAGGAGTTGTCTTCTACATTCTCCCATATCTTAACCTGCTTTGATATTAGCTTATATCTAAAGTAATAAATTGCTGATATTTACATTTCTGGCATTTATCCAGAGCGACTTACAATTTCCTCTCGTTTTTATACAACTGAGCAATTGAGGCTTAAGGGCCTTGCTCAGGGGCCCAGCACTGGCAGTTTGGTGGACCTGGGATTCGAACTCACAACCTTCTGATCAGTAGTCCAACACCATAAACCACATATAAAGCATACCCACACTACCAGTCAAAAGTGTGGACACACCTTCTAATTCCATGGTCTTTCCTGATGTTTATTTCTTTCTACATTGTAAAACAATGCTGAAGGGGGCCCGAAATCCACAATAATGTCCTTTGAACAGTTGATATTGAGATATGTCTGCTACTGATGCTCTGTAAAGCCTTCATAACGCCTCTAATCTGAGGTGCTGTTAATTGGTGATTTCTGAGGCTGGTCACTCTAAATGATCTTCTCCTCTGCAGCAGAGGTCAGTTTTGGTCTTGCTTTACTGGGATGGTCTTCATGTGAGCCAGTTTCATCATGGTGCTTGATGGGTTTTGCAAATGCACTTGACAATACTGTTCTTGCAAGAACTATTCCAGAACACCTGACCTTCGTGTCTTAAAATAACAACTGACTGTTTTTTGTTGTCATTACATATGGATTACTTAAGTCCATGTGTGTTATTTCATAGTTTTGAAATCTCCAGTATTGTTCTAGAATGTAGAAAATAAATCCCTAAACAAAAAACATTGAATTAAAAGGTGTGTCCAAACTTTTGACTGGTAGTTTATTATATCCTAATCCTAAGTTCATTTATTTCCTAATCTATGCACGATACCTATTATCACAGTGTCATGCACAAACAAAACTGAACTGTATTAAATGTATTGCCCATGTGTACCTTGCGGTTGGTCGCAGCCCTCTTGCTGTGGAGCCGCCTGGCAACTGCAGTGCCACAGTGTCTCGGTCTGGCAGCACTTGTCGTTGTTCGGGGTCACGTCAGTGCCAGTTTCCTCCATCTTGCAGACCTCTAGAAACACATAGCCATCCATTAATTCCTAATGGAATTGACAATTAAATCTCCAACAGTAATTCAGACTAAAGTAAAAGGAATAGCTCACTATCATTAAAGAGAGAAACAATAAAGCAGAGGGAAATTAAATCAAAGTTTTTCACTCAAAGTTTATACTAGCAGTCACTGGCACGGGTTATGATAAAAAGTTGGACCTTTATCTATAAATAATTGGGATTAGTCCCCTAGTTTTAGGACAAATTACAAACTTCCAAGCAGCAGCTGGGATTCGAAGTCACAACCTTCCGAGCAACACCATAACCACTAAGCTAACGCATCCCCCAGCACCCACCAGCGCAGGCCATTGGTGTTATTGTGTAGCATCATGATCCAGAAAGTGCAGGTGATGGAAGGAAAGTCATTAGGGCTTAAAGAGTGTCAGAATTTCCCCCATGCTTTAAATGAATTATAACAATGCATTACAGTCTTCATTTATTGTGCATTACATTAAAATTGATGTCTAAAATCGAAAAAGAGACTACAGTTGCTAGGCAATAGGACAGCAAATTTAAAGGACAGTAGACATATTACTTAGCTAGTTTCAGCAAATAAAAAAGCACAAACACACACACACACACATACAAAAAGAAGACTTGCAAGATATTTCTTCCTTGCTCCTTAAGTACGTGGGTGTGAAGACTGTTGGTGTTAGATTTGGTTTTTGCTCTCAAGGTATTCACGCTTACTGTTCTGGTTAAAATCAGCACTTTATCTGCTTAGTGTGGCTGATTTACGTAACAGCTGCGTAATTAGCTGACTATAAAGTAAGAACGATTCACAGGGTCATGTTTATATTTAATCCGATGGCTGCTTCATGGTCAGGAACAAGAATGACGTGATGTCAGAGTTGCCGTTGCCACACCTTCCTTGAGCTCTGCTGGCTTGTGGTCACGGTCTATAACTACATTTGTTCGATGGAAGCAGTTGATATATCAGATCAATTAACACAAGCCTAAATTGACTAAATCTGTAGAATTAGCTGGACGGCTGAGAGGATGTGCTCTGCTGGAGCTTGGTAGAAGTTTTATTCCACTTTAATGGTCAAGGTTTAATGCTAAGAATTCTAATTCATTATGATACACTGACGGGGATGCATCAAGGTTTTGACCGGTGAGCAAATAAGAGCAATTGTCCGTGCTATCCGACCTCGACCGTACATTTAAAAACAGCCGACAATCGGGACTGGTTACATCTTGTTAATCAAAAGGGGCCAGAAAAACATGTCGGACAGTTAGCCTGCAACTTGTGCTTGATGTGTAGAAGTCTTTTGTCTGGGATTACTTCAAATTGGGTGACTACAACAACAGCAACAATTGCAACCTGTAAGCTCTGGACTGCTGGAGCTGTAACAACTGCTAAAACTAATCTGATGACCCACTTTAAAGCACAGCAAGGAATATAGTGAATTTGTTAAAGCTAAACTGAAGGCAGCTTTTGCTTAAAAGGGACAACCAAAGGCTAACATTACTCCGTCTGTGGCACAAGCATTCGATGAGTTTATCGTTCTGGACGATCAACCGTTCTCTGCAGTTTAGGACACAGGCTTTCAGTGACTGGAAAAACACCTTGACCCTCGCTACATGATATAGAGTCGGCGCTATTTCTCAGACGTTTGCTTACAACAGGTCAGTTAACATGAAGTACGAATATTAATGCTACTTAATATGTTTATAACTTATTTACTGTTTACATTTGTTTCAAAGTTGTGTGATTAATTATCAGTCATTTTAAACAAGGTATAAAGCCAAAACATCAGCACTGACAGATAATAGTCCACGACTTTTTCTGAATTACAGGTCAATTAGAAAAAAAATGACTAACCACTGCGCATCAGCACATACACTATATTTAAAAATAATGCGGACACCTGACCATCACATCCATACCTCTGCCTTCATAAACATAATCGGAAGCTCTTGGAAGCCTTAGTATGTGGAGGTATTATAAATCTAAACTTGTTCCAGCACGACAATGCCCCCATGCAGAAAGTGAGGTTCATAAAGACATGGCCTGCCAAGGCTGGAGTGGAAGAGCTCAAGTGGGCTGCACAGAGCCCTGACCTCAACCCCACTCAACACCTTTGTGTTGGATGAACTGGAATGCCAACTACATACCTGGCCTCACTTATGCTCTTGTGGCTGAATGAGCAAATCCCCAACAGCCACGCTCCAACATGTAGCTGAAAGCCTTCCTAGAAGAGTGACTGCTACTATAATAGAAAAAAAGGTTGGCTCAGTCTGAAACAGGATGTTCAAAAAGAAATGACGATCAGGTGTCCACAAACTTTTGGTCATATCATGCGAATATTTTAGATGTCGGAGTACAAATATATTGCAGTAAACTATTCAATCGCATTGAAGCAACACTTCGCAAAGTCCGGACTCCGGGCCAGATCTGGATCCGGAGGGAATTCGTTGCTGACCCGCCTCCATTTCGTATTTCAAGAGCACTAATTGTGTGTAAGGGATTAAAAGTGTGGATTCCCTACTTTGCTAAACGCATCCTAAACGTAAATGTAAATCATCTGTTTCGTTTCCTTTATGTCTTTTTGGAGATGGTCCGAAATGAAAGCGAAGGCAAGATATTAAAAGTTTTTCTGCGTGACATTGTCGCCATGACATCCAGTTTGTCGTAATCGGGAGGGGCAATTGGGCAACACTTCACCGCAGCGAGAATATGACATTTGACGTAATCGGGGTGGGGCAATCGGGCAACACTTTACAGCAGTGAGGTTTGGATGGATGAGGATGTTAGTTTCCAGGAAAAGAAAAGAAGAGAGTTTTCAGAGATGATTGGACAGAGAGATATGCCTTCATTTTGCACGAAGCCGTTCTGTTCGATTTATAACGAGACAGTTGGAGTTGTGAAAAGTGGAAATGGCACTATGAAACAAAACACACACAATTTGATCAGCTATTAATGTTACTTTATTTTTTTTTGTGTTGATTCGTTATGCATGTTTATTAACAACAAATTGTGTAATAACCGATTGTTCGTTACTTTTGACATTCAGATTTTGAATGTAGACTTTGCGAACCCCCCCCACACACTAAAGGCTAACATCTCGCACGTATCTGAATTGTTTTCCTACACGGGTTCGAGTTAGATTAAAAGCAGTACACAGGAACACATCAGCGCTGTGAGTGAGGAGCCCATGTGCACTGTACTGCGGCTGTGCTACGGGTCTGTCGTGAATAGCAGTGTAAAAAAATGTTGAGTAATAGAGGACTGATTCAGTATTTTTTTTTTTTATATGTTCGTGCACGGTGAATAAAATGAAGCAGCAGGCCATATCTGGCCCACAGACATCTTGTTTTGACGCACGTGACCTAGATCATACAAAACGGAGCCATTAAGGGCGTTCGTTATGATTTATTTCTGTTTCTGCTTTATTTTGAAAGACGCACAGCACTATGTGTAGTTTCTTTGGAAGGACAATCCACGTGACCTATGACATCATTTATTAAAAGATCCTAAAATACCATTTCTTATTCAGTATTTGGACAGTGTGTGCCATCTTGTATGCGAGCATCAAATTTGTGAACGATGAGATGATGACAAAATGAATTACGCATTTTTTTCCTCTTTTATTCAAAATATTGCTAGCCTTATGTAAGCGATATTAGCACACCTCAGACAAGAGAACATAACCGCTGTACCTTTTTAAACCGGAATAAAAAATCCCAACAATAAACTCTGACTAATGAAATACTTTTTAAGAAATGGAAGTCACATCAATTCAGCCCGATTCATACAATTTTCTGCCTTCAAATGCTGTTTCTGTAGCCAAAAGACAAAGTTGTGGGTGTAGTGGAATAGTGTGTTACTTGAAATAAAGTCAAATTAGTACGGACAAAAAGGTTCAATTATAACTAGACTAACAAATTAGAAATTTTAGTAACTAATTCAATTCAGTACACACATAGGTCTTACATGGAGAAGAGCCCTGCGGCAATGACTACAAATTTCCCCTTAAAACAGTGGGATTCACTCGCTGTACAGAGAACCAGTCACTTCTTACATCAATGATAAACCCTCTATTTTAAGAAAATGACCAGAATAATTCAATTCATTATTTTACACTGATCTGTACACAAATCTCTGAGCCACTGATTCAACATAAAATATCTTTAAATAATCAAATCACCCCACATTCTTCCAAAAGTCGTAGGTAACTTGTGATGTTAGAGTCGTAAGGTTCCATCTGCCGTTATTTTGGTCATAAACCTTCCCCATTTTTGTTTAATCCAATGTAAAAGGAGACATGATGTGACCTGACTGCACCTAAGAAATTTATGACACCTGAAAGTGAAATCTTTCTGGAAATTAATACAGATACATCAAGATACGGCAAACGAGTAGGCCCTATTGAATCATAAATACACCATAGTAATATTAAATTAAAAGCTATAAATATAGAAATGAGAATTTGAGTTTTCATTAGTTGTTAAAACAATCAGATAAATCAGAAATCAGTTAAACCACACCAGACTAAACTAGTAAGCTAGTGAGCACTGGACAATCAACACATGTGTGTGCACACACACACACACCTATATCTCCAAATATAGGCTGTCTTGCTTGGTCACACACACCGGCTGGAAACAGTGTGGCTATGAAACCATATGGGTCCTCCACAAAAATCTAATCAGTCATATTCATAAATCTAGCAGGTTCTGAACTAGCAGGTGCATTACACAGAGTCGGTGGTGTGCGGTTGCTGAGCGCTGAAGGCTCTTCTAAAGAACTGGCAAGCTTATTTCTCCTTTTCTTTATTTACCTGCAAGGAGAATGCTTTAGCTGGAGGAGGCCTTTTTGTCCCTTTTTTTTCCTAGCAATTGACCGGCTGCTAATGTTATGCTAAAACGTCAATGGAAGCAAACCGGGAGAAAACATAGGCACACCAATACACCCCCCGCCCAGGTCCGGCAAACACGAAATCCGAGAGTGGCATAAATGATCGACGGGTCATAAATATCCAGACTTTTCAGAGCGACTATCTTTTCCTTTATTTTAGAAACAAATACTGCTGTTTAGAAAAAGATACGCTCCTTCCCCCAGAGCCTAGCATCCCTCTGCCACCCAAACACGTCCATCAACAATTTTGCAAGGTGTTGGGTCTGTTGGGATTTTTTGGGAGTTTGTTAGGATTCTTGTCTTTAATGTTTAAAGACCTGCATTCATCTAAAAAAAAAAATCCAATTAGAACCGGATATTCCATAATAATTGTCCTAAAAATCAAAGAGGAACAGCCTTGTCCCAAACGTTTGGCAGCATCACACGTGAAAGGTCTGCTTTACAATAACAACGAAAAGTTGTGTTTAATATGATAAGTGACGTCCCAGGCTTCACCCTGCCGCACGTTACAGTCGGCGCTGCAACAAACAACGTTCAAAGTGAAGTAGAACACGCAACACGTTTCTAACAATCCGATTCAGAATCATAACTGTTTACATTACAATGAGGAGATTAAATAAATCCAGACCCGGTTGAATTTAAATGAATGCACCTGCACTCCACAATATTGCAAGAATCAACTTAATGAGAAATAGGCTAGTGGAGACCATGATGTAGTTATCTGACCCTTAAAACAAACTACAAGGAACAACTGTGTAACAGCTTCAATAGGCACTTCAACTTGACAAGGTCCATGGCAGTCTGTGAGTGGGTGGGTGGATGGCTGCTTTATAAAATGGAAATCTTCCGTGCAGCTTACATCATTGTCTACACGCCAAGTTGAAGCCATGCGCCCCCCAAAAAAAAACCGGAAAAAAAGTACAAAACAGTCAAAAGAGTGGACTAGCGTGGACACAGTGTATACACACCCGGACAGTAGCGCGAGTGTTCGGAAGAATTCGCACCCGCTCGAGTCACATGACCGGAAAATCATTTAAAATGATAGACCCGCGACCGAACTGCCTGGATATATAGAACACGTCCGTAATTGATTCAACGAGACTGGAGGATCTAAATTAGCTCCCAGTTAAGGCTCTCCACCTACCACCGGGCAGAAACTTTCCTCTAAACCGTGTCCGTCTTTGTCAAAAGAATGTCAACCTGTGCAGGCTACCATCATCACGGCAATAACAATGTTAAAAAGCTGCGCCACTAATCTGTTAGTGGTCGGATAAGTTAATAAGTGTAACGCTGACTGAATGCCGCCGAGTGGCTGTGAGGCAGATCCATACGTGAAAAAAAAATGCTTAAAAGTGCTTCTGGGCGTCGGAGTAAGAGAGTTTCCCAGTTGTGTGTGCCAACGGCTAGCGACGCCTACGCCGCGGATGACCATGTGCGGGTTTAATGTGCGATAACGCATGAAGCCCCGACAACTTCCACATCGCCAACTCCACCACCGCGTAGCTACACAATAAACACGCGGCCAAGACGAGAACCACGTTAGGCTACGCGTAGGAGGAATCGTGTGCACGTTTCCGCATTAGACAGGTTGTTCGGCTACATCGCCGAGGCTAAAAACCTGCCGGATAAGGTGGCGTGCACCATTTGCGTTGATGGCCGTTCTGCGCAACACGGGAGCCATCGAGGCGCAGGCACGAGACACAAACCCGAGTTAGCAACTTTTTTTTGTCGCCTGCTGCACGAGATCTCGTGTCCACCTATTAACGTTCCCAGATAACGCTTTAACCGACAAATCTCTTTTGCACCGAAATAGCCTACTACGGCCCAAATCTGCCCTGTTCCAGGCCACGATGTGAGCCAGATTATCTCTGATCGAGGGAGAGTCCATCTTTTTCAGAATGGTGTACACAGGCTTGAGAAGCCTATACGCTCGAGAGCTGACGCTTCCCAGCGAGTGCAGCGTAAAGGCGGGCTGAACCGCGAAGCCGATACAAAGACCGAACACACCATCCATCCATCAAGCCGCGCGGTTTTTCAGCGATTTTCGCGTGCCCACACGGTTCAAGGCGAAATGCGTCGGGCGGAGTGTGTTCTAATGTAGGACGTGTGTGTTTGTGAAAGTGCTGCGCTTTGCGGTGCTGTGCCACATCTTCCCTGAAGAAGCTTTGGCGCACAGGTCTGGTGACCCTTCCGGCTTTACGCGTCCTTCTTGGCGTATTAATTTCGACGCCAGGCCCCGTAATACTGTCCGCATGCATTTCTAACACGAATCTGCCTAGAGATATCGCTGGCAGGCTTGAAATTGAACCGGGGAGTTGACGTGAGCTTCGGGAATAAGTGCGTTTTCCCCCGGCCGCACAGCCAGCACGCTCGGTGACGCCATTTTTTTCTGCTCAGAGCAGCCACGCTCGGTGAGGAAGCGAAGCCACTCGGGTCCGCTACGCGATGTCGGGCCCAAAGTAGAAAACTGGCGGTGAAAATCATGGTGTAATGTGTCGGTGGAGGGTTCTTACCTCTGTTAAAAGGCTCTACCTAGCCTCGGCCTTCGCGAGGAACAACTTTGGAGTTCCGGCGGAGGATTTAGCCGAGTGGATGTGGAGACGGTTGCTGTGGCTGTATGGCTGCTCTCTCTCTCCGGCGCTGTCTTTGTGCACTGACCGGACTCCTCCAAACGAGGCGGCTGTTGCGCAAAGGCGCAGTTTGAACGCTCGCGACCGCACAAACGTGACCGTGTTCTCAGTCGCCGTTTTGGACGGACCGACATCCGAGTCTTCCAGTGGCTTAAATTAAACACTCTTGTCATTTTAAAAGCGCGCTTATTTACTAAAAATCGCTATGACAAGAAACTCTTCCCGGAGTTTGGAGTTTAGCCCAGAAGGCACCTTCAACTTTCTCAAATAATGCATAAAACCGCGAAATTGAACCACTTTCATCAACAAACTAGTTCTAAGTCGAGCTAATTCATCTCGCTTAAAGTTGTTCAACTTTTTTTTTCTATTGAATTCTATTGGTGAAAGTTTGTTGATAAGCCTAGCAATTATTAAAAGTCTTTTAGACGATCGAGCTATTTCTAAAATATTCAACAAGGTAATTGTTAACTAGTTACACTAGTCTCTCCACCTGCACCAAGCATTATTACGTCTAAGTGGTGTTCTTAAAGATAACCCTAAGTGTGCAGAAAAAGGTTTAACATGTGTAAACTTTAAAAAAAAAAAAAAAAAAAAAAAGCCAAATAACATAAAATTGTAGAAGACAGAACGGTTATTGTACAGATAACTAGGAAATGTTTAAGGTTTAGTCTTAAGGTTAGACTTAAGACTAAGGTTTAGGTCTAATGGTTTGAGTGTTTCTTTTTACAATTGCATTGCATCCTGAACTGCAGGTGAAGCGGTCTGTCCGCCTGCTGGACTCATCAGGAGCCTAGGGTGTAATGATGGACATCAGTCTGATTTGAGATTAGAAATGTCTGATATAATATTGATGAACTCTCTGGACCACTTTTAACAAAAAACTGAAATGCTGCACAAATATTAGATATGTCTGGTTCATTTAGAGCAACATAGCTAATTAACAAATATGTGTCATGTGAGCCACTCGCATGGATTGTGATTAAGTAGGAATTTATCAGTCGTCATTCACTTATTAACTGTAATTACACTCCTCACAACACCACTTGATTTAACAAAAAAAAAAATATATATATATATATATATATATATATATATATATATATATATCTGAAGTTCACATTTCCAAAAAAAAATCCTAATGCTTATTTAAAAACTAATTCTGAACATGTATTTAGACATAGAATGCTAAAATATTTTGCTTTTAAATATTAGCCAACTAATAAGTAAAAATTCGCACAGAACCATGCTTGTTTAGATGATTAACTACATAGGCATTTCAAACAGGGTGAAAAAAGATAGATAGATAGATAGATAGATAGATAAAGATAAAGTTAAATTAAAGATAGCAGTGCAGATATAAAGCAGAGTTGTGGATTTAATCATATTTACATCACAGTACACAAAAATACTGTGAACAGAGTCATTAATACTCCCTGCTGGAGCAAGAAAGCACTAAGTCAACAAAGTGATAACTATTTTTTATTTTTTTTATGTTAGACAACACGATAGAACGCCTCGATTACACTCACTTTCAGTGCTAATCACTTTGACTATAATCAAGTTGAATTTATTTATTACACATACATTTATTTAACCTATTTTTCTACATTTATTTTTTTCATTACTTAGCTAACTTTCAAATCTAGCTGTCAATCACAATGTATAAAACGTACAGGATAAATGCATGCAATTTACATAAAAAGAGTGAACAAAGTGTCTCAGACAAGTTACCAAAAATCAATTTGCTGTGTTAACAATAAGGCCTTTGTTTGTTTTTTTCTGGAGGTAGCTAGCTTCTGGAGATAATTATCCTGTGAGCTCTGTAAAAAAAAAAAATCCCTATCACACCATAGTCTGTGACCATGCCACCCATATACCGTTGCTTTATCTGGCTAGCTTCCTATATCATGAGTGGTGTAAACTGTTTCTTTATGTAAAGATAGCAAATGAATCAAACATTAGTTTGTAACATAGCTGATCAAATATGTCACACATTCAGTTTTGTTTTGTTTACTCATTATGTTGGAGTTTACATGGATTATTTTCAATGTGCATGGAATAAATGTGATTTTTTTTTTTATATGAAGTTGTATGGTAGTGTTACTGCCTCATAGCGCTTCAGTTCCTGGTGCAATCCTAGGCTTGGGTTGTTCAGAGTGTCTGTGTGGAGTATCTCATGTTTTTCCAGTGTCTGAATGGGTTTTTTTCTCCACGTTCCCCTGTTTCTTTTTGCCTCCCAAAAATACACTGATCAGGCATAACATTATGACTGGTGATGTGAATAAGACTGATGATCTCCTCATCATGGCACCTGTTAGTGGGTGGGATATATTAGGCAGCAAGTGAACATTTTGTCCTCAAAGTTGATGTGTTAGAAGCAGGAAAAATGGGCAAGTGTAAGGATTTGAGCGAGTTTGATGAAGGGCCAAATTGTGATGGCTAGACCACTGGATCAGAGCATCTCCAAAACTGCAGCTCTTGTGGGGTGTTCCTGGTCTGCAGTGGTCAGTATCTATCAAAAGTATCCTTTAAGTCCTGTAAGTTGTGAGGTGGGGCTCATGGAGGCCCCACCTCGCAACGCACAGGACCTAAAGGATCTGTTGCTAACATCTTGGTGCCAGATACTACAGCACACCTTCAGGGATCTAGTGTTTTGGCAGAAAAAGGGGGACCAACACAATATTAGGCAGGTGGTCATAATGTTATGCCTGATTGGTGTATACTAGCCTGTGGAAAAGTGACTCTAAACTGCCTCTAGTGTATGATTAATGTAACTGCATCTGTTCATGGTGTTCTGCGATGGAATAGCTTATCCAAGGTGTATTCCTGTCTCGTGCAGGTTTATTTAAAATTGTAATACAGAGGTATATAATATTTTGGAAACCATGTTTAGGCCCTGAACACATCCCATGAGATCTACAGAATAATAAGCAGTTCCTTCAAGTTCAACAACGGCTTCAGATGACAAAATTATCGCTGTTAGTAAAGATCAGAAGACTACACGAGTACAGAACTGCTTTTTCAACACTGTAGACGATCAGCAAAGTGTTAAGAATCAGTGAAAGTTTGGAATCTTTTGGTCTGGACAATAATAACATTTTTTAATTGAACTTATATGAAGTATTTATGGAGCATTTTACATGTTGAAAGTTTGTACCGATCGTAGTTTAAATGATTACTAAGTATCAGTGGTCTTCCATTTCACCCTCCTTTCTCAGACAGACATGAGCTCAGGGAGGAAGTGGGAAGTTTGTTAGGGCTCTCTTGGAAATGAAGGTGTTGCCGCTGGCAGCAAACCTGTATTCCAGCAGAGTGGAGCTCATGGAGAAATCTGACTGGCCCTGTGCCTTTCTCTGTCGGACTATGTATCTCCAGCAGCTTCTGTGTGTAGCATGCCCAGCAGTCATAGTGTACATTTTTGTTCTATGCATGGACCATGGTCAGCCTTGGAAATGCCACATTACCACAGAAACTTCCTTCAAACTTTTTATTATTTTTTAATTTGCTATAAATGTGCTACATCTTGAATGGACGGTGCGTCTTTAACAGGAGTTA
Source organism: Hemibagrus wyckioides (assembly GCF_019097595.1). NCBI lineage: Eukaryota > Metazoa > Chordata > Actinopteri > Siluriformes > Bagridae > Hemibagrus > Hemibagrus wyckioides. Next base: position 2,692,609 of record NC_080723.1, on the reverse strand, counting down.
AACTAGGCTGTTGGAGGAATTCGGGGCAAGAATATGACCACCCTTCTTGCCGAAGGAACTCTCACCAGCAGATGACAGTGGTTCCTCACAGACCGCTGAATTTATCTTGGCTTTATTTGTAGACAAGCAAAGTTTATGGTCAGTGTTCATATGTCCTGCAGTATTGCTCAAACACTGTTGCAAACTTCCTCTCACACTTCCTCTCGTTGTCCAAGGTTACCACACTACCTCCTGGTTTTCAGGTCTCAAACTCAGATCCAGCAATTGAGAAAATAAATAATTTTCTGGTTGTGTACAGTATAATAACCTTTGGAGGTCATTTTCTACTTCACATTTGAGAACACGCATCTTATCTGCTCATGGTCCTCTTGGGAGCCTAGAGTATTTGTGTTTTCCTCACTATGTGTCTGTTAGACCTTTGTGATATACTGGATGTATAATCAAAACACGGTGCATTGATAAGCTTATGTGCATCACATCATGGTTTTAAAAAGATGTTAGTGGAATTATTACTGTAGCATTCTATCAGTGTGAACCAGTCTGGCCATTCTTCTCTGACCTTTCTCATCAACGAGGCATTTCTACTCACGGAAATAGCACTCTTTGGATGTTTTGTGGGGTTTGTGTGTTGTGTGTGTGTGTGTGTGTTGTGTTTTTTTTTTTGCTGTATAAACTCTAGGGACTGTTTTGTGGATCCCAGGAGATCAGCAGTTTCTGAAATACTCAAAACTAGCCCATCTGCATCAACAACCATAACACCATATACAATCAGTGAGCCCACATTTTCCTCCCGTTTTTACATTTCATGTGAACATTAACGGAAGCTCTTGAGCAGCATCCGCGTGTTATTATGCATTGCTCTGTTGTCACATGATTGTTCCTAATAAAGTGGCCAGTGAGTGTTTACTAAACAATGTTTCCTTGAGAAAGAAAATGGTGTATTATGTGAAAGCAAGAGTAAGTCTTCATTTTCAGATGAATTCACAAAATAATCTGAAGAAATATCTTGTGCCAAAATAACCAGAATAATCTATTAAGTCTATATTTAATTCTCGTAATAAATAATATTCAAGAGTACATGTAAGGACAAAACATTCTTCATTCTTCATTAACACACAGGCATCTCTAGACACATTGGTTATGATTGCTGGAATGTGAAGGAATTGTTATGGTTGAAATGTACACTTATATTGCCAAAAGTTTTGGGACACCCCTCCAAATCATTGAATACTGGTGTTTTTTTTTTTTTCAGGGGTTGGACTAGTTCCAAAAGGAACTAGTGAAAGGAACTCTTAATGCTTCAGCTTCATACCAAGACATTTTGGACAATTTCATGCTCCCAGGTTTGTGGGACCAGTTTGGGGATGACCCATTCCTGTTCCAACATGACTGCACACCAGTGCAAAAAGCAAGGTCCAAAAGGACATGGACGAGTGAGTCTGGTGTGGATGAACTTGACTGGCCTGCACAGAGCCCTGACCTCAACCCCATAGAACACCTTTTGGATGAATTAGAGCGGAGACTGCAAGCCAGACCTTCTCATCCAACATCAGTGCCTGACCTCACAAAAGCGCTTCTAGAGGAATGGTCAAAAATTCCCATAAACACACTCCTAAACCTTGTGGAAAGCCTTCCCAGAAGAGTTGAAGCTGTTATAGCTGCAAAGGGCGGGACAACTCCATATTACATTCATGTGCATGTAAAGGCAGACGTCCCAGTTTTGACCTGGCTCACAGTCTCCGCTCTAATTCATCCCAAAGGTGTTCTATGGGGTTGAGGTCAGGACTCTGTGCAGGCCAGTCAAGTTCCTCCACACCAAACTCACTCATCCGTGTCTTTATGGCGCTTGCTTTGGTCACTGGTGTGCAGTCATGTTGGAACAGGAAGGGGTCATCCCCAAACTGTTCCCACAAAGTTGGGAGCATGAAAAATGCTGAAGCATTAAGAGTTCCTTTCATTGGAACTAAGGGGCCGAGTCCAACCCCTGAAAAACAACACCTAAGTTCAATGATTTGGAGGGGTGTCCCAAAACTTTTGGCAGTATAGTGTATTTAAAGTGATTGTTCTGTGACAGGCAATGTTAACTGGGTTACCTTTTGTTTTAAGGAATTTTGAATAGTGAAGTAGGAAAAAAGTTTTAGCATTGACTCATATCCTACATTTTTTTAAAATCTGATCAGTATAGAATTTCACAGCAAGAGAATAACCATAGAAACAATACAGGGAAGTAGTTTAAACTGTGTTCCAGTTTCAGTTTGGCCACAGGCAACATGGTTAACTTGAAAATGTAAATATAACAGCAAAATCTAACCTCTAACATGAACTGTAAGAATATGGGGTTGAATTTTTCACATAATTTTCTGAAGTGGAAGTAAAATATAATGTAGTTCATTTCGATACTGAGCTTCATGCATGTACAATCAAACTCTCAGGTTTTTATGGAGCCAATATATGGGGACTTTTGGTTCTTGTGCCACTTCTTGACTTGATTGAATCTAAATGAAGTTGCAATATTTCCCTGTTTTTATTATCTATTATTCCAAAAAGATGTCCAAGAAAATGCTAGCACAGTTATTTCTAGACTATTTCTTTTCAAATCTTTTCTTTTCCAAATTGCACAGCATTTTGTCTTTTGGTCAAGTCTCAATGCACAAAATCTTTTGTGCTTCCTTACATACAGGCCAGAGTTCTGCAAAGATCTCTGGGGGCTTATCGCCGTATCACATCAACAATGAAGTTCCTTTAAATCAAACAGTGGAATCTCTGTGAATGGATGTTTCCGAGGAGGTTTGTTACACCATACACACAGGTGACAAATTAAAGGACAAAAAACAACAACTTGAGCCACCAAAAAGTGCATCATGTCTGAAATCCTACTGCAAAGGCCATAGCTCATGAATTTCATCATTTACATACTCATCAATCCATTCAGTGAGCCATTGTGGGGACCCTGAAAGTGACCACTTGCATCAGTTTCAGCCAACAGAAGATGAAAGATCAGTCAGAAGAACTTTGTATAGATTTGCAGTGACCCTTCTGTTTAAGCAGACAAGCAGGCCCAAACTATCCTAAACCGTTCCAGCCAAATGACCACAGCATGACAGTGACACTGGTGTTTGGTTTCATTTCTCTCTCATCTGGGGTGCATTTTTCCAAATGGTTTGTAATACTGTTCATAAGTACATCAAGAATCAAGATTTTATTTGTCACTTACACAATTAATATACAGTATAACATCCAGTGAGATGAAAACCCAGCCTACTCCTCCTCAAACTGTGTGTATAAATAAAAAAGCTGAAAATAGAATTAAAAGAAATAATTAAAAAAGTAAGAATGATATCAAAGAGGCAAAGGCTGTTAATGTTGGTATTAAATAAACAGATTCAAATACATTTGCCCAAACTTATTATTGTTCTACGGTTTGTTTGTTTTTTCACTTTTTAGTCTTTTTTTACAAATTTCACTCACACATTAATTATTAAAATAAAAATATTGGAATGATGATGAGGAGTCCATCAAGGGAAGCTGTTTATCCAGATGCTTTAATGCAGCTAAATGTAAACCCATTTGACCATCTCAGTGACAGTGAGCAGTAATGTCCCGAGCTTATTAGTCTTATTAGAATATTGGATTTCTTTCTTGGTGCACAATAAATGGCCACAACATTACCGTACCTCCCTGATATCAAATGAGTAATGGCCCACTGATCAACTGCACTAACCACTTCATCTGGCCCACATATCTGGGGAATGACAGCGATAAATGAATCAGAATCTGGCTCCCATTACGCAGTTTAACTCAACTTTGATGAGTGTATGTTTACAATTGGACCACTTTCCCCAAGAAAGCAACATTTAGGCCATTTTTGGCCCACATCACTCTTGCCATTACCATAAATAACCCTTAATTCAACAATGTTCAGCCCAGATTAGCCATAACCCGATCAGGTATAACATTGTGAGCAGTGACCGGTGAAGTGAATAAGACTGATGATCTCCTCATCATGGCACCTGTTAGTGGGTGGGATATATTAGGCAGCAAGTGAACATTTTGTCCTCAAAGTTGATGTGTTAGAAGCAGCGTAAGGGTTTGAGCAAATAAATTGTGATGGCTAGACCACTGGATCAGAGCATCTCCAAAACTGCAGCTCTTGTGGGATGTTCCCAGTTTGCAGTGGTCAGTATCTATCCTTTAAGTACTGTAAGTATCCCATGGAGGCCCAACCTCACAGGATTTAAAGGATCTGCTGCTAACATCTTGGTGCCAGATACCACAGCACACCTTCAGGGATCTAGTGGAGTCCATGCCTCGACGGGTCAGGGCAGCAAAAGGGGGACCAACACAATATTAGACATGTGGTCATAATGTTATGCCTGATCTGTCTATATTCCTGGCATTTGGCAGAGACCATTATCTAGGGTGACTTACAATTCATCTCATTTGGTACAACTGAGCAGATGAGGCTCAGGGGCTCAGTAGGGGCAGCATGGAGGACCTGAGGATTTAAACTCAGAACTTTTTGAGCAGTAATCCAAAACCTTAACCACTAAGCTACCACATCCCCTAACTTCTTGTTTAGAACTCCTGGTTGTGGAGGTACCAGGTCTTATATATTTTAGGGTGAAAGCTGTCCCCTAGTAATCCCTTATGGTATTGCCTCAATTTGGCCAGGTACAGGAGAAACCTATATAATGCATAATTGCTGCCTTGAGAGTATTATGTGAATCCAGTGGCACAGTGGTGCTGAGAAGTTAAAGACATATAAAAGCAACAGGAGAACATTGCACTTCCTGAGCAAGAGAGCGAATGGTCTTCACCATGCTGTAGTGAAAGCAAAACCAAAAGAGGTTTGATGCAATGCACATTCCTTGTGTCATGCCTTGGTTGAGATAGGCAACCCGTTGTTTATATACAGTATTTGAATATAAGCTAAAATGTTTTGCTTGTTATGCATGATACTATAATTGGTACCAGTATTAAAGGTCATTTCATATCGTTCCTCTAAAAGCAGGTTTGCTAACAGCAGGTTTAATACTTGGTATTAATTTTCCTCATTGCTCCCAGATGTCTGGGGAAACATCCCTGTTCTATAAGCACTAGTTGCCACTGTTTTGTGGTAGTCACTCTTTCTCTTTCTGTTTAGTTCTATCCTTTAAAAAACCACAAGTTTTAGAAAACAATGCAAATTGGTCTATCTCTTCCAGTAGTTTACTGCAGGAAGGCAAATTCATCTTACAACATGACAATAATTATTTAAATCAACGTAAGCTAGATATGATTCATGAGATCTAATTCGTTAAATCAGGTTGATTAAACATGCAATAACATCTGCCATTTAACATCTGTCTGGACTGTTTCACGTGCTGATTTATGTAAAGAAAAATGTTTAATGATCAGTTGCATTTCACCAGACACTCAGGCTAAAAAGTAAACAAAGAAATCGAAAGAGCCTGTTTATTTAGATTGCAGGAAACTCTTGCGAAACAGGCTTGCATGTATCCAACACCCTTCGTCAAGTTGTTTGCTCTTCACTAAGTTTCCTTGTTATCAGTAAACACACCTATACTCACTATGGCTTTCCACTGGCTAACTATGGTAGTTCATGGTAACTGGTGCCACCATGGTTTGACTATGATGCTTTCCTGGTTCAATTACGGTACTTTATGGTAACCGTGATACTACCATTGTGTTATTCATCATTATGAATATACATTCTGAAGTAAGAGTGAATGTGCTAGTTGAAGGTGTTGTAGTGTATCTAGAGAGAGTGGGGTGTAAATAAAAAGTACCTTCGAAGCCCTCTGGCCAATAATTATTGGTGGGAGAGATGGGAGAGATGGATCTCACCCTTATCAATCACCACAGCACTAGCAAATCATGGCATCCAATCAAAGCGTGTTTTTCTCATTAAAGGTACAACGAATATACCGTAAGATAACATTTTCACTAGTGTTTTCTGTATTGTATGGTCTGTATTATGCAGGAAAGGCATCTCATAAATAACATCTAGCTATTAACAGTGTACACCGATCAGCCATAACATTATGGGCAGTGAGAGGTGAAGTGAATAAGACTGATGATCTCCTCATCATGGCACCTGTTAGTGGGTGGGATATATTAGGCAGAAAGTGGACATTTTGTCCTCAAAGTTGATGTTAGAAGCAGGAAAAATGGACAAGCGTAAGGATTTGAGTGAGTTTGACGAAGGGACAAATTGTGATAGCTAGACCACTGGATCAGAGCATCTCCAAAACTGCAGCTCTTGTGGGGTGTTCCCGGTCTGCAGTGGTCAGTATCTATAAAAATTTTGCTTTAAGTCCTGTAACTTAAAGGATCTGCTGTTAACATCTTGGTGCCAGATACCACAGCACACCTTTAGGGATCTAAAGGAGCCCATGTCTCGACAGGTCAGGGCTGTTTTGGCAGCAAAAGGGGGACCAACACAACATTAGGCAGATGGTCATAATGTTATGCCTGATCGGTGTTATATAAATAAGATCTAGTTAGATTAACAACATGTATTACAAACACTAACAAATCACGTCATTTTATCTTCACATTCTCAACGTTTATTTTATATTTATTTATATAAATAAATAGCTGACTCCCCTTACTGCTGGTAAGATTATAGCTCTTTTAAAATGAACGCTGCATAGACTTTTTTGAAACTTCTGTCCTTTGAGTAGACTCTTGTGAAGAAAGAAAAAAATTCATATGAACAAAATCCTCAGACAGTGTAGAGTTAGCAAAGAGGAAAGCCATATATTTTCTGAATCACTTCTCCTACACAGGGTCGCTCGGAGCCTGGAGACTATCCAAGGGGCACAAAGCAGGGGACACCCTAGACAGGGTACCAACCAATCACAGGGCACAATCACACACACACACACACACACACACATCGGACAATTTAGACATGACATTTAGACATCACAGGAAGTACACATCACAGGCAAACATGCTAACTAAGCCACAGTGCCTCCCAAGGATAAAGGTACTGAAGATAAATGTTCACTGCAACAATTTGCTCAATACTATGTGACAGAATCTGTGGAGCTGGAAGTAAGGCAGCTGGAAGAGAGGTGAGCACACATATTATAGCTTTCCATATGCAAGCACATTATCTTACACAATATCATTGAACTAAGTAGTCGGTTTTTCTTTTGCCATAGTTTGTGTACACATAGTAAGATGATGCTATTTTTGACTAAACTCTGGGGAAGAATGTGTTAGTCATCTTATTGGAGAATTAGACCACGGAGAACAAACTGGCTGAAGTAGTTATTATTATTATTGATTTTGCAGGATACATGAGTAAGCCATGCTTGTGCCAGATTACATCTTTGTATATTTGTCTCGTAATTACACTTCATGTGTTTTGGGTTGTGTGACGGTGTCTTACCGTGTAAACTTTAAGCACCAGAAGGCTTTGAGATAAGCTGAACAGCAAATGAAAGCTCTGCAAAAACCTGGTCAAGTTCAAGAGTATATCAAAATCACATTTTTTCCTTCATGCACGTCTCTCTCTCTCTCTCTCTCTCTCTCTCCTTCCCCTTCCATCGCCTTCTTTCTCGCATACAGGTAACCTGGAGACACTGTTTCCCAGAGGTCTTAACTGGGCCCATCACTCTGTTTATCTTTTCTTTCTTTTATTTACCAAGACATTAAAATATTTTAAATGATTAATAATTCACTAGAAAAATATTACATGGTTATATCACAGTAACCAAGGTACCTCTTCTTGTCTGATTTAAGTATTTTTAATTTCGCTTTATCTGCTATGTGTGTAGTGCTCTTTCGTGCTCATTTTTGTATTACAATAACATCGAAATGAATTGTAAAGTACTTTAAATGAATTTAAGCTCCATTAAGCACCACTAAGCTCCACTGTTGGGCAATTAAGCAAGGCCCTTAACCCTCTCTGCTCTAAATGTGCTGTATTATAGCTGCCCCTGTGCTCTGACCCCAACTTCCTCAGCTGGGATAAGCGAAGAAAAGAAATCCAATGTGCTGTAATGTATGTATGGCGACAATAAAGGCTTCTTGCCCTCAGTTCTACTTTGTAATTACAGTGTAATTTATTATACTGAGAGAACTAACACAGAGAGAGTGTATATAGAAAAACATGGTTTCCCAATTAGCCAGCTAGCAAATCATCAGCTTGCTTAGTTGCTTGGCTGCTTTAAAGGCCCTGGTTTCCTTATCTACACAGTACATTAACACATTCGTGGTGTATTTTCCATTTAAATGTTCAGTTTGCCAAAAGAGATTGAGCATTTGCAAACACGTTATCACATGATATCTCTTAGCAAAGAGTATAGAGAAATGTAGCGTAGCAGTTTATACCACCACCTACAGTACTGGAGAACAACGAGGACAGGTGATGGTGGCTCATGTGGTTAAGGCGCTGGGTTGTTGATCAGAAGATAGGGGTTCAAGCACCAGCACTGCTAAGCTGCCTCTGTCTGAGCCCTTGATCAATGTCCTTACCTCCAGGGGTGCTCTATCATGGCTGACCTTGTGCTCTGACCCCAACCCTCCAAGGATGGGATATGTGATGAAGTATATATGCCAAATAAATCCTACTTAATGTACTGTATGAAAGCTTGCATGTTTATCAGAGATAAGATTGCTATCTTATGTGTAATACTGCTTAAAATGAGAAATAAACTACTACACTACCTTTTGTTGTTGTGCTCTTCCCCATAGTCACATGCTAGATTTAAGCTTATATTATATATATATTATAATATTTCCAGATATTTTCTTTTCTAAAAACTTTCTGAATCTTGTTAAAAAATATTTTGTGATCTTACTTCTTTCAGCTGAATATTTCTAACTTAGTTACAGTCACTGAGTCATTAAGGGACTGTAAAATAAATGTCATGGACCCAGATATAACACAACCACTCAAATATCAGGCTTAATATCAGTGCAGAATAATTATAATCTAGTATATATCTCTGAACAATATAGTTTACAATAGTGATCATACCCTGTTCTCTGAGATCTATGTAAGTGAAATATATGTTTATATACAGATATATCTACAGTTTTTGGTACCAACCCTAATCCACAGGTCAGTGAACTTGCTTCAGATAATCAGCTACAGGCCCAAAAACCAGGGTCCGGGATGGACAAATGTTCTGGATAATAGCTTTGATTAACAGAAACCTTAGCTTAGGGATTATATTTTTTTCTGTATTATATAAATGTACTTATTTCTTATTCATTTTGCTTTCATTTTAGGTAGACGTAATCAGATATTAAGATTTAGCTTAAGTTTAAGTGAAGTTGGTGTAAATTAATTGTTAAATTTTATGACAATTCATTTATTTTTTAAAACTGCATCAGAAATGTTTAATAAACATTACTTAAATGTGTAAAATAATATTTTATCTATATATTAGTGATTTTTGTTCTTGAATGATCTATTTATTGATTTAAATTAATAGTTAATATTTTCAGATTATTTCATTATTGATAAACCCATTCTATTCAATGGACCAGTCAAAAGACTGAGAAATATTTTTTTTCCCACCTTGCTTCACAAACTCCTGGAATTTCCTGGACAACCACTATTGTGTATTCTCTCTCTCTCTCTCTCTTTCTCTCTCTCTCCATTCCTCCATTCCAGCATAACACCTGGTGCAAAAATAGCCACTGGCTTCTTCTACTTTGTAAATCAGCGTAGACCTACTTTAGGTCGTATTTTTGTGAGCTGAGACAGGGTGTGCACAACAATAGTGAACAGAATTCTAGTAGTTTGGGTTCGAAATGCATTTTATTAAAATACATGACCAAGATATAACAAAACAAAAAAATATTGGGGGAAATATGGATCCATAACCTCTATCATGGGAACACTGGGACACTGGCAGGAACACACCCCTGGATGAGACCAAAGTCAATCGCAGGGTAGCATGCACACACACAAACCTATAGGGACAGTTTAGCATATTCTGGGAGATGGGGGCAACCCAAACAGGTATGATGAGATCATGCACAGGGACTTTGCACAGACAGTACCAGCAATGCAATGTTTGTAGCCTCTCAAACAATTTATGAGCAAGACTGTATATTACAACTGTGAGATATTTACTAATTCAAACACTGATCCTAGAAATAAGGACACAACATTTATTAGGCTTACAAAATAATTCCACGGTAATAAGGGCTGAATAATTACATCTGGAACGTTGCTGCGTTTTTCATAAGGCACTCCTTCCTGAAAGAGAAAAATACAATTAAAGTTCCTTACTCTCGTCATGCCTCCGCAAGGATCAGAAATAAATAGCTGGATATTATACTATGATATTATACTTAATTCTACCACCATAAACCAATTTCACAGCACTCCCAGAGCTCCAGTGCTTAAGCACTTTTAGTCAGTTTTAATAGATATGTAAATTAAGCAAGTCCCCACTAATTTGCATTTTAATACTGAAACAATTGCTTCTTGAGAATGACTGACACTGAATTTTGAACGATGCCATTTTCTGAATGTATACGTGACACGTGAAAATGATGAAAACTGTGATTTGGCATAAATAGATGGAATGTAGCTCCTGATCACCTGAATATCTGTATAGATAATAAATTGCTCAGCTCACATCATTACTCGTGTAATCCTAAAGCAGATGTGAAAAGTGCAAAACACTTACGCTTCTCGTTTAAACGTCTCGTGTGATATCCTGTCATTTCCCAGACCCTCAGGACACTCATTAAAATGCTGGATTCCAAGTGTCTTCAGTGCTACGAAGAGGCAGATTTCACTTAATTTAACGTGTGCTGGCTTACATAAAGTACACAGAAGTCTTTATTATAGCCACACACACACATTACAGCACAGTTTCTTCGCATGTCCCAGCTGAAGAAGTTAGGGTCAGAGCACAACGGCAGCAGAGAGGGTTAAGGGCCTTGCTCAATTGCCCAACAGGCTTGAACCCTGACAACAACCCAGAGCTTTAACCACTTGAGCCACCACTACAGTATGTTTACAGTGTACATGTACATAGATTTAGATATACACCGATCAGGCATAACATTATAACCCCTGCCAGGTGAAGTGAATAAGACTGATGATCTCATCATGGCACCTGTTAGTGGGTGGGATATATTAGGCAGCAAGTGAACATTTTGTCCTCAAAGTTGATGTGTTAGAAGCAGGAAAAATGGACAAGCGTAAGGATTTGAGCGAGTTTGACGAAGGGACAAATTGTGATGGCTAGACCACTGGATCAGAGCATCTCCAAAACTGCAGCTCTTGTGGGGTGTTCCCGGTCTGCAGTGGTCAGTATCTATCAAAAGTGGTCCAAGGAAGGAACAGAGGTGAACCGGAGACAGGGTCATGGACGGCCAAGCCTCCCTACGATCTCTCTTTTTAAAGAATCTAAATGTAAAATTCATACCCATGCTATTTTTTTTAGCATACAATGTGATATCCTTACCCTCTCTATATTGGTTGTAAGAGATGTACCCTTGGTTTGTAGGATCTAGGACACCACACACTGCATCCAGGTTGGAATCATCGAACAGACATGGACTACCAGCTTCCTGAAGCTTGGATGCTTGCATTTGCTCAAGTTGGGAAATCAGGAATTCCCTTGGGTGTTCTTAGAAACAATGGAACAACAACAACAAGAAAAAACAATGATAATGGTTATATAGATATATGGCAGTTATATATACAGATATGTCCCATAATGAAAGCAATAAGGTTCAGCTATATCAGAGAAGACACTCATGACATTTGATGAGTCTCAGGTTATCATCAACAGGATTGCAACAGTGCTTTTTGTTATATAAGACAATAAATTAGCGTCATCAGAGAGATCAGAGATCTGTATGACGTTACAACTCCGTTACAGAACATTAAAAAGGTCAGAGGCTTTATCACCTGGTCTGTAATAGAAGAGCATGCTGGTTAAGTTGTTCATGAGTTCAACGATTTTGTGATTTTCGAGGTACTGTGCTGCCTCTTGTTCCCGTGGTGTAGACATGATCGCGCTTCATTAACACTGCTCAGGCCTCCGCGTCCACGGTGTTTGGCGTGGTTGCTATGATACCCCTGCCGCGCGCGCGCGCTCAAACCGGCAGCTTGGACAAACTGCACTGCGCGTATATTCGGGTTTTTACCGTAACGACCAGGAAACGACTGAAAATGAGGTTGCTGTGAAAAGTAAGCACTACGAAGGTTTCCATGTTCACCTTTTCAAATTTCTTTAGTGTCCCTGTAGACACCCTGCTCACTAATTATACAATTAATTACCTTTTCCCCTAACGTACATGGCACGCGCGCTAACGCTTTCGAAGATGTAATGTTAACTTACATTTTTTCTTTACATTACTGAAACCGGACCTGCTATAGCGCCCCCTACTGACAAAACTCGAGTGTGTGTGTGTGTGTGTGTGTGTATGTGTGTGTGTGTGTGTGTGAGAGAGAGAGAGAGAGAGAGAGAGAGAGAGAATACCTTTATTCGCGCGCGCGCGCGCATATGAATAGTGAATTATTGTCATCATATGAGTACAGTGAAATTATTTTCACAGCTCCCATTGTACACCGATCAGCCATAACGTTCTGAGCAGGTGAAGTGAATAAGACTGATGATCTCCTCATCATGGCACCTGTTAGTGGGAAAATTGGACAAGCGTAAGGATTTGAGCGAGTTTGACGAAGGGCCAAATTGTGATGTCTAGACCACTGGATCAGAATATCTCCAAAACTGCTGCTCTTGTGGGGTGTTCCCAGTCTGCAGTGGTCAGTATCTATCAAAAGTGGTCCAAGGAAGGAACAGTGGTGAACCGGTGACAGGGTCATGGGCGGCCAAGGCTTATTGATGGACGTGGAGAGAGAAGGCTGGACCATGTGATCCAATCCAACAGACGAGCTACTGTTGCTCAGATTGCTGAAGAAGTTAATGCGGGTTCTGATAGAAAGCACACATATTGCACAAATATATAATTATATTTTTCTTTACACATTATGTGCTATAAAGACAACTTACATATACTTTTCCATGCACATTATTACTGCCTTACTTATTGATGTACATACACTTATATTGCCAAAAGTTTTGGGACATCTGCCTTTACATGCACATCAACTTTAATGACATCCCATTCTTAATCCGTTGGGTTTAATATGGAGCTTTGCAGCTATAACAGCTTCAACTTTTCTGGGAAGGATTTCCACAAGGTTTAGGAGTGTGTTTATGGGAATTTTTGACCATTCCTCTAGAAGTGCATTTGTGAGGTCAGGCACTTATGTTGGACGAGAAGGCCTGGCTCACAGTCTCCACTTAAATTCATCCCAAAGGTGTTCTATGGGGTTGAGGTCAGGACTCAACCCTAGAAGCAGTCAGCATGCCTAGGTGCTGGATTTTATACACCTGTGGACATGGAAGGGATTGGAACACCTGAATTCAATGATCTGGAAGGGTGTCCCAAAACTTTTGGCAATATATAAATAAATAGATAACCAATATAGAATGCTGTTAACCTTTTATAACAGAGTAAGCTGTTATATTTGTCACTTTTTTTCATTTTCTTTTACTCTGCTTGCAGAACTGAGTGCACGTGACGCAATCAACACGCGACAAAATCCCGCACCGCCACTGTGGTTCTTTTGCGCATGCGTAAAGCAAGGAGTCCTTGGCTGCGCTGGCTGCTGTAGGTGAACCGTACTGTTTCGGGACGCTGTCAAAATGCAGACCTGGAACCAGCTTTATCGTACCCTTGCAGCGGTAACTATCCTCTGTCTAATCTTATCGTGTTTTACTGATTGTGCATGCACTGGTTTATAGACAAAAATCAAGCAGTAATCCGCTTTCTCGCCCGTCAAGGCCCAGTTAGCTCAGTAGCTTCAGTAACATTAGCGTAGCTTACTTAGCTTCTAACTAAACCGAAGGGAGTGAGGTGTGTAAGTGAACATGGCTGGGGTTTTCTTCAACCTGGTGAAAAATATGCTACCTTATATGCTTTTATTTGTTAAAGTCAATTATAAGTAGTAAGATGTATGTAGCTTACAGCTTTAAATGGCTAGCTCCTGTGTATTCAGGGTCAAGCAGTCTTATTATTTTCTGTCTTGTCTTAATGTGGAATTCGTGTGTACAAGAAGTTCCTAAAAGCCATCAGTTTCACAACATGTTGTCTAACTAACTTGTGCATGTCTCTAAATACATTTTCACATCACCTCATTGTGAAGTCTAGACATTTTTCTTAACACTTGTGTGGTTGTCTGATGAAGTTCCACTACGTAATGCAAGTTTTTCTCTCCCTGACTTAATAAACGTCTTGAAGAATTCCTCGTGGTTTTTCAGGATTTAAAATGTGTTATTCTTTTTCCTATACAGCGAGGTCAGCACCTGCCCTGCAAACTGCACGGAGCCACAGCGATATCTCTGAGAACGTATGCCGACAAAGCCGCAAGTAAGACCACTGAAATGCTGCCGTTGATCAGTGGCATGAATCTTTATGTTCGTTTACCTCAATTGCAAGCCAGCGAGTTCATCTGATGTGCTTTGCTTTCTTCTAGTCGATGCCGATGTCACGGTGGTGGGCTCAGGACCAGGAGGGTATGTCGCTGCCATCAAAGCCGCACAGCTTGGTTTCAAAGTAAGGTGACAGCCGGTGATCTCCGTAATGGCAAAAAGAGTTGTTTTTTTTTTGTTTTGTTTTGTTTTTTTTCATTGGTTAACATTACTTCATTTTGCAGACGGTGTGCGTGGAAAAGAATGCCACGCTTGGAGGCACCTGCTTAAATGTGGGCTGCATCCCATCAAAGGTATTTTTTAAGACTTTTTACACTGACATTTCTGTATTTGCAGACATTTTCTCACAACTATTTTGTATTTTCAAGGCCCTGTTAAACAACTCTTATCTGTATCACATGGCACATGGAAAGGATTTTGAAAGCAGAGGTATTGAAAGTAAGTACAGACTTGAATTTATTTTTTTACTAATGTCCTCTATTTAGCAATTTAGTAACTACCATGTCATCTCTTTTTTACCAATTAATAGAACAGGAACGTTTCAACCTCAAGCCTGATTCAAAGATAAATCTATTGGTTTTATTTCTTTTTAGTCCAAGGGATTTCGCTGAACTTGGAGAAGATGATGGCACAGAAGAGCGGTGCTGTCAAAGCCTTGACTGGAGGCATTGCACACTTATTTAAACAGAATAAGGTGTGTTTGTGTGTTATTTAGCATATACAGTTATTTTAAAAGGATAAGCAAAAGCAGTTGTTGTTGTTGTTATACTTCTGCTGTGGTGTTTAATTCTTCTAAAGGTCACGCATGTCAATGGGTTTGGAACTGTAACCGGGAAAAATCAGGTCACTGCCAAGACAGCTGATGGTGAGCAAGTCATTAACACCAAAAACATCCTTATTGCCACAGGATCAGAAGTCACCCCATTCCCAGGCATCGAGGTGCGTGTTCACACATTTGCACCTGCTTTGTGTGGCAAAATGTATTCATATATTGTTAATAATTGCACATTCATTTCACAAGCTTCGACTAAATACACATCGACATCAACATTTGTGTCGGCAGATCGATGAAGAAACTATAGTTTCCTCTACAGGGGCTCTGTCCCTTAATAAGGTCCCTGAGGAGCTGATTGTTATTGGAGCCGGAGTTATCGGAGTGGAGCTGGTGAGGAAATGGGATATAAGAATATCTACATGTGGAATTACAGGCTTTATATTGATCATGGACTTCTCTACATTCTGTGTTTTTTTTTCTATGGTTCAGGGCTCGGTGTGGCACAGACTAGGCTCCAAAGTGACAGCGGTGGAATTCCTGGGTCATGTCGGTGGGATGGGCATCGATATGGAGATCTCCAAGAATTTCCAGCGCATTCTCCAGAAACAGGGCATGAAGTTCAAGCTCGGTACCAAAGTCCTGGGTGCCACCAGGAGGCCTGACGGAAAGATCGATGTGGCGTAAGTTTTAACTTCACTTAAACTGTTAATGTGGTCTTACTTATAAAAAGGAAAAACGGGGAATTGTTTTGTTACAGAAATATTAAACAGTTTTGTGCCGCTGTGTGCGCAGACTGTGGTGTAAACCCCATATTAATGTAATTTCTATTGCGTTTTATTGAAAGCCTTTTAATTAACCTAAGATGCCTAGTTTGTTAAAAGATTGTACTCCACGAGTTCCCAAGCATTTTGAATGAACAGCCCGAAATGGATATTATGATTTTTTTTTTTTTTTCCCCCAGTTTTATTTTATCAGGCTTCAGTAAATGATTTGGTATAATTTTATGTTTGTTTTCTTCTGAGTCTATATTGGCAAGGAACTAGCAGAGTCGGAGAAATATTCATAATTTGAGAAATAAAATGGAGGTTTTGAGTTTGTCTCATTGCCCTGCGATATTTATAAATCAGGTGATAAATTTTGTGACCTTCTGTTGAGCTTATTGTAGATGAGTCCACAGGGATGTCGGGTTTTATGACTACATCAGCAGTTCTTAGCGTGTATGTTAGTCTCCAGTATGATCTGTTTGCCGTAATTTGTCTAGCACAGTTTCTTTAGCAATGTTGAAGTGACTGTAATTAATTGTGTGTGAGAAATACTGTGAAACCTACACTGACCAGGCATAACATTATGACCACCTGCCCCCTTTTGATGCAAAAACCTGTCGAGGCATGGACTCCACTAGATCCCTGTAGGTGTGCTGTGGTATCTGGCACCAAGATGTTAGCAGCAGATCCTTTAGGTTCCAGGACGTAAAGGATACTTACAGGACTTAAAGGATACTTTTGATAGATACTGACCACTGCAGACCGGGAACACCCCACAAGAGTTTTGCTCTGATCCAGTGGTCTAGCCATCACAATTTGGCCCTTCGTCAAACTCGCTCAAATCCTTACTCTTGTCCATTTTTCCTGCTTCTAACACATCAACTTTGAGGACAAAATGTTGACTTGCTGCCTAATATATCCCACCCACTAACAGGTGCCATGATGAGGAGATCATCAGTGTTATTCACTTCACCTGTCGCTGATCAGAGTGTTATGCCTGATCGTTGTATTGTAATATTCACTGGGGTAAAAGAGCAATGATGGCAGTATTTTGTGTTTGCAGAGTGGAGGCCGCTGCTGGAGGCAAGAACGAGACGCTCTCTTGCGACGTGCTGCTGGTGTGTATCGGCCGTCGCCCTTACACAAATGACCTCGGCCTCGAGAACATTGGTATTGAGCTGGACAACCGTGGCAGGATACCCATCAACAACCGATTCCAGACCAAAGTGCCCAGGTACTACAGATTTAAAGGAATTGAAATCGTCGCTTTTTGAGCAAAACAAAATGACCGCTAAAACGTGCAGAATAATGCAAGAAATGCCTTCGGTTTTTGCCCTTGGAACAGAACAGGCAGTCAAACTTCTCAGAAGCATTTCTTTGTTGAAGAAGGAAAGTCAGACTGTACAGAGGCAAAGTCGAAATGTAGAGTGTTGTGGTGATTTACTTTAGCCAGTGATATTGTTTCCCGTTTATTGCAATCAGGTCACTATTAGTTATATTATTATTTGGAGTCACGACAGCAATGAGGTTTAAATCGCTTGCCGGTCTTGAAAAACGCAATCATTTGTTTCCTCACAATTAAATAACTTTGACTGCCATTAAGGCATTTGATATGGTGCATACAGTCTAACATTTTCTGATTTATTTACCTATTACAAATTCTGTTGACTAAATGTATAATGATTAGCCAGCGCTGTGCTATTTTCTCATACACAGATGACTCTGAAGGTCACATCGAATATTTTGCACTGTCAGGTTCTTCAGCAATTCATGCAAAACATCAGAGATCCTCATTACTGTCTCAAGAAATGGAATGTTTTTAGGATTCATGTAGTGTTCTCGCTGTAACTAGGAGATAAACTGATTAGGGTTTGGAAACAATCCAGACAGGGTTAAGGTCACAGCAAGGCAGGCTGATTTATTAGGACTAGACTCGTTGGCCGTCGAGGCATGCCTGTAGACCGTTAACTGTTCCTTCTTAAAACTTGAATTGTATTCATTTGTTATGAACATTGTGTGCAATTTGATGACTAAGCATGAACAAATCCTTTGGTTATGGCATGTTTTCAGTCATTGTGCTTTCCTGAATGCAGTATTTATGCCATCGGTGACGTGGTGGCTGGTCCCATGCTGGCACACAAAGCAGAGGACGAAGGCATAATATGCGTCGAGGGAATGGCAGGAGGAGCCGTGCACATCGACTACAACTGTGTTCCTTCAGTCATCTACACACACCCTGAAGTCGCGTGGGTCGGCAAGAACGAGGAGCAGCTCAAGGAAGAAGTGAGATCTTTTCATTCCATTCATTTCAATAAGCTCAAATGCTGCATCCTCCCCACAGTGAATTATTCAAACTCAATTTGGCTACTTGAACATGTTTTCTTTAGGGTGTCCCGTACAAAATTGGCAAATTCCCCTTCGCTGCTAATAGTAGAGCAAAGACTAATGCTGATACAGACGGCCTGGTGAAGATCCTGAGTCACAAGGAGACTGATAGAATGCTGGGAGCTCACATCCTTGGATCGGTGAGTTGGGTAGTTTTTGTGTGTGTGTTTTATTTGTCACCTACATATTACATAAATGTATTGTTGTGAAATGTGTTTTTTTTTTTTTTTTTTTTCTAGTTACTCAGCCCGTTATGCAACAATAAACAATAGAAAAAATATTTAAAAAAAACAAACAGAATATTGTAATATTTGATGGACATACAATAAACA
Source organism: Hemibagrus wyckioides (assembly GCF_019097595.1). Lineage (NCBI taxonomy): Eukaryota > Metazoa > Chordata > Actinopteri > Siluriformes > Bagridae > Hemibagrus > Hemibagrus wyckioides. The sequence continues at coordinate 2,673,861 of NC_080723.1, read as the reverse complement.
CACTGGAATCAGTTTGCAGCGTCTGAAATAATGTGGAATTGAATTATATGGTTTGGTTTACTTTTACACTGGACATAAATTAGCTAAGAAGCATTTGTTTGGGGGGGGGGGTACTTGTAAAACCTTCGCTCACTGGTCAGAAATATGGCGACAGAAAAAGGACCGGATCACATTGCAGTTCTGTCGTATTACAGCTCTGACCTTTTAGCGTACTTTGTCTCTCAAGGCTCACATCTGCAAAATAAATATGAGCTGCAGCTCAAAATATACTTCATGTTTGGTTCACATCCCGCAGTGTCGATTTTTTTTTTTTTCCGCTTGTACCCTCGTAGTGTGGAGCGAGACACTATATTGTCAAAAGTTAAATCAGTGAATTCAGGGGTTGGGCTCAGCCCCTTAGTTCCAGAGAAAGGAACTAAGGACATTTTGGACAATTTCATGCTCTTTGTGGGAACAGTTTGGGGATGACCCCTTCCTGTTCCAACATGACTGCACACCAGTGCACAAAGCAAGGTCCATAAAGACATGGATGAGAGAGTTTGGTGTGGAGGAACTTGACAATAATTTTGGCAATATAGTGTATGGTCTCAGTTCGGTTGTTTTGATCCGCACCTGAGTGCAATTGCTGTACTTTGACCTGTCTAAATAATGTTTACCAAAAAAGGAAACACTGCACCCTTAATAACCTTCTGCAGGTGGTATTGATTTTATTTCGGCTTCAGCTGAAAGAAAGTGCTTTGTTACGCAGGGAGCTGGTGAGATGATCAATGAGGCTGCACTAGCGATGGAATATGGAGCATCATGTGAGGATGTCGCAAGGGTCTGCCACGCCCACCCAGTAAGTACTGCCCAAAATCTATTGGGGATAATTGCTAAACACCACAATTAATTAAGAATGATACCTGTCAATTTTATTTAGAATTGAAGACTAATTGAGTGATTTGAGAAAACTATCTATATATTTTCCATGTCTTTTATATAGGCCCCAGAATTGTCCTTTTTTTCATTATCATGTAATCTTGGTGGTCAAAACTGATAGTTTTCTTCTACCAGAGCTGTTCAGGTTTCTTGACTCAAACTTTTCTTCCTTCTTTCCAGACCGTTTCAGAGGCCTTCAGAGAAGCCAATCTCGCTGCTTCATTTGGAAAAGCTATCAATTTCTAGATTAAAAGTTACACGTGTATATAATTGTCGGCTTTATAACTGGTTTCAGTACTTCAGCACAGCACACATTTGAGATCCTGAGCCCTTGAGTTTTCAGGAGAAAGCATCAGGTGAAACTACAGTAAAACTGTATACCATTTAGTCTATTATTTAAATGTTCTAATAAAGGGGTTGGGTCTTATACAGGTCTGAAATTGTGTAAATCCCATTCGAGTGCGATGTACTTGTGGTGTCAACACTCCTAGACAAAGCAGCAGCCGTAATACACTATAGGGATGAAGTGGAATTAAGAAAAGGTTCTTTAGTATGGATTTATTTCTGAGATCATTTTATCAAGTGCAGAATGCAAGTGCAGTAGTTTGTGCTGATTTCGAGTTGGGTATGAATGCTGGTAAGATTTTGAATCTTCTCAATACCGTACTGCCATAGTTAGACCCTTGAGCGTTAACCTTAACCATAACCTTGTCTGCTCCAGAAACACTGTATAATGGTTGTCCCAGGGCTCTGACCCCACCACCTTCAAAGCGTATGACTGGAAAAAAACACACGTTCATTGTACTGCGTATGTATAACATCAATAAAGAATGTCTTTCTAATCTCAGATGGTTAATAATGGGACACGAGTTAGAAATTGTGTGTAGAAATAAGTGTCTCTAGTACTTATCGGTTTAAAAAACTCAAACCAATCTAAGTTTTATGACCAGAGTAGAATTTCAGTCTAATTATAAATATTTCCACTTGATATTGATTGCAGAAAGTAGGATGAGGTTTATGATTTGAATTTTTTTTATATACATCTGTATACATCAAATTTTTATTTTGGAGCTAAAACGGTGGAGGACCATACACCGGTCAGGCTTCACATTCTGAGCAGTGAGAGGTGAAGTGAATAACACTGATGATCTTCTCATCGTGGCATTGTGGCCAAATTGATGGCTAGACCACTGGATCAGAGCATCTCCAAAACTGCAGCTCTTGTGGGGTGTTCCCGGTCTGCAGTGGTCAGTATCTATCAAAAGTGGTCCAAGGAAGGAACAGTGGTGAACTGGAGACAGGGTCATGGGCGGCCAAGGCTCATTGATGCACGTGGGGAGAGAAGGCTGGACCGTGTAATCTGATCCAACAGACAAGCTACTGTTGCTCAAATTGCTGAAGAAGTTAATGCTGGTTCTGATAGAAAGGTGTCAGAATACACAGTGCAGGACGGGTCAGGGCCGTTTTGGCAGCAAAAAGGGGACCAACACAATATTAGGCAGGTGGTCATAATGTTATGCCTGATCAGTGTATAGGATACAGTGAGGAAAAAATTATTTGATCCCCTGCTGATTTTGTACGTTTGCCCACTGACAAAGAAATGATCAGTCTGTAATTTTAATGGTAGGTGTATCTGAACAGTGAGAGACAGAATAACAACAAAAAAATCCAGAAAAACACATTTCAAAAAAGTTATACATTGATTTGCATTTTATTGAGTGAAATAAGCATTTGACCCCTTTGCAAAACATGACTTAGTACTTGGTGGCAAACCCTTGTTGGCAATCACAGACGTCAGACATTTCTTGTAGCTGGCCACCAGGTTTGCACACATCTCACATCTCAAGGAATTTGGGCCCACTCCTCTTTGCAGATCCTCTCCAAGTCATTAAGGTTTTGCGGCTGACCCTTCAGCTCCCTCCACAGATTTTCTATGGGATTAAGGTCTGGAGACTGGCTAGGCCACTACAGGACCTTAATGTGCTTCTTTTTGAACCACTCCTTTGTTGCCTTGGCTGTGTGTTTTGGGTCATTGTCAGGCTGGTCATTCCATCCACGACCCATTTTCAATGCCCTGGCTGAGGGAAGGAGGTTCTCATCCAAGATTTAATGGTACATGGCCCGTCCATCGTCCCTTTGATGCGGTGCAGTTGTCCTGTCACCTGGGGATGGTGTACTTGGGGTCATAGGCAGCATTCCTCCTCCTCCAAACACGGCGAGTTGAGTTGATGCCAACGAGCTGGATTTTGGTCTCTTTTGACCACAACACTTTCACTCAGTTCTCCTCTGAATCATTCAGATGTTCACTGGCAAACTTCAGATGGTCCTGTACATGTGCTTTCTTTAGCAGGTGGACCTTGCAGGCGCTACTGGATTTCAGTCTTTCACGGTGTAGTGTGTTACCAATTGTTTTCTTGGTGACTATGGTCCCAGCTGCCTTGAGATCACTGACAAAATCCTCCAGTGTAATTCTGGGCTGATTCCTCGCCGTTCTCATGATCATTGAAACTCCATGAGGTGAGATCTTGCATGGAGCCCCAGACCGAGGAAGATTGACAGTCCTTTTGTGTTTCTTCCATTTGGGAATAATCGCACCAACTGTTGTCACCTTCTCACCAAGCTGCGTGGCGATGGTCTTGTAGCTCATTCCAGCCTTGTGTAGGTCTACAATCTTGTCCCTGACATCCATGGACAGCTCTTTGGTCTTGGCCATGATGGAGAGTTTGGAATCTGATTGATTGCTTCCTTCTGTGGACAGGGTGTCTTTCATACAGGTAACGAGCTGAGATTAAGAGCACTCCCCGAGAGTGCTCCTACTGTAATCTCAGCTCCTTACCTGTATAAAAGACACCTGGGAGCCAGAAATCTTTCTGATTGATAGGGGATCAAATACTTATTTCACTCATTAAAATGCAAATCAATGTAGAACTTTTCTGAAATGTGTGTTTCTGGATTTTTTTGTTGTTATTCTGTCTCTCACTGTTCAAATACACCGACCATTAAAATTACAGACTGATCATTTCTTTGTCAGTGGGCAAACGTACAAAATCAACAGGGGATCAAATAAGTTTTTCCCTCACTGTATACATTTGCAGTAATTATTTGGGAATAACAATCCCTTTTACCTGGATTATTTCTCTGGTTAATTTATTCCACATATAACTTTGAAAATTTATATATTTTAAATTTTTTTTGCTGGAATAAATAAGGGGCATAAGGGGTACTATACCTAATGTACTATCTGTACTATACCTAACTGACATGAGCTTGTGTGGTAACATGTTAAAGAGTAGTGTTGCTGTGTTTAGACCTGGTGGTGGCACTAGAGGAGTGTGAGGCGTAATATAGCTGAAGAAGGGTGGGTATTTATTCATACGGCTCCCTAAAGTTTCAGATATGAATATGAGGAGGAAAATATTATTTGTTTTTGCTTATATTATGCCCATTTAAGATTTTGGGTCTCCAGCAGCAGACTGTATTGTATTATGTATTTAGATAAAGCTCAGAAATACATAACAGGATTTTTATTATAGGTAAATACAATTTATTTGGTTAACAAACATTTTAACAACTACTATCCAGGGAGAGCTGCAATTATCCCAAGAATCCCAAAACGTGAGGAGGGTTTTTTAATGAATCTGGACATCAGAAGGGAGAAACAAGCCTCAGCATGCTAGAAAGAAGTTGGCCAGGTGAAGCAATTCATTTCCAGCCCAGTTTTTCCTTTATGAAGTTGTTTGTCTTTTCTCTTTATCTAGCTCATATTTTAATATAAAAATGTGTATATTTACTCTACCTGTATATAAAGGACTGGATAATGCAAGAGGAATGTTTTCATTTTCCTATATAAGCATATCCTTTACAAATACCAGATTTAATTGCAATAAATGTTCCATATGACATGTAAACTATATTGCTAAAATATTTTTTTTGTTTATGTTTTGGGACACCCCTCCAAATCACTGATTTCAGGGTTTGGGCTTGGCCCCTAAGTTCCAGTGAAAGGAACTGGAACTTAATGCTTCAAGACGTATTGGACAATTTCATGCTGCCAACTTTGTGGAACACCTTTGGGATGAATTAGAGCGGAGACTGTGAGACAGGCCAAAACTGGAACGTCTGCCTTTACATGCACATGAATGTATTATGGAGTTGTCCCACACTTGGCAGCTATAACAGCTTCAACTCTTCTGGGAAGGCTTTCCACAAGGTTAGTGTGTTTATGGGAATTTTTGACCATTCCACCTAAAGGCATTTGTGAGGTCAGGCACTGATGTTGGACAGAAAGGTCTGGCTCACAGTCTCTACTCTAATTCATCTCAAAGGTGTTCTATGGGGCTGAGGTCAGGACTCTGTGCAGGCCAGTCAAGTTCCTCCACACCAAACTCATTCATCCATGTCTTTATGGACCTTGCTTTGGTCACTGGTGTGCAGTCATGTTGGAACAGGAAGGGGTCATCCCCAAACTGTTCTCACAAAGAGCATGAAATTATCCAAAATGTCTTGGTATGAAGCTGAAGCATTAAGAGTTCAACCCCTGAAAAACAACACCTGAATTCAATGACTTGGAGGGGTGTCCCAAAACATTTGGCAATATAGTGTATATCAGTAAAAAAAAAAAAAAAAATTAGAAGTAATATATAAAAGCATGATACATTTTCTCTTTAAACAGTGTCTCTAATACATTGTACATGCTCAATGACAAGTAAGGGGGGAAAAGTGAGTACATTTCTGACTGCAGACCTGATTTTTTAAAAACATGTTAAAGCAAACTCTATTAAGCCAGTTCAGACTTCTATATTGCTTGTATGAGAGGTTTATTTGGTTTGTGTTTATTCACAATTTGGTACAAAATCTACAAAAAAGTAGAATATATTCAGTTGTTTGAAAAAAATCATTTTCTGGGCATTTTTGGTCACATTTCACATTCTCATTCATTTCCTTTTTAGTATCCGGCCATTTTAAATTTCATCTAAAGTACATTCCACTTTTCCTAATCAAGACCATTTTATATATTTTTCTTTGATTTATCGATGATTGTCAGCATCTTAGTTCTTATTGATTTGTTGTTAAAACAGACAGGTGCTGTATAAAGTAGCTTTCTGGCTAATTTCTTGTAGTAACTCTTTCACAGCCATTTCCAGGTCCACCAGCTGGTTGGCTTTGTCCTCTAGTGTCTTCTGGTTTTCATCGTAGGATTTTTCCAAATCTGTTGGGAAACGATTTCATTAATATTTGTAGGGTGGAAATAAAATAACAAAGGCATTTAGACAAAAATGTTCATCTTGAATTACTTTATTATTTATTATTATTCTTCTAGCTTCAGAATATGTTCTGTTAAAGGCTTTATTTACGTGAATAAATGAACCGGTTAAATTAGATGTTTGACATTCACTCTCCAGCAACTTTAACAGGAACACCTGTGTCCCTGCTCAATCATATAATTATCAGGTAATCACATGGCAGCAGTGCAATGCATATAATGATGCAGATACGGAACGAGCGCTTCGGGTTTTATTCACAACAAAATAAGAACAGTGAGCTCTGTGACTTGAGCAAGTGAAATGGCTGTTGGTGCCAATAACATTTCTTGTCTTTAAATATGAAGGTGTGCTGTGGGATCTGGCACCAAGATGTTAGCAGCAGATCCTTTAAGTCCTGTAAGTTGTGAGGTGGAGCCTCCATGGATCAGACTTGTTTGTCCAGAACAGCCCACATTTGCTTGATTGGATTAACATCTGGGGAATTTAGAGGCCAAGTCAACACCTCAAACTGGTTGTCATCAAACCATTCCTGAACCATTTTTCCTTTGTGGCACGGCGCATTATCCTGCTGAAAGAGGCCACAGCCATCAGGGAATACCGTTTCCATGAAAGGGTGTAGATGGTCTACAACAATGTTTAGGTAGGTGGTATGTGTCAAAGTAACATCCACATGGATGGCAGGACCCAAGGTTTCCCAGCAGAACATTGCCTGTAGCATGACACTGCCTCCGCCGGCTCGCCTTACCATAGTGCATCCTGGTGCCATGTGTTCCTCAGGTAAGGTACCCACACGCACCCAGCCATCCACGTGATTTAAAAGAAAACGTTATCCATCAGACCAGGCCACCTTCTTCCATTGCTCTGTGGTCCAGTTCTGATGCTCACTTGCCCATTGTTAGAGGTTTCAGCGGTGCACAGGGGTCAGCATGGGCACCCTGACTGGTCTGCAGCTATGCAGCCGCATACGCATCGGACCACACGGGTCAGCCTTCGCTCCCCACGTGCATCAATATGGACCAACCACTTTTGATAGATATTGACCACTGCAGACTGGGAACACCCCACAAGAGCTGCAGTTTTGGAGATGCTCTGATCCAGTGGTCTAGCCATCACAATTTGGCCCTTCATCAAACTCGCTCAAATACTTACGCTTGTCCATTTTTCCTGCTTCTAACATCAACTTTCAGGACAAAATGTTCACTTGCTGCCTAATATATCCCACCCACTAACAGGTGCCATGATGAGGAGATCATCAGTCTTATTCACTTCACCGGTCACTGCTCACAATGTTATACCTGATCTGTATATCCATTGCACTGCATTGTACAATCTGAAATTTCTCAAGTTTCCCTATACCTATTCCTGTTAAGATTTAGAATGTATTATTTCCTTTATGATTTCCAATTATTTTTTTGTATTGTATTTTATTAGATGCCTGGCAACTAATTAATTCTGCATCAATGTATTAATATTTAGAAAAGTCAAGAAAATATTTACTGTTTCTCCCAGATGTTTGCACAGAGGTTATATCAGTACCTTTGAGAAGCTGGAGTTTGTCACTAGCTTGCAGCAGCAGCTTTTTTGCTTCCTGTTGAAGCATCTCAGCCCTTTTTTTAGCATCTGCTACACCCTGAGCCTTTTGAGTGATGAGCTCCTCCACAGTACCGTACTTATCCTTCAGCTCTGTGTCCAGATCCTACACACACACACAAAGAAGAAGCCACTGATTTTCTATTGCTGCAAGAACACTACCAATCATTTCCCTGTAATGCATGTAAATTCTTCACTCCCACATTAGCTTCCGCTTTATATCACATCCATTTATTATGGGCTTGATGGAGTATACAGGCACCTTTTTGATCTGCTCTGCCAGCTCATTGAGACCGTCTGCGTCTCTCTCTGTCGTTTCAGCAGTGGTGGAAGTGTTGAGGGCTTTTTCTTTTAAAAGAGCCACATCCTTTTCCAGCTGGAGAAGCCTCTGGGTAGCATTACTTAGCTTGAACTCCGAATCTGCCGTCTCTGACTCTACCTGTAAATCAGAGGGGGAAAATCAATCCTGTACAGTAACAAAGGTGACTGATTCATCTTTCTAAGATTTATTCATGTTTATTAAATACTTATAACACAGGTTTCGTTTGCATGTTAAAACTCTATTTTTTAAATCTATTTCCTCTCTCATTTTTCAACCTTGGTGATATCAGTTTCTTTTCTTTCACTGCTCAGGAAGGTAATGTCTCTGTAAGTACAAATGATAAATGTCAGCACATTATTTTCTTGCACATCGAGCTTTTCTTCAGCTCGGGCTATTACGACATCCCACAACTTTACTTTCCAATCCATTCGAGTCGAAGTGGCAGCCGGTCGTAATGATGTAACGTTGGTTAATAGGGCAAATAATACTAACTGCCAAGATCTAACTCCATATTTGGCACTGGAGCATAGTGTGTTGTTAGTTGGTCCACTTACACGATATGGCCAAAAGTATGTGGACACCTGAGCATCACACTCATATGTGGGCCTTCCTCAAAATGTTGCCACAAAGTTGGATGTAAACAAATGCCAAGGATTTCTGTTTTTTTGGAGCTAAGGTATCTTCCTTCGCTGGATGTAAGAGGCCCACCATGACAATGCCCCTGTGCACAAAGCAAGCTTCATGAAGACATGGTTTGCCAAAGTTGGAATGGAAGAACTCGAGGGCTTGAACAGACCCCTGAACACCTTTGGGTAATAGTTTTTAGCACAAATGAGCACAAATTCCCAAAGCTACATTCCAGAAATATAGTGGAAAGCCTTATCAGAAGAATGGATGCTGTTACAGCAGCAGACAGGAAACAAACTCTGGAATGCAATGTTCAGCAAACATTTTGTCATGGTTATGTCCACATACTTTTGGTCATATACACTATTTTGCGAAAAGTTTTAGGACGTCTGCATGTCTTTACATGTACATGAATGTAATATAGAGTTGTCCCTCCCTTTGCAGCTATAACAGCTTCAACTCTTTCCACAAGGTTTAGGAGTGTGTTTATGGGAATTTTTGACCATTCCTCTAGACTGCATTTATGAGGTCAGGCACTGATGTTGGACGAGAAGGTCTTGGTCACAGTCTCCACTCTAATTCATCCCAAATGTGCTCAATCGGCTTGAGGCCAGTCAAGTTCCTCCACACCAAACTCGCTCGTCATCATTTTTTAAAAGGATCTCAGGAAGAAACTGGTATAACTGTTGGCTCCTTCTTATTAACACGATCTAAACTTTATTTCAGTCATAAACCATATTTTCTCCAGGAGTGTTTACCCAGCAGTAAACTTACAGATACAAGCAGATCCTGTGTACCCTTGATGTCACTAGTGGCCTGTTTTAGTGCCTCTGTCACAACTGTCTGAGCTTTTTCTGCCTGGTCCAGAGCTTCCTTTACCAGCTCAGCAGTGCTCTTCACATCAGAAGCTTCTTTCCTGTTAAAAAAAAATAGCTTTGTATTGACAAAATTGTACCATGTTTTATCAGCAAAATATACAGTACGTCTGTTTCTCATGTTTGTGTCTCTGTGTTGCAGTACGCAATATTCTAACGAAACACTAGATGGTGATAGAATATTACACCCTGCATTCGTGCCTCATGATCAACATGGATCTTTTATAAGCCTACAAACAACTCCAGAGAGATCTGAACTACATCAGGAACAGGATGATGTTCTGTGCTAGAGTTAAAGTTCTGACCTGGCTTTGCGGGCCTGCTCCAGCAGCGACTCGGCTCTGTCAATATCAGCAGCACTCTGGTTGAGGATGTCTGCTACGTCCGACAGGCTGGCCACACGTTCCCGAATATCTGCTGTCAGGTTCTGCAGCTGAGCCGGCGTGGTGGGCATCTGCATCTGCAGCACCTCGTTAGCCACAGCCTCGATGCTCTCCAGATCTGCTCCTTCTTCTGCAGACATCATCAAAACAACAACGCTAAGAATAGGCACGATCATTTAAACATTCAAATCAGTTTTGTAAACTGGATCTGGAAAACGTTATATCAGACTGAGAAGAAGACCAGTCCATATATTTATACAGCCACACAAGGAGAGCCAACTATCCCCACATGCTGAAGATGTTATTTGTCATATTTTTGATCTGAAATATTTCAGACGTCACAAGCGTACGGGTGAGGAAGTCTCGGATCTGTTTGATGAGTCTGCGCAGCTCCTCGTTGCTGTCGTCCACGCGCTGCTTGGTCTCGTTGGTCTTCTGCAGCACCTCTTGAGCATTCAGCTTGGCCTCGTCTGCTTTTATTTTCGCTTCAGACACCTTGGATACACAGCAACAGGTCAGTTATAAGATGAAATGAACTGCTTTGTAGTAACTGATGTGATTGCTTTTAGAAATGTTGAGTGAGTCACCATCTTGGAAAGCTTGTCCACCTCCTCCATGGCACTGACAATGTCTTTGTCAAAGTCCTTGGCTTTCTGCCAGGCATTATGGGCCAATGTGGTCAGACCATTACATCCCTCGCCCCCGCACTTCCTGTTTCCTTCAGCATCCACACAGCCCAGACCTCCACATGGAGAGTCGGCGCAGGTTTCTGAACCAGCACGGCTCCCACAAGTCTAGAAGCAAATCAGAATAAAACTAATCAGGCTGTGTTATCATGTATTAATTAATAAATTGGTTCACTAATAATTAATAAAACTTATTTATAGGATGCCTGATTATAAGCCTGCTTATGGATCAGACATCCTTAAGCTCTGTTAAGGCTAAAATATGACTAGAAAAAAATGTAGTGTCAACATAATCCACATAATCTTGCTGTATTTTAATAAAAAGAAAAGAAATATATTCATTCACAAGGTGAAGCTTTCATGTTTCTGAAATGTATTGAAACTTTATAGGAGTCACATCTCTCAGCACTTTCTAACAATCAGTAACTTTTCTGCCAAAGTTTTGACGCAAACATCACAGCTTTAACCTTCAAGTGTTGTTCTTCACTTATTCCAACATGCATAATACATAGACTCATAAAACTGTCTTTGCATAATACAGAATGATATGCTCACCTTCTCGCTGAGTTCTGAAAGGTCCAGGGTCTCAAGCTGACCAGCCAGATTGTCCAGTGCCTTGGTATGCTCATCTTGCTTCCTCTGAAACTCTTTTTTAGTCTCGTTCATCATGGACTCTGTGTTATTACGCAGTGAGGCTGACTGCTCCACCAGGCTCCCGGGATCACTAACGGAGGCGTTTACACGAGTCTCTGCTGCTTCAGACTCCTGCATGTGTTTCTTCACACTGTCTAATGCTCCTGAAAGGTTGAACAGTCCACACAGCACACGTTGAAATATGCATTATTAAACATTTTAAGCAGTACCAATACCAATCAAAATCTTGGCCAGATGAAGCGTTGCTCACCTCGAACATCTGAATTTTTCATAAACTCTACTTGGTCTTGCAGATCTTTGACAGTGCGCTGGAGTTTCTGAGCTTCTTCACTGAGCGTTTCCAGCTTTGAGTCAGTGCTGTTGTCAGAGATCTGAGATAAGAGATCTTCCGTCTGATTCAGCTTCTCGTTCATATCAGCCATCAAGGATCTAGTGTCAAAAATGTGTATTACAATAATAATGTAAATATGGTTAAATTCACAACTGTGTTCATATCTGCATTGCTACTTTTAACTTAACTTATTGTATTCTATATTTAAGGTTTTCTTCTTTCTACTTAGTCTTATATTTGTGTATTTATTTATATATATATACCGATCAGGCATAACATGACCACCTGCCTAATATTGTGTTGGTCCCCTTTTGCTGCCAAAACAGCCCTGACCCGTTCTGCACTGTGTATTCTGACACCTTTCTATCAGAACCAGCATTAAGATCTTCAGCAATTTAAGCAACAGTAGCTCGTCTGTTGAATCGGATCACACGGGCCAGCCTTCTCTCTCCACATGCATCAATGAGCCTTGGCCGCCTATGACCCTGTCTCCGGTTCACCACTGTTCCTTCCTTGGACCACTTTTGATAGATACTGACCACTGCAGACCGGGAACACCCCACAAGAGCTGCAGTTTTGGAGATGCTCTGATCCAGTGGTCTAGCCATCACAATTTGGCGCTTCGTCAAAATCCCTCAAATCCTTACACTTGTCCATTTTTCCTGCTTCTAACATCAACTTTGAGGACAAAATGTTGACTTGCTGCCTAATATATCCCACCCATTATCAATCTATCTATCTATCTATCTATCTATCTATCTATCTATCAGAGTGAATTTCATTAGTAATGATTATGTTTCAGTTGCCAGTGCAGTATAAAAATGTGTGGTTACTTATATAAATCAATCCTATCTACTTGTACCGCAATAGATAATGTACTACTATAAATAAATGGGGGAAAAAAAAAGATTATTTTATGTAAATTGTGCAAAGCAACCTCACAGTTACTAAAAACAGCACGCTGCCTTAATTTCATACAGTACACTGCCTTAAAAGGGCAGCAAACATCCTAAAGGACCCTTCTCACCCTGGACATGACTTATTTAAACTGCTGCCCGCTGGCAAACTATTCAGGTCCATCACTTCACAAACCAACCAACTTAAGAACAGCTTCTACCCCAGCACCATACGACTTGTGAACACACACAAATACGCATAAACTGAAGGATCTAGCATTTTTATACACGTTTTACATTCTCTGTATACCTCAGTATGTGTCTATTCATATATTACTCAGGATGTTTACATTCTGCTGCTCTTTATATTCTATATTAGCTGACATGTTAACATCCCGTGACATTATAAGGATGCAAATCCCTATGTTCGACTATTATTCATGATTATATACTAAATAGTATATCCATATTTATTCATACCTTATACATTACTTACAATAACTGACTTAATTGTTTTTATTTGATTATTTTATTTGTTAAAAATGGACGCACCACATTATATGTGAATCGCACCGTCAGGACTGCGGCTAATTTCACTGTACTCAGTATAGTGACAATAAAAGAATCTTGAAACACAGGACCCTTTGTCACGGAATTTGGTGTATGCCAAATGGTGTTCTAATGGATGTATAACCCACTATATATTCTCTACAACACCCTTACAATATTATACGCTTTGTAGTGAGCAAACTCTGTGGACTGGGTGGGATTTTGCATAACTTGAAGTTTGAAGATTTTATGTTGATCATATTCATTAACGGACAAAACATTTAGCTTAATATTAGCCACAGGAAAATAGTTAATAGAGGTAACAGTTGAAAGAAATATCTGACACCACATTCAGCTTTTTAAATAAAACCCAATGTGGACACATTTGGGGTTAGAACCTACGTAGCTTGCTCCAGCAGGCTCTGGATCTCAGTGAGCGGCTGAGTGGCAGGATTCTGGGCCAGAAGCTCCCGGATGGAATTGGCACTCCTCTCCATGTTGTTGATGGTGTCCTGGTAGGGTCCGGTGATGCCATTGGATTTAATGGTGTTAACTTTCTGCATCAGTCGGTGTGTCTGGTTAGTGAGGTCTCCTATGATCACATCCCATTCGGCGAAGCACTGGTGGCAGCGTTCGCAGTGTGGGAATTCGCCAAAGTAACCCCGAGCACAAGTGTCACAGCGGGGGCCCGACACCCCCTCCACACACACACAATGTCCCGTGGCTTTGTTACACTGCTGCTCAGCAATTCCTCTGGGGTCACAGTCACATGCTGAAAGCACACACAAATAGTCATAACAAAACACCAGAATCAATAGCATTTTGTTACACTTATTTAACGTGAAAGCCTACAATTATCACGTCACGATAACTGACATTTATAAAGGTTTATTCCAACATGCATAAGCTTTCAGAACGACCCAAGATTTGCCCATTTTCCATGTCCAGATAACAGAACATCAGAGTAAAGTACTTATGAATTTACATAACAACAGGCGGTGTGAATGTCATATTTCATGTTATAACATTTTAACGAATACCTATGACAGTTCCATGGCACTGTAGTGACAGTTATGTTTATTTTCCCTTGCTCTTAATTGTGTGTTAAAAGTGTGTTTTATTTTACAATTAATACTATTTTATTATTGTAGATTATTTATTATTTATAGATATTTTCTCTCACCTAAAGTGTCAAAGAAATTGTTTCAGATATTTCACATTAAATCACTGAGCTACAAAAAGTCTATTTCTTTCTTTTTTTTTCCCAGTGGGTAAGAATAAGTCTTTATAAATCTTTACGTGATCTTATGTCCAAAAGTTTTTAATCTGGTACCAAGTGACTTTCTGACCAAAGTAAAGTTTTAACACAGAATTGATTTAGCTGAGTCTCATGAGATTTACATATCAAAAAGCATTTCGTCTATAATCATGTATAGTCTTATATAATCTTAAGCTCTGCTAAAAATTTCAACAGGTACAGATTTTGTAAGAGCCTCTTGACATAATCAAAGCTGATAAGCTGCATTAGACTGTGTCTACACTGGCGGTCACTTGTGCAGAGGCTGAAACGAGGGGAGGAAGTGTTTTGGGAAGGACATGAATAAGGTAAATATCGGTGTGAAAGCCTGTGCATTGTAACACATGAGCACACCGGTCACTGAGTGTTGAAAGACAAAAGCGCCTAACTAACACACACACAAAAAAAAGATGCTAGACGCTAAGCAAACATACCACCAGGATTACTTTAAACTGCCGTCATTTGCACAACCCCACAACCCCCAACACACACAAAGACAGAACAGAAAGGTGTTTCTATTCACATCCCCCACACAGCTTCAATCACGAGTCTTAATCTTCCTGAATAGCATTCCAACCTGAAGTGCTTCACACACATACATACATTCTCTAAGAAAGGACTTCATCACCTCAGGGCCCTTAATTTGAACAAAAGGCTGTGTGGAAGTGGGGGCTTAGCTCAGAGGTTAATCCTACTATTGTAGAAGAGGCCTCGGGCGATACCGGGAGGCACAACTTGTTGAAATATGCAGTGAATGTGACCCCTGGAGATGAAAAAAAAAAGCTGTCTGTGACTCTTTTTTTTTTTGTTCAACGTTAAAATTGTCCTGAGGTTCAAAATATCAATGCGTGAATATTTTAATGAGCAAAAAAAAAAAAACCTTTTCCAACACAGCTCACAAGGTCATAACCGTCAGGAATCCGTTATAGCCGTGATGGAAAATCAACAGGAAACTAAAGTTTTTGAGTTGCCTGAGACTAAAAAAATCCTTCTTTCCACACACACACACACACACACACACACACACATGTTTCCCATTTTCACAGGAATACATTTATTGCAACAGAATGGTGGAGCAAGACTTTTGGATGACAATAAAACAAACACATCTGGCTGACATTCCACTCACAGAGACTTTCTGGTGTGGTTTATTTCCGAAAACCTCTGGAAGGTGAATTTAAGGTCTTTCGTGTGTATAGTGTCATGGATAAGACAACGGTGCAGGAGTAAACGTCTACCTATTCAATCAAATGTTCTAATAATTATCATTACCACAGTCACACACACTTATAATCCAATCAGGGAATGTCCTCATTCCTCTGCTGATATGGATTGAGGCACTGCGAGGTTAAGTCAACACACAGAGACACTCAGGAGGTAACTAGATCTTAAAGAAACACAGGGTAGGAGGGGGCTTCCTGCTATGCTGGGCTCACCAAACAACTGGAGTTGGGAAGGGGAATGGGGGGGTGTAGGGGCTTCTCTGAGAAAACTGGAAGAAACCATAAACCCTGCCCTGCTAGAGCCCCGCTTCCTGTGATGAGCCACTCATTCTTGGCTTGAGAAAAAGAACATAAACCAAGGAAGAGGTAGAAGCTACAATGACTACAACGTTTATGAACATAAACACTGGGGCAGTTCCAGCAGATGTTCCAGAAACAGGACAAAAATCATTTTAGCTTGCTTGCCACAATCTTTGAAGACACTTTAAATATAGCTTCAGCAAGTTAGCCTTAGTGACTTTTAAAGCATGTATAGCCCAAAGATTTATCCACTGATCACTTCTTCGTCTGTTTTTCAATGGGTTAGAATTTTACAAGATCTAGTCTAATCTATTCCACCGCTTTTAGGGACCAGAATTTCATTTCTGCACTGTCACCCACCCGTGGCCCCTGAAGGGGAAGCTGACTGGAACAAAGATACTTTGTTGTAGAAGACGAGAGGATATTAGGAGGCCCAGAGCTCCTCATGGCAAAGCACATTTGAAGCTAACGCAGTACTGCAAGGAAACCTTTTATACACTGCTATTAGTCTGGCTTACTTTTATAGCTGTTTGAAGCAGAACAGCAAGCAGACAAATCACCACCTTTACACTTAGTGTATATCGGTACAGTTGTACTGTAGGTGTAAATAGTGTTTAATTTAACTATTTGACATTTTCATGATATATATGTATCATGATAGTTCATCAAAAGTTATTTCTTTTCTAAATGCAGTCTGAAGAAAATAGATTTTAAAGTAACGGTGAGACAGTGCGATGGAAAGCATGGAAGATACCTGCAATGTTCTTAAAAGGGCTTACTGTATCAGAATCAGAATCAGAATCAGCTTGATTGCCGAGTACTGTGGGTTTTAACGACGGTTCTCAGCTTACCATGACATTTGATTTCAGGGTTGCCCCAAAACAGCTCTCTGCACTCCCTGCATGTTCTTCCTCCAAATCCAGGCTTACACATACACTGGCCACTTATCTAGAATGGAGTTAAATAAGCATGTACAGCATACTGACAAACCATCATGTACTACATACAGTAATATGACCACTGATAGCACATAACATAGTATCCACTCAAAGCTAGTGGTTATATATTATAGGAAAAGGACATCACCTCATTGCAGGAAAAGCCAAATGAGTGATTTGGGTCACAGTCACAGGCCTCACAGCCTCGACCACTGGCCATGTTCCAAGTGTCTGGAGCACACAAATCACAGTGCTGTCCGACTACATTGGGCAGGCACTGGCACTGGCCGTTGTTCTGGTCACAGTGGCATTCGCCGACAGAGGGACAGGTTTCCTGCCTAGTGCCCAAATGGTTACACACGCACCCTGTGGAGCAGCAAACAACAACTCACTGAGGGGATGAAATAAAAACAAACTGCGTATGCAAATTTTTAGCTAAATTATGCAAATGCAAAAATATCCTAGTGCTTACGTCTGCAGTCCTGAGTAAGAGCATCACCATAATAACCCAGCTTGCACTGGCTACAGCTCTCGCCCTCTGTGTGATACAGACATTTGATGCAGGCGCCCGTGCGGGCATCACATGACCCTGGGTCCATCATGTCAATGTTGTTACTGCACTGGCAAGGACGACACTCTCCACCAGCCTCATGAGGGTTTCCATAGTAGCCTGGCGCACACTCATCACACCTTGCACCTAAATGAAGCAAATGAGAGGCTCACTTATAAATTCTGTACCCACACATACAGCTTTGGATTGTCACCAGCACCAAAGATGAGCTGAGGCTGATTACCTTTATAGCCCTGGTTGCATACACAATACACCTGTTGTAAGTCATAGTTCTTATAACATGCCCCAGCAAACTGTCGGCTGCTCTCAGGGCCATCTGGACACATACAGGGACGGCAATGTTCTCCAGATCCCAGGACAGGATCACCATAATAACCGTGCAAACATCTGTAAAACAGGCAGGGTTTATATTACAAGATCTGCTTGCTTTTGTATCAACCATGTAGAATTTACAGCTTCAGAGAAGCTTGGATATTTGCCTGCTCAGTTCTATAAACTTGTGCTCTTCTTCAGTTGTACAGATCGCACAGAATCACTGCAAAATAACAAAGTAACACTAACCTTTCACAGCTGTGTCCAGTGGTGTAGTCTCTGCAGTCTAAGCACTGCCCCGTTTGGGGGTCACACTGCTCCGCATGGCCATTACAAGTACAAGGACGGCAGCTGGGGAAGCCCCAGTGTCCAGGGAGACAGCGATCACACTGACGGCCATACGCTCCGGGAATACATTCACACTGACCGGTGGCCTCATGGCAGAATGAATGCACTGAACCCTGTGGATCGCACTCACATGCTGGAGAAAAGAAACAGCATGCATTTACCCAGTGTTAAAAGAATTAAATTCTGTAGGCAAATAAAAACTTAAACTCACGTCTGCAGCCCTGTGGTCCAAAGAGGAAAGTAGACGGGGCACACTTGTCACAGTTTCTGCCCACCACGTTGGGCCGGCATTGGCACTGGCCACCATTCGGGTCACACACCGTACTTAGAGAACCATGAGGGTCACACGCACAAGCTGTGGGAAAGAGGAAGAAAAAGATTTAATATTCCATTCATTCATTCGCACATATCTTCAGTAAATGCTTATTCCTGGTCAGGGTAACAGTGAAGCTGTGGGGATGTGGTTACTTAGTGGTTAAGGTGTTGGACTGCTGATTAGAATGTGGTCAGTTCAAATCCCAGGTCCACCAAGCTGCCCCTGAGCAAGGCCTTTAACCCCTTAATTGCTCAGTTGTATAAAATGTAAGACGCTCTGGATAAGGGCGTCAAATGCCAGAAATGAAGCCCTGGGCACAAGGTGTGAGAAATCATTCTGGATCGCAGGATACCATGAATACACTTGTTTAAACTTAGACTGATTTAACATAAGATAGGATATATATATATATATATATATATATATATATATATATATATATATATATATACATACATATATATATATATATATATATATATATATATATATATATATATATGTATATACATATATATATATATACATATATATATATATATATATATATATATATATATATATATATATATATATATATATATATATACATATACATATATATATATATATATACATACATATATATATATATATATATATATATATATATATATATATATATATATATATATATATATATACTATATATATATATATATAGTTTTTCACCATTACATATAGACAGGTATATATATATATATATATATATATATATATATATATATATATATACGAACTTCTACCTGTCTATATGTAATGGTGAAAAACTATATATATATATATATATATATATATATATATATATATAGTTTTTCACCATTACATATAGACAGGTAGAAGTTCGTATATATATATATATATATATATATAGTTTTTCACCATTACATATAGACAGGTAGAAGTTCGTATGATTTTTACAAGGTTTGCAGAAAATTGACAGATGCTGTTCGAGACCAAAATAAATAAATACTGCACCACACTATATCAAATACAAAATCTGTGGTTCCACTTGAGAGCCCCTGTCTTTTGTAACTTGATGAAAAGGTGTTTTCTTACCTGACATGTCATGCATACCACAATTTGTCATGTTGACAAGAGAAGAAAGGCATATCACAATGAGGAAGACTTAATAGCACTTGGTGCATTCCTCAGGATAGGAGGGCATTTGAGAAGAAAGATCTGGAGTGTCCATTCTGTTTTCTGCACTGCATGCTGGAGCATGTTGGAATGATTTCGAAGTGCAGTGCGGCCCAGGCCCATTTGAATTAAGCGTAATTAATAAAGCAAACACACTAAAGCACACGAGCCTACAAAATGTCAGTGTGTGGGTCATAGATGAAGCTCTGGCTTTCGGCAACCATTTTACATCCCTACTGTACATCTATAACCAAATGATTAGCAAAGAAAGACAGAGAACCCTGTGTTGTCAATTCACTACAGTGCATGCTTTAAATAGAGACTAATTATTCTTTAAACTAACTTAAATGATCAGACCTATGCCCTTGCCAAGCAATATGTAATATACTATAAAACATGCTTTTCCAGTTGTATTTCCTCTTCCCTGCTTCTCTGTGGTAAGTAGATAGCCTCAAGGTAAGTTCCAACTTGTAATAACAGTAATGAATGCTGTTTCCTGTCCAGAAGACTTTATTTGACAGCAAATACGATGTACACTGCTGGGAAAGTTGGCTCAGGAAGCAAGTGAAGCCTTGTAATCAGGCTTGAGGCACACAGACACAAGCCATAACATGCAGCAGAGCCCAGGGATGAGTTGACAAGGAGAACGAATAAAGACAAATGACTGACATGCCCCTTGAAATAAAAAGACCTTAGGTGTTGGGAAGACTGTCAGGAAATGGATGTGAACATATTCGTGTGTCTGTCAGTACCTTTAGCTCCCTGGTGCAGCAAAGCAGACACACTGAAGATGAAGTTTTTGCAGACGTCCGGCATGGGGGTCCTCACCACGGACCGGCTATTCTCTAAACAGCGGTAGCGCTGGAAGGTGTCCCATGCACTGTTGGTCACCAGATCACCTCCCTCTGACCCAGAACCAGAGAAGATATCCAGATTCTTACAGTGTGGCATCAACACAAGCTGAAAAAAATAAATAACACAGAGAACGTGGTCATAAAGGTCTAGTGATTTTTTATTTCACATGTTACAAAAATTATAGTAAGTATATAATGTAATGTGCATTTTCATTCGGGAATCATTTTATATTCCGTTTAGATATTTTGAAAGAAAACATACTGAGTCAATGAGTGTGTACGGGGACTGGATGTCACTGCTGGTTGAGTAGCGAGGAAGACTCAGGCGCACTGTGTAGTTAAACCCCTCCTCAAAACACACTGGTCTGGGTAACACCACATATCTGAGGAGACAATGTGAGTAAACAAATCACATTATACAAAATGTAGAATACAAATACAAATACATAGAATACAAAGTTCCTTATTCTCTTTTAATATACACTGATCAGGCATAACATTATGACCTAATATTGTGTTGGTCCCCCTTTTGCTGCCAAAATAGCCCTGACCCTTTGAGGCATGGACTAAATTAGATCCCTGAAGGTGTGCTGTGGTATCTGGTACCAAGATTCCAAGTCCTGTAAGTTGCGAGGTTGGGCCAATGTGATACTTAGGACACTTTTGATAGATACTGACCACTGCAGTGGTCTAGCCATCACGATTTGGCCCTCTGTCAAAATCACTCAAATCCTTACGCTTATCCATTTTTCCTGCTTCTAACACATCAACTCTGAGGACAAAATGTTCACTTGCTGCCTAATATATCCCACCCACTAACAGGTGCCATGATGAGGAGATCATCAGTGTTATTCACTTCACCGGTCAGTAAATGATACAACAGGTAAAAAACTATACAAATAGTCTGAACATGAAGAGTCATACTTGAACAGTCTGTTTTACGAAAAACACACCTGGAGCCAGGAGGAAGGGACACCATTTGGTTGTCATCATCCGGCATAGTGTTGGCACAGCGGCTGTCAGCAGTGATGACATGAGGCCTGATGACGGTCATTAGTACTTCCTCCCACTGCTCTGGAAGCTACACAGACAAAGACACGATGATAGGAAGAATGACAACTCATACAATGTGACGTAACCCGGAAAAGCTGTGCTAAGAATAACACACTGCCACATTGTCTATGTGCTAAACATATAGTCAAAAACACTATACTACAAAAACTAGTGCAGATACTGGAACTAACCTGGGGTTCATAGCGAATAAGGATGTCATATTCCATAGAAAAGGGGATGTTGTCAATGCTGAACTCCAGATAAGCTCCTTCCGGAACGTTCACAAAGCCAATACCAGTCCAGGTTGGGTTGCGGTCCTGAGGATATGGTCTCTGCACAACTGTGACACCCTAGAGAAAGAGAGATTTCTAGGACATGCCCCAGTTCACATTTAGAAACCACTTTAAATAGATATAAGGTGACTTACAGGTCCAAACTTGGCGTCTTCTGCTTCATAAACGTAATGGTCCAGAGCGATGAAGTAAAAGCCGGACTCCACCTGGTCACAGCGTCTGCCTGACATGTGCTCCCGACACTGACAATACCCTGTCTCTGGAGAACAACTGAGGAACGCACAAATATCAACATGATATTTAATAACCTGGAATCTGATGCAGCAATGAAGGAAAAGTATGTTATAGTTAATTGAAATTAATTCTGAATATGAAATGAAAATGAAAATGAAGGATGTACAATACTTCTTTTTTCTGTGTTATACAGTATTCTTATGCTAAGTCTTGCATTCTTTAAATGCCTTTAAAGAGTTTCGGCACATGAGACAAGCTTGTTTCAAACAATTCATGTAAGTTCAGCAGCGATCCAACATGGATACTGAAAGATAATCCTTGTATTCAATCAGCTAGGTGTTGCACTGGGTTGCATGTCATACTCACTCATTATTAAGAGCACCTCCAACATCACAATCACACGGCCTGCAGCCGTCCATATCGTTGCTGAGCCCCCAGTGCTGAGGCTGTGAAGGGAACAGCTAGTTAAAACACACTCCAAACAACAAGCTGTTTATGACGGACCTCCCAAGATGAGAAACTAAGCATTCCACTGTGAGGTGGCCTGTGTTTGCATTCTAGTTGGTGCATAAACAATTATAATTAAAATAAAGGTCTGTCTAGAGATTATTTGGAAACAAAAGTTCACTAAATGCTAAAATTTTTACCATTATACTGTCTAAATAAAAAACAAATCGACACAGGGAATGCGTGATTCAAACAAAAGGTCAACCTACCAAGCACTGGTCACAGTTTTTCCCCATAACTAAACGCTTGCAGTAGCAATTCCCTGAAATTGTCTCACAAGGGCTTCCACCAGGGATTGTTCCCAGAGGATTACAGGCGCATGCTAGAAAACGCAAAACAGACCACATGAATCATGGAAATGCTTTCTTAATGATTCCTATTCAAATGCAAATCATCTCCTTGACCGTGAAGCAATAGACCGAAATGTCGACACATGTACCTTTACATCCCAGAGGATCGTCAGTGAGGTCATAATAGCCTTGTTTACACTGGTCACAACGCTCCCCCTCAACATTGGCCTTACAGCGACACTGTCCGGCGATCAGTCCGAGAGAGACGTCAGTCAGCGCATCGCAGACGCCTCCATTCAGGGAACCAATCCGATCACAGTCGCATGCTACAGAGGGACACGCAACAACAAATCATTAATATCATAGGGGAAAATCAATAAACAACAAATTATTTATCCAAACAACAAGAAGCCTGAGGTGTTCAAATAAAGAAAGAAGCTCACTCATTAAATATGAGAAATGACTGACGTGTTAGCCATGCGTGTGGGCCGTGAGATTAGCATAAGCCTCAGACATCACACGAAATTAAGTAGGAAACTTCAGCTTAGTATTTAGCTCTGTGTTGACTAGCACCACTTCAAAGACCAGGTGTTTCCCTCCCCACGCTCTTCCCCCATCATCACAACCACACAGAGAGACAGAGAGGTTCAAAGATCTAGACATACCTTTCACAATAATCTAGCCCAGACAGAAACACTGAGAAACAGATGACAGTAGAAAGGAAGAGACAAAATAATGGATAAGCAAAGTGTGATAACAGGAAGAATAACGCACGGTCGCAGATGTTAGGGTCACGAATGTCCCTCTCGGGATGCTGGTAGAAGAAGGGCTTGCACTTCTCACAATGGTGGCCCATAGTGTTGTGCTGGCAGTCATCACACACTCCTCCGCTGACGTTGCCTGACGCCTGGTACACAGCCATGTCAAAGTGGCATGAGGTGCTGTGGTGATTGCAGTTGCATTCTGTGGAGGAAATGGAGGTTTTGCATTTAATGTATAAAATATATTATTATAAAAATATACAAATATATATTTTATATTATAAATTATATACAATATATAATTGATTTATTTTATAGAACATTTTCACAATACATGAAAATGTTATGTCTTTATAATTGTGATCATATTGCATTATGATATTTAGTTATTAGTTATTTCCATCCATCCATTTTCTATACCCGCTTTATTCCTAATTAGGGTCACAGGGGTCTGCAGGAGCCTATCCCAGCACATATTGGGCGAAAGGCAGGGGTACACCCTGGACAGGTCACCAGTCCATCACAGGGCGATACATATAGACAGACAACCACACACACTCACTCCTATGGGCAATTTAGAATTACCAATCAACCTAATGTACATGTTTTTGGACTGTGGGAGGAAACCGGAGTACCCGGAGTAAACCCACACAGGCACAGGGAGAACATGCAAACTCCACACAGAAAGACCCCTGCCTGTTTGAACTCAGGACCTTCTTGCTGTGAGACAACAGTGCTGACCACTAAGCCACCGTGCTGCCCGTTATTAGTCATTTATAGCAGTATAATAGTGATTTATAACATTTTAATATGCAGTCACATTGTGAAAAATTGGTGAAAATCAAGAATTGATCAAATAATATTAACATCCAATCTTCTGTTTGTTACTATAAGAAATGCTGAATTTGCTTAATTTTATAAAACAAAATGTTCTGACATCATCAGTGTACATAAAAGTGTCTTACTTTTGCAGGCATTGGTGTTTCGCCCCTCCGCAGGCCTCCAGGGCAGGTCATGGTAGAAGTCCTGACAGAGCTCACAGTTCAGCCCCATGGTGTTGTGGTTACACATACAGTGGCCATGGACCTACAGGAAGAAAAAAAGTGACCATAATAAGAATTTCTAAAATGTCTGTTTTAAACCATAACTAGGTTAAATGAAATGGGAAAAAAACGTGTTCAACTCAACACATTTGGTTCTTATAAAAGGATATCCTATGCTAATTGAATAAAAACAAGCACCAGATTTTTTTATTTGTAATCATTATTATGATTAATTGCCGGTTTAACAACACAGAAATAAAAAGTCTTCAGTCAAAAGGCTAACTAAGATGCAGCTACTCAGAACGAGTTATAAAATCTCCCCATCCAGATGGCGGCAGAAAATGTTTATACTTGATGCATCTGGAATCCATTAACAAATGCCAGTTCAGGCAGCAGTCACACACACACACACACACAGCTTATGCAAGCTCACATTGCACTGTATGGTTTGTAGAAAAGATCAGGCACTACAGTGTGTGTGTGTGTGTGAGATCAGTGTGTGTGAGTCGTGTTATCGTGATGGATTTCTTTTTAGGGGTCGATGAAGCCGACAATGATGAAATTTCTGTCAGACAGAAAGAAAACTCGGTGGAAAGAAGACTAAACAGGATGCTCCTTTCATACACACAAACACTCATTGCAACACAAACATCTATGCACAGAAATCAGCATTAAGTCAAGTATATGTTTACTGGAGCGTGGCTTTCCACCCTGAAAAAAATTCCCAGTTAAATGGATTGATTCACACTGCCGGTTTTAATAGAATTTTTTTGATAAACTTGTTCATTTGGGTCTCTTCAATGCGAAACTGCATTTTGGCATTGAAAAAAAAATCAGTTCCTGATGAATAAAAGCCCTCCGGCACAAAAAACAGTCCTAGAATGAGCTATCTGAGCTATATAGCTAATATCAAGGCTTGTTAATACCACAGTCTAATCTGTTTGCTCAGAAGGTGTTGTTTACTCTGATTAAAATTTCTTTGACATTTCCTCATTGCTCTGCAACAATCAGAGCAGCAACTTTTTCCAACAAGACTGACAAGACTTCAGGATAGTGGGGTTTTTGTGTAACGTGACAAGCACTAGCGATGTAGTAAAAGTCATTTATAGCTGCTGTAACGTACGGGATAACAGGAACTGCCTAGCTGTTCACCAACCTATAAATAAATGATCGTTTTGTCCTATAACCGCACACCCCTTCCCTTCATGATTTATTCTTATTTCTCACAGTATGCATCAATACCTGTTACAGCTACGTGCATTAGTTTTACCTACCATTCCATCCACCACCTCTCCAGCACCATCGACAGGGGCGCACTCAGAAGCGTGGCCGTAACAGAAGCAGTTGCCCCTCACCACCATGTCGTAAATGGCGTAGTAGTACTTCTCCTTGATCTCAATGCGCGAATCCAGCAGATTGTCCCCCAGCGTGTGCAGCTTAGTAAACTTCACTCTCAGGTTAGTAATCTTCAGCATATCTACAAAACAGAACACGTGAGAAAAGGAGGTATACGTCTCGTATCTGCGCAGTGTATGCAGTATTACACATTCACAAGCTGCGGAATCTGTAAATGAAGCTCTTACTCTGGATCCTCGGGCTGTAAGGATCCTCAATCCTGAAAGCTGGGTCCAGTACTCGAAAGATGACCTGGATGAATACACACACAATTTAAATTAACTTAGGAACATGTTAGTATGAATTAAAAATACTGTATATGTTGTTTTAATGTGAATATAGCAAACACTAATTGCTGGGCGATTGAGCACTCTCTCTGCTCCAGGGGTGCTGTATCATAGCTGTGTTAATAAGTGTGGTGATAATAAGGCTTCTTCTTCTTCTACAGCTCACCTCTCCCTCTGTAGATGGTTCGATATCGGAATAGCGGGAGTCGCAAATGACATCATCGACCTTCTTCATGGGGCCACGAGAGACCAAGGGAAAGGAGGACTCGCAGTCGTAGGCGAAGTAACGATACACCTGCCATGTCTTTCCAAAGTCAGCTGAGCGTTCGATCACCATGGCTGCTGGCCGGAAGGTCTGGAAAAAAAGAGAACAATTTAAACAGATTCACATGAGACCATTCTGTTGGTAAATTATAGAATCATTAATTCAGCCCTCCTCCTTCAGGAGGTAAAATATAAGATTACTGTATGTAATTCTAATGAGATGTGAAAGAATGCACCTAGTACTATAATACTGTTTTAACATGTAGGTAATAAACTCCTGCCAGGTTCTTTGTTTAGTGTTGCCAGGATCAGGAGTGCATTCCTGCTTCTTAACAATGATGTAAACCATTCATTCGGATTTCTTTTGGGGTCTTCAGTTTGAGGGAAAACAGCAACTGACAGAAGGAATACAATCCCTTGGAAAATCTAGACCTTTAGTACCTTTAGTGCATGAGCTAACAGTGTGATAACCAGAAACTTGAGCAACTACAGGCACTTTTTTTGCTGCTGCAACGTCTTTGAGAAACAAGGGTCATAGTATGATATTTCAGGAACTTTATTTAGAACACTTTATGGTTCCACCAGAAGACCATAGATTTTTAGTTGCAGCTAGAGAGACGTCAACTTGAGACATTTCCAGTGGCATGCTACTAGTTATCTTTTGTGTGATTTTGTTAATAATGGAGGCATCTACAATGCAAATGCAAACCCTTCATGCAACTCATGAAGGCACTTCTTGTTCTGGAGACACTCGCCCCCCAAAGGCTCTGGGGGGAAGTGAAGGCTCACCATAATGCACTAGATCATATCATGGGCCTTGAAACAGAGGATGTACGAATAAAACACTTTCACCAAAAAACAGACATGTGTTAAAAAAAAAATAAAGCTGAAATTGCACATAAAGATTTCATCTCATTTTAATAATTTACTGGACTGAGAACATGGTTTAATACATTTTATAAATAAAACCTCTTTGTTGAAGAGGAAGCTTTATCAGCAACATTCCAACTGGTCTCAGTCACAAGCACAGCTGGAGCTTCTCCAGACCTCCTACAGCTCTCACACTGATCCACCATCACCTCCCCCACAAGCCATGATTATCTGGATCCTCAATGCACACACACACACACACACCTGTCATCACTGGACCATGTCCCTCAGCCTATAATCACAATTACCTTGAAGGTCATGATGAGATGGGTGAAGTGGAACTCTGCTTCCAGGTTCAGCTGGATGGTCACATTCTCTACGCCTGAGAAGAGAAATAAGCAAATGAAGAAACTTTTCAAAAAAAGGAAAGAAACTGTTTAAAAATTGATCACGCTTCACATGAAGAAATAATATGAAATTCTTTTTATATTGCATTACAAAGCACATCTTCGGCTTAAGCATGGAGTTTTCGAGAAAGCATAAAACAGGGTATGTCAGGGTAACATCTGCAGCTTGTACATTATGGAAAAAGTCCATATACAGTCACAGTGCAGATCTACAGTAACAGCTGTGAACATCTGCTCACGCTGGAAATATGCCACGCGGACTTAGGACGGATAGAGACTGTATCATTAAAGCTGTATGTCTCTGTGCCTTTTCCTATGATTCCCAGGCCCATGTATCCAGCTGTGGTATATAACTATTTCTTTTTTTTCTCTCCTACATTAACCCACCTTTAAGCTCTCCTCTCTTGGAACAACTCAGCCTTATATTCACAGGCCTCTCTGGTTGCAGTCGTGTCCCTTACTTCCTTTTTCACTTCATTTCACATTCCGACTTTCCCATGACCCCCCCCCCTTAACATTTCATTAACAAAGTATTACTGGATGAAACATACCAAAGCAAACAGGAAAATGCAACCACACAATACAACACACATTTAATTGCGTATTTCGTTATTTTCCGAACACAGACCATGATAATCAGCTGCTTTCCATTGCTTGCGGGTAACAATTCTGACGGGGGAAAAACTCAGTCATTCCAGAGTTAAAGCAGAGTTCACCATTTTAACTAGTCAGCTATTAGGTGCCTGCTTTGAAGCTGTAACTCCCACCAATGGTATGATTACAGGGGGCTATCCTGAGAGGTGTTTCCTTTAACAAGCCCTCTTTTGCAGTGTCTCTTTTTCCCATGAGAACGAAAGCCCTTTCCTTCGTACTTAAAAGCAGGAACTCTCTAATATTGGGTACTATAACAGCCATCATAAAGAGTGAATATGAAAGTAAGGTGGAAAAAAATGTTTTGGTCAATAACTGTGCTTATAAACTCACCATTTTCTGACTGCCACCAAGTCTTAAGTCGGTTAGGAGCAAATGTGGTCACCACATTTTCGACTCTGTGGCTGGTTGTATGTCCGCCCTCATTGTAGGACTCCCTAGAATCGCACACAAAGCATTTCTTCTCTTCCTACATTTGGAGAGGGGGAAAGGATCGAAAATGTCAATGGCTTTTGCACACACACCATGTATAGCAAACCTTGTGAGAGCAACAAGTCTAAGGCCCTATTCATTGCTTAATCATGGAACGTCTACAATTAAACTAAACCCCGCTGTCTCCGAGCCTGAAAATGAATGGCTGAAGTCTAGTCCCTCTAATCTGGAGACAAGAGCAGCTTTAGATTTTCAACTGATATTCAGATATATGCACACACGTCCGTGACGGCAACCTTACTCACCCAGCTACTCCTACTACAACCAAATACCACAGCACTGATGTCTCGGAAGATAACAGTAGCAATGTGTCTGATTATTTTCAGCATGAATTCAGCTTCTGGTAGGCTTTCCTGCTTTACTTTAAATACATTTTTATACAGATTTGTATTATGTGAGTTTTAATATTGTGATTTTGTTCTACTTTGTTGGAGGTTGTAGGGGTGGAAGCTAGACATACCAGACTCTAAACTGGAGACAGATTGTATAAAATATCAACTCTCGTGGAAGGAAGGGTATGTCCCGAGAGCACCCACATGAAGTAATGACTTGTACAAACAAGACAGATTAAAGGCTGTAAGAGGTTGTATCTAAAGCACTCTTTTTGATCAGATCAGGTCTCAAATCCTGAACAACTCTCTGAAGATTAAATCTACAGAGATTCAAAGCAATTAATCTTACGTCCTTAAAGCATTAACTACTATATTAGGAAAGTCCCAAAAAGAAGTACATACATAGTATATACTTGATTTTTATTATTCAATGATCTGAAGAATTTATCATTGGAATGACCTGCACATTACACACACACACACACACACACCCCTTAACCTTTATATGCAGAGGAACAAGAGGGTAAAACAACGTAATTTCAAGCTCATAAGGACAGTCAATCTACCTGAAGGTGACTGACGATGCAGAAAGGTTCGATTTTCTCCAGGCCACAGGTGGAGGTGGCTGAGAGCTGATGGGCTCTGCCGATAAGCAAGTCTCCAGTGGCGGGGTAACAGCTTCCCTCCGTGCACACATCCCCAAGCTCAGGCAGCTCAGCTAACGACCGCGCCCCTAAACCTGTACCAGGAATGTCCACTCAAGTTAGGTGTGTGAAGGTCATGTTTTATGGTTTAAAATGAAAACATAAACCAATTTTTTTTTTTAAATCATTTGTCGAATTATCATATAAGAACATAAAATTAGGAAAAAATACACACACATGCTTACACAGATTTATGTACAATAACATGTAGCATCAAATATGCTGCCTGAAGTTGTCCCTAAAGCTGAATTCTGTACTTTTATGGTTTACAATTCCATAACTAAAAGGTGCATTAAAAAAACTGTGAAAAAATATTTTATATTAAATCAACTAAATACAGTGTATATAGACACAATACACACTAAAACTTATTAAATAACCCATGCAACTTTTGAGTGCATTTCCCCCACTGGTCACTGGTCAAGCTGTAACAAGAATAAAATCCTTTCATTTTAATTTTGAAACATTATTATTAAACACAGCTTCTGCTTAACGCGGTCTAATTCCTATTCTTATATAGATGTAACGGGTTAAGAAGACAACAAGGACAAAACTTCTGACCTTTAAATGCTGAAAGGATTCAGTCGCGTACAGAAAATTCGTTCTATTAACACCAGCCAGCGGTGGAACATCTGGAAACGCGCATTTGTGTTCACGTGACTAAAATGTATGAAAACGGAAACCTGGAAACCTTTTGCGAGTTAAAAAAAGAGGCATTATTACATTAAATGTAAAGTAAATAAACTTACACAAAAGGGCTGCGAGGTGTAAGATCATGATTTTTTGGTGTTCTTGGTGACTTTTTCCAGCCACCGTGTTGAGCCTCTTGCCAGCTTCCAGTCCTGACTCCGTGTTTCAGCTCTCCGGTCCAGATCAACTGAAGTTGGGGGAAAGTTTCTCCTTTTTTCTTCCCGTCCTTTCTCTCTCTCTCTCTCTCTCCCTCTCTCTCTCTCTCTCTCTCTCTCTCTGTGTGTGTGTGTGTGTGTGTATGTGTTAGCTCATGCGCACAGAGCTCTCAGCCCTCCCCCAGGTGTTAAACTACAGCAGAACAACCTTTAAGCTAAGTTTGCTAAAGTATGGAGATTGCTGTCCTCTATTCAGACGTTCATAATATTTCAGTCCTATTTACAATATTCCATAGGACTTATTTTATATGACTGTAACCATGTAAGCTACTGTATACACAATGAAACAAGTTTCCCTTTCATATTTAATATTTATTATCTACTGCCAGTTTGCGCATGTGTACTGTGATGTAAATATTAATGTAAATGTGGTTAAATCCACCACTGTGTTTTAACCGTAACCATGGGATCAATAAAGTCTATCTATCTA
This sequence comes from Hemibagrus wyckioides, assembly GCF_019097595.1. NCBI lineage: Eukaryota > Metazoa > Chordata > Actinopteri > Siluriformes > Bagridae > Hemibagrus > Hemibagrus wyckioides. The sequence goes on along the minus strand of NC_080723.1, from coordinate 2,642,510 downwards.
GCTACACCATAATGCCAAAGGTTTTGGGACACCCCTCCAAATCATTGTATTCAGGGGTTGGGCTCGACCCCTTAGTTCCAGTGAAATAATGCTTCAGCTTCATACCAAGATATTTTGGACAATTTCAGTTAGAGCAGTCTCCACTCCAATTCATCTCAATGGTGTTCTATCGGGTTGAGGTCAGGACAACCTACACACCAAACTCGCTCATCCTGTGCTGGTGTGCAGTCATGTTGGAACAGGAAGGGGTCATCCCCAAACTGTACCCAAAAAGATGGGTGCATGACATTGTCCAAAATGTCTTGGTATGCTGAAGCCCAACCCTTGAAAAACAACAACTGAATTCAATGATTTGGAGTAATGTCCCAAAACTTTTGGCAATATAGTGCATATATCTATCTAAATTTCTATCTATCTATCTATCTATCTATCTATCTATCTATCTATCTATCTATCTATCTATCTATCTGTATTAATAAATCTGCTTAATATTTTCCCCCTTACAATTCTTGGTCTTAACTTGGTCTTGTTGGAATTTAAAGGATTTTTGCTCTTGCTTAAGTGTCCTGTACTTCCACTATCAAGTGTCTAAATATTTACATGGGACCAGATGAACTGTAGTATGGTGAAGAGTGTCTAACTTGACCACACTGTTTTACTGGGCAGTCTGTGGATGCCTTGTCCCTAGCAAAAATGAAGCAAGAATAAATTCACATTGTAAAACTCCCACACTTTTTTTTATTCCCTTACTATTATGTAAAACTCCCACCCTTTTTCTGTTCGCTTACTATTTATGTGATATCACTACAACAAGATCTGTTAACTGGCCTCGGATTATTACTAGAGGATTATTACTAATATTACGGATTATTATTAGAGGGCTGTATGCAGTATAGTAAAAAGAAATCTTATTAATATTTTTAATACATCAAGTATTAATCTTATGTTATGAATTATTCAGTAACTAAAATGAAACTAATAAAAGGATTGAAAATGCTAAGAAAATGGATTGAGTACTGAAGTTTGGATCCACTAGCAGTTCTCAGGAGCATAGGGGGTTTAAGGTGTTTTGCTGTAGCCCTAATCCCGGTCATTTGTACCCGCCCACTCCTCAGAATAACCACTGATTCTCTCCTCCTACCCCTCTCTGAAAACAAAGAAACCTCTGATGTAAGAGGCACAACACTTCCCATACAGTCAGAAGATATATAATACCTCAAATTATTGCAGCAACAGTGTGATTGCTGTGATGGTGTAGGATAGGTCAATGAATTACAAAGTCCTTTCATAATACACTCTAAGAAAGAAAAATTGATCATTGGATAATTAAGAGTCCTTAGCAGCTTAATAGTATTCTACTTTACGGGTTCATCCACAATCGATTCATCAGCAATTGATTTTGTCACTTTTATGTGATTTATGCACAGAACAGGAAACTTTCTCACACCTTTACACTTCTGTAATACGTAACATGGAAATAAAGCAAACAAAACGATCTGATCTCCCTGCAGAAGAGAAAGAGGAATATCAAACCAATGTCATTGTTTTAACAATTTCACTTTTAATCAGTTATCATTCGACACAAAGAATATTTATCAGAAGTGCAGATGATGGGTCACTCATAAAATCGGGACTGAGACTGGACGCTGGTGAGATTTTCTAGTTCTAACAGCATGCATTTACCTCTTATTGAATTACAAAATAAGGGATATGGGATATGGTGTTACTCATGCAGGTATATGGTTATAAACCTGTAGTGTAATAGTACATTTTCATTCACTTGCATGACTGCATGACTCAAAGATCTTTCTTATATCTTATGCCAATTATATATATATATATATATATATATATATATATATATATATATATATATATATATATATATATATATATATATATATATGGTGATCTGAGCTCTGTTTCTTGTTTCTTTTCTTTCAAAAGCTAAAATTCCTGCATAGCTCTTCTACACAAGGCTCCCAAATACTTTAAAACTATCCATTTGCTTTAGAGCTAAGTTATATCATGAGTGGGTGGTAAAGTAAATCTGAAAACACACATTTCAATCTAGGTTAGAATTAGAACAGTTTGGGCAAAATGCAATCTAGCTAAATGAAGGAAGTGCCTTTAGGGCCAAATTTCACTGTATTAGTCTTAACCAGCCTTCAGAATTTCCAGAATTATTCCTGAGATAATGAGTGAAAGTCGATCATTTAGAGTTCCTGAAATTTTGCTGCATTATTCAGCAATATGTCAATATTTCAACTATGTCGCACTATTATATCTATATTCTGTCCACATCCATCCATCCATCCATCCACTCATCTCACTGTACATTTTACTATCACTATTCTATTCTTATTCTATTCTATTGCTGTTTTTTATCCTAATTTTATTTTTAAAATTATATGAGGATTTTATTTTATATTATATTTTGTATTATATTCTTATATTATATTTATACCTGATATTCTTTTATAATTTTTAGATTCTTCTTTTCTATTTTTTTACATTTTTATATTCTAGTTTTACGTTTTATTTTAATTGTATTTCTTGTATTTTATAATTTAGTTTTAAATTATACACAAAGGTTATAATTCACATATTGTTATAACTGTATTTATTTTTGCTTATAAACCGGGAATTGAAATAAGTGTGAATGTGAGGCGATGTAATTAAAATGTATCAGAGATCAAACGTGATGAGTCAAGGACGTCTGTGATTTTGCAACTGAATAGAAATGGTTGTCGTCTGGTTGTTCACACCCCTGAACAAAAAGGCTAGAGATAGCTGGGGCCTTCGGGCTAGACATTTGAAATCAGCAGGCATCCAAAGCCGAATGTTGGCTTTAATCTCATCATTATAACTAATTGTTATTGACATACAATCTCATCACAGTGCCTAATTGTTTACACAAAATAAGAATTGCCATGCTCCAATAACAAAGACGTCTTACTCGTGACGTTGTAAAAGATAATAGAGTTACAAATGCTATCAAATTAAAACGAAAGAATCCACGTCTGTATAAACCCCAGCACACTGATTAAATAGTAGACCTTAATTTATTGGTGGTTGGAGTTACACAACAAAGGGTAACAAAGTAAATGTACTAAAATTACTATATAGATAGTTCTTAAAATGTCAGATCTGTCAGATAAATATTTTACTCTCTTTTGGGCTTGGGAGCTGGTTTAAAAAAACTGTGTGATTAATATAGCACACACAGTGGAATTGCATTCTAAATCAATGAAGAACTTTTTGAGGTCTGTATGTAATTTGTTTCTGGCAAGACCAAGATTAAAGGCTAAAGTCATGAAGACTGGACACGCGGCATCGCTTGTGGTTGCAAGTGAAGACAGAGACATCTGCAGGCTTAAGTGCCGCACTGCGTATAATTGATCACTTTGTCAGCAATATACTTCTGCAAGCTCGTCACCTCTGCCAACAGATCCTCCAGTTCTTTCATTTTGTTCATTTTATCTCGCACTGCATTCTGAATCCTTTTCTCCAGTTCTGAAATCAATTTGGAGAATGAGATGTTTATATATTTTAAACACACGCTAAGTTAAATCTGACTGTGTTCTAGAAACATCTATTACGTAAAACACTGTCATACCTTCAATTTGCTTCATTTTATCTTCAACATCTTTTGCCATATTTTTAGCCTCCATTGTTATGTTCTTCAAGTGCTCAGTTATTGAATCGTTTAGACCTTGAGTGTTGTTCTTCAGCTTTTTTAACTTTTCTTCTATTTCCTCAAGATCCTAAAAAAGCAAATAGTGAAAGATTTTAGAATAACAGATCTTTATTTCATCCATCTTACCTCTTTTACACGTGAAACAGTTTTTTTAATGAAATTTCAGTGCATTTTTCCTTTTTTCCTTTTTTATTTATTTATTTTTTTTAAATGTTAGTGAAATTTTTAATCCAAGAGCTGGAAGGTTTCCAAGGACAATTCCTGCAGTAAAGTGTGTCAACTTTAAAAAGCTCCACTTTCTACTCGCTACGTTTGTTATACAGTCATAAACTGACTACATAATCAGTGAGATTCAATGACTTGATCCTAATTTTGTAACAAATTGGGGATTGTGGCAGCTAACTATTAGCATTCAACTAGTTTGCATCATCAGACGCTAGCTGTCAGGAGCTACTGGGACTGTTCCCTGCCAGACCACCAGAGGGAGTGTTCACCAGTTTGTCATTGTTGTTCCCCCGTGCGCTGTGCCACATCCTTCTATAGTTTTGCTTTCCCATCCTGTCACCGGTTTCCCATTTACCTTGATGTTCTGCCCTATATATATACACACAGTAAGCTGCGAGGTTTACGGTGTAGTTGTGAAGAGCTCACAGCTTTGTCAAGGACACCTCTCATCCAGCCCATAAACTGTTTACACTCTTACCCTCTGGGAAGAGGTTCAGGTGCCTGCAGTCCAAGACTAGGAGGTTAAGAAAGCTTTTACCCCACAGCAGTCTCCTTACTGAACTCTTCAACCCATTAACCCCCCACTGATGGTAATATATGGTTATATGTCCTCGTTCATACTGATAAACCCCTCAAAACTGCAATATATCACTGTATATATTCTATGCACATTTATATAAACATATAGAATATATATTCTGTATATTCACACATCCTGTACATTCATATATATTCTGTGTATTCATATATAGATTATATATAAACATAGCCTGTATATCTACAAATATGTTTATATTTCACTACTGCTTTGCACTTCTGGTTAGATGCTAATTGCATTTTGTTTCCTTGTACCCATGTGCAATGACAATAATGTTGAATCTAATCTAATCTAATCTAAAAAGCGGCGCTTTTATATTGCCCTGCATGTGAGTCTGATTTTCTGGACACAGGTGATTGAGAATACTGCGGAGACATGGGTTTGATATCCCGACCATTATACTAGCATGCTAGCGAACATTTAAAAAAAAAAAAAGAACAGGGCTGTTAGAGTTTTCCCAGGTTCCTAGGTGAAAAGAGTGTGACATTTTTCTCTTAAGAGTTGAAGAATATGAAGTTTTACATGTTTCTTTAACATGTAGCGTGTATTTATTTAAAGATTGTAGAATATAAAGAAATACACTTTACATTTACCACCTCTGTGTGTTAAACTGATGCCACTGACCTTGTTAGTGTCTGTAACGTTAGATAATGCTGCATCAGCTACAGTTTTTGCCTCCAAAGCCTGAGCACGATTCATTTCTGTTTTATTCTTCAGAGCCTCGATTTCCTCTGGCAGCCTTGTGGTCAGAGGCGTGCTTAAGTTCTCTTCAGCATTCGTTAGTTTTGTGTCGCTCTGTTGGGGATGACAGTCATACTCCAGTTAAATTACACCTCATACAGCAAACTTAGTGTTCATTTAAAGAGATGGATTAAGTCAAATATTTACCTGGTCAAGTAATGCAGAGGTAATATTTTTGTTGTCTTTGGCCTCATTCAGCTTCTCCTTTATCTTGTCATGGAGTTGGGAAGTGTCCTTCAGGGTTTGCTCTATGTCACTGACATCAGTTTCCTTAGTTCTGTTTCTGAAAAATAATAACAAGAGCAGAATTTTGGGATTATTTTTAAAGCCCACTCCATGATATTTGCTGTGGTTGGATCAATGCATGATGATGATGATGCACTTACAGGATTTCATCAGCCTTATTTTTCAAGTCTCTGGCTAATTTAGCCTGATCCTCCAGGTCCTTCAGGTCTTCTGTAATGTGTGTGAAGTTTTCCATCATCTTCTGAATATCCTGGATCATCTTCTTGATCTCATCTGGAGATCTAGGAAGATTAATAGCCAACACGGCAGAGGCTACCTTGTCAATGTCTTCCGGTTCCATCATGTCTGCTACAAGAAGAGTAGTAAAGCAGCATAGACATGTTGAGGTTTTTTTTTTATGCAAATCATTAAATGTATGGGTTAGAAATCTGCTTAAGTATTAACATGGCCTTGAATGTAAAGATGTTTGTGAATAAACCCATCTTACCTCGGAGGTATTCCCTGACACTCTCGATAAGTTTTCTGGTGTCATTCTTGGCCTTTTCAAACTTGCTCTTGCTCTTGATGATTTTATTCATCATGTTCTGTGCCTTGGCTTTCACATCTTTATTCGTATTTTTGATGCCTTTTATCTAAAAACAGAAACAACACATTCAATTATAGGAGCATAAAATCTAGACGATAAGCACGTCCGTCACTATATAACACTTTGTTGTAAATATGGTAAAGAGGATAATGATGACACAGCTGAGAAAACGTTTTGAGATGTCACACATATGCGTGGTGTGAATTATCGTGCCTTTGTTTCTGCCTCTGTGAGATTTTGGAGCAGACTTTGAATCCCTGCTTTGATCTTCTTTGCTGTGTCTGTGGCGTTGAGGGCGATAGGTAGACTTCCTGTACAAGACGGTCCACCACACTTTCCACACAGAGCACCGCCACACACAGCCTTTTCACACTCTGCATCACCTGGTGCGCCACAAATCTACAGCACATCAACAAACATATCAGCTTCAACAACATGGCAGCGGTGGTTGCTGCGAAGATCGGGGTTCAGGTTCGAGCACTGACAAGCTGCCACTGTTGGGCCCTTGAGCAAGGCTGTTAACCCACCCTGCTTCATGGGGGCTGTATCATGGCTGACCTTGCGCTCTGACCTCAACCCCCAAGGATGGGATATGCGAAGAAAGAATGTACATGTGACAAATAAAAGCAACTTAAAAATGTTATGCAGGATGTTAATTATTTTTCATCTGTCTATATCAGAAATCTGGGATTAGTTCATTTATTAAAACTAAGTAACTGCTTTATCTCTGTCAGGGTGGTGGTGGATCCTGAGCCTGCCTGAGAGAAAGGCAGGGATGCTCCAGTCCATCCAGATCCATGCACACACACGTTTGCAAACTCAATCACACCTAGGGGCAATTTGGAGTTGCTAATTCACCCACTAGACATGAGAAGAAACAAAAGAACCACATGGGAAACCATGTGGTGACGTGGAGATCGTGCAAATGGAGCAAAACTACCAGCAGCACCAAAAAAGCCACCCAGTATTGTATTAATCATCAGGGTTATTGACAGTGACAGGTGGCTCCCTTGAATTAGTTGACTATTATTCAGTTGTTCGCGTATCCTGTTAATAAGATGAGTTAATAAGAGATCTGTAGATCTGTATTTGCACACACTGACAAAGTCAGTGCTATCAAGGTAGACACAAGGGGTTTTGTGTGTTAGCTTCTATATACACTATATTGCCAAAAGTATTCGCTCACCTGCCTTGACTCGCATATGAACTTAAGTGACATCCCATTCCTAATCCATAGGGTTCAATATGACGTTGGTCCACCCTTTGCAGCTATAACAGCTATAACTCTTCTGGGAAGGCTGTCCACAAGGTTTAGGAGTGTGTTTATGGGAATTTTTGACCATTCTTCCAGAAGCGCATTTGTGAGGTCACACACTGATGTTGGACGAGAAGGCCTGGCTCTCAGTCTCCGCTCTAATTCATCCCAAAGGTGTTCTATCGGGTTGAGGTCAGGACTCTGTGCAGGCCAGTCAAGTTCATCCACACCAGACTCTGTCATCCATGTCTTTATGGACCTTGTTTTGTGCACTGGTGCACAGTCATGTTGGAAGAGGAAGGGGCCAGCACCAAACTGTTCCCACAAAGTTGGGGGCATGGAATTGTCCAAAATGTCTTGGTATGCTGAAGCATTCAGAGTTCCTTTCACTGGAACTAAGGGGCCAAGCCCAGCTCCTGAAAAACAACCCCACACCATAATCCCCCCTCCACCAAACTTTACACTTGGCACAATGCAGTCAGACAAGTACCGTTCTCCTGGCAACCGCCAAACCCAGACTCGTCCATCAGATTGCCAGATGGAGAAGCGCGATTCGTCACTCCAGAGAACGCGTCTCCACTGCTCTAGAGTCCAGTGGCGGCGTGCTTTACACCACTGCATCCGACGCTTTGCATTGCACTTGGTGATGTATGGCTTGGATGCAGCTGCTCGGCCATGGAAACCCATTCCATGAAACTCTCTGCGCACTGTTCTTGAGCTAATCTGAAGGCCACATGAAGTTTGGAGGTCTGTAGCGATTGACTCTGCAGAAAGTTGGCGACCTCTTCGCACTATGCGCCTCAGCATCCGCTGACCCCGCTCCGTCAGTTTACGTGGCCTACCACTTCGTGGCTGAGTTGCTGTCGTTCCCAAACACTTCCACGTTCTTATAATACAGCTGACAGTTGACTGTGGAATATTTAGGAGCGAGGAAATTTCACGACTGGATTTGTTGCACAGGTGGCATCCTACCACAGTTCCACGCTGGAATTCACTGAGCTCCTGAGAGCGACCCATTCTTTCACAAATGTTTGTAAAAACAGTCTGCATGCCTAGGTGCTTGATTTTATACACCTGTGGCCATGGAAGTGATTGGAACACCTGATTCTGATTATTTGGATGGGTGAGCGAATACTTTTGGCAGTATAGTGTATATTAGTTTATATTGCTGATAAATGGGATGGAGATATATGAAAGTGAGTCCAATAAAAAATTGTTATGTGCTAGAACATTTGCAATGAATAAAATGTACATGACGGAGGAAAACTGTACAATTTTGTGCCAAAAAAACATTTTTAAATTTGCCTTTACCATATGACCTTTATTATTAACGCCACACATACATTATAGCACAGCTGAGGAAGTTTGGGTCAGAGCGAAGGGGCAGCTATGTTGCAGCGTCCCTAGAGCAGGGCCTTGCTTAATTGCCCAACAGTGGTAGCTTGGCAGAGCTGGGACATAAATCACAACCTTCTGAACAACCCAGAGCCTTAAATACTTGACTTGATTACCATTTGATAGTCTGTCAGCATCCATTAACAAATAAATGTCAGTAAGAGTTCCTTTATCTCACCTCCTCATTTAGTCTGGCCACACTGAGCCCTTTGACCTTCTTCTCCAGTATATCCAAGGGCCTCAGCTGGCATCTGGACAGTTCTTTTTTTGTTTCCTGTCGTGTCTGCCTAGAAGTGTCTATCTTATTTCTAGCTTTCTTCACCCTTTCTTCATCTTTCAGGAAGTCTGTATGGAGCTTACGGATCCTCTCCAGTGTGTCTGAAACAAAAATGATCACCTCATATACAGTACTTCAACACCTTTCACAGGGGTAGCGTAGCATCCTTTGGAGAATGAGAGGATGAGATTTTTAAGTACACTTACCATTTAACTTTTTTATATCTGTTTTTTGGGTGTCTTTCACTTTCTTATGCAAATCATCCAGTAACTTTTTGAACTCATGATAAATGTTATCGATTTCAGTTTCCAGCAGATTAGATGGATCAATAATAATCATGTTGGGATCTGTGGTTTCTGTTAAGTTCCTGATGTATAAATGAGAAAGATTAGAATAACCTTTTTTTTTTTTTTACATTTACATAGTTAGATATTGATATAATAGTAGGATGCACTGTATTGCCAAAAGTTTTGGGACACCCCTCCAAATTACTGAATTCAGGTGTTGTTTTTCAGGGGTTTGGGCTTGTCCAGTGAAAGGAACTATTAATGCTTCAGCTTCATACCAAGACATTTTGGACAATTTCATGCTCCTAACTCTGTGGGAACAGTTTGGGGATGACCCCTTCCTGTTCCAACATGACTGCACACCAGTGCACAAAGCAAGGTCCATAAAGACATGGATGACTGAGTTTGGTGTGGAGGAACTTGACTGGCCTGCACAGAGTCCTGACCTCAACCCCATAGAACACCTTTGGGATGAATTAGAGCGGAGTCTGTGAGCCAGACCTTCTCATCTAACTTCAGTGCCTGACCTCACAAATACACTTCTAGAGGAATGGTCAAAAATTCCCATAAACACACTCCTAAACCTTGTGGAAAGTCTTCCCAGAAGAGTTGAAGCTGTTATAGGTACAAAGGGTGGGACAACTCCATATTACATTCATGTGAGTGGTGTCCCAAAACTTTTGGCAACATAGTGTATAATAGTTTTCACATAATTTAAATGACAGCAGAGTTATTAGAAAACATTGAAAATTATTTTCTAACTGCACCTGATTCGATTCAGGAAATTCTGTAGGCTTTCCAAATCAACCTGGTCAGAGCCTAGCATGCTAACCAGGCTCTTAAAAGTCTCATTCAACTTTTGTATCTTTTCCTGGTGTCGCTTGTCACTGGGTGACAGACTTCCTTTGTATTTAGAAATTAAAGACTGCATGTTTTCCATGGCCTTTGAAATGTCTGTAACATTTTCTCCCCATAGATGGTAACAAGGGTGGCAGGGCTCGCAGGCAGGGAAGACCGGATCATAGCCTGGAGCACACTTTTCACAGAAATTTCCACTCACTCCAGGTCGACACAGACACTCACCAGTGTCAGCATCACAGCCTGGGTAGACAGAGCCCTCCATGTCACAGTCGCAGGCTAGGGAAATGAGTTGGATAAGTAAGTTGCAGTAATGAAATCAGTCAATTCAGAGAATAAAAACACACATTTGATTAAAATGACACCGAAACAATATCTCTAGGGTTAGACTACATACATATGCACTGAATATCAGGGTTTCCAAAATGATTAGCTGCACACTCCTGGCATTGTTTACCACCATATCCTGTTTCACAAGGACACTGACCAGTAACCTGGATTTAAAGAAAGAGGGTGAACATGTCGTTATTGAGCAACATGCATGTATTGAACAACAACATGTCTAAAGAAGGTCACCTTGTCACACAGATTGCTGGAAGAGTGACCCGTGTGACAGTTACAGGGCTGACACCCAGACTGTCTATTCAGATTCCAGTATCCATCCTCACAACGATCACACCGGATTCCTACCACACCACGACGGCATGGGCACTGCCCAGTCACCTCATCACATATGCAGGGGCTACCCAGTGGGCATTTAGTCATGTCTGTGCCCTGCTGGTCACATGAGCATACTGTACACACAAACAAAGAAATAAAAGCAAAGAAAAACTGCCCTTAATGTCACATATTCAAACATAGAGAGTGTTTCTCTATCTACCCAACTGTACTGATCCTAGGAGATTTTAATATTTATGTGAAGTGTGTTTTAACTGTGCGCTCCACAGATCTTGGTATCTCTGATCATAAAACTCTACTGTTTGATTTATGTATTCAGCCTCCCCTAAGACCACAGAGGCACCACCATATCCTAATATTCTTTTTTCTACCATTAATTAGCTCGCTCCTCTCAAAAAGAGCTCTGCCATATAAAACACACTGGTCACCAATTAGAACGTCTCTGTAGAAAGCCGGGCCTGACAGTGCACACGCTTGTCCGCGAAGATTATTCTCTACATTACGGGGAGGCATTAAGAAATCCAAGACAATGGCCAGGGAAAGCCCAGAGCTCTTTTATATTTAATAAACTGCTGCAACTTGCTCATGGTTTTTCCTCTGACTCCATCAGCAGAACCCCGCTGTACATTTTCAGAATTTTCAGAAATCTTCCATACCTCCTATGTTAACAGATATCTTTTAAATTTGCAGCTTTTGGCAGACGCCCATATCTAGAGAAACTTACATTTATCTTATTTATCCTTCTGAGCAGTTTGTTAACTTTTATGCCTCTGGAGGAGAAAGCTCAGCAAGTCATCCAGAGCTACTTGCCTCCTGGAACCTATGCCTACAATCCTATGATCCTTCATTTTGCTTACTCATAACTTGGACTCTCTTAGCACTGGCTCTGTTCACCCCAGTGTCAACTGGCTTGCAATCAATGCAATTCCTGAAAAGCCAATAGCTGACCCTGAGGAGCTTGGTAATTACTGATCTATATTCTAACTAGCCTGTCCTTGGCAAACTACTCGAGCATGCGGTTTGCAGCACAGCTCCAAGAATACTTATCCTCTAAGGGCCTGTATGAGTGTGGGTTTTGCACAAACCATAGTACTGCAGGGTAATAAATGACTTTGTGGATGAAGCTGCCATATTCTAATAGACTTCTATTTAAAAAAATGGTTCTGCCGCTGCCTTGTCCTGGTTATGATGTTATCCCTGTGACTGACAACAGAGGGGTTGCTTTAATCAGTAGGTTTACATCACATGTGTTTCGCCTCTGTCTAGCCCTGCAGGTCATTTCACAATATAAATATAAACTGAGGATATTCACATTCATATACATACTGGCTGGCTGCCTGACTGACCTAAAGCCCTGAATAAGTGCAAACTCTTAAGAATAACAAAGATGAGACTCAAAAGAAAATAACTTAGATCTTAAAGTATTTTTAAGCAGTGCTTTAGACTTTAAAAACCATACCTAAGTAATAAATGTGACTGTAACACAAATGAAAGGTACATTCGAAAAATAATTGCACTGCATACCTCTGCAGTCCTGGAGCAGTGCATTGCCGTAATATCCTGGTTTACAGGTCTGGCACTGAGGCCCAAAAGTGTTATGCAAGCAGCGGAGACAATTGCCAGTTAAAGCATCACACGCCTCGCCATCATTGGGGTCGATGTTGTTGTTGCAGGGACACTCTTGGCATCTAGAGCCTGGCAATAGCAGGTTACCATAGTAACCAGGTGCACACCTATCACAGTGTAAGCCTGTAAAAGAAGAAGAAGACTCGGCACTTTACGTCTAATTCACGTGTATGTACACCGATCATCCATAACATTACGACCACCTGCCTAATATTGTGTTGGTCCCTTTTTGCTGCCAAAACAGCCCTGAACCCTCATGCACTGTGTATTCTGACACCTTTCTATCTGAACCAGCATTAACTTCTTCAGCAATTTGAGCAACAGTAGCAACAGTGGATCAGATCACACCGGCCAGCCTTCTCTCTCCAATGAGCCTCGGCCGCCCATGACTCTGTCACCAGTTCACCACTGTTCCTTCCTTGGACCACTTTTGATAGATACTGACCACTGCAGACCGGGAACACCCCATAAGAGATGTAGTTTGGGAGATGCTCTGATCCAGTGGTCTAGCCATCACAATTTGGCCCTATATTACAGTGTTATTCACTTCAGTGGTCATAATGTTATAGCTGATAAACAAGCTGCAGCTTTATTTAAAATATAATGTAATATTAATCAGTGAGACACTGTGTATTGCTTCAGTAAAGCAGTGTGTGTAAATCAATGACAGCTCAAACCTTGATTCCCAGTCCTGCAGTGACAGGTTGGGGTGAGAGAATTTGGGTCCTTTCTACAAGAATGAGCAAAGAAACGGCCGCTGCCTTTCACGTCTGGGCAGCGGCATGGCTGGCAGGTTTCTCTTAGTACAGGATCACCAACATAACCTTCATCACACCTGCCAGACATCAGAGAACTCACATGCAATCACTTCAGCTTCAGACAACTCGCACTGTTTTGTTTGTTTGTTGCTTTAAATGTACTGACTATTGAATGAATTTTATTTGATTATTTTATCAAAACTCATACCTTTCACAGTGAGGCCCAGTTGAATGCCCCCTGCAGTTCAGACAGACTCCAGTAATCTGGTCACAGAGGTCAGACAGCCCATTACACTGGCATGGTCGGCAGTTAGGAAAACCGTAATATCCGGGCAAACATCCATCACATCGTCGGCCCGTGATCCCATTTTGGCATTGGCACTGTCCGGTTCTATGGTCACAGAACTCAGCTTTGGAACCCGATGGTTCGCAGTTACATGCTAGGAAAGGAGGAAAAGTCATTTGAATCATATTCATCAACCACTTTTAGGATGCTGAGGTTAAATAATCCATGTTATTAAAGTTCTTGTACAAACAACAGTAACTCTCACGAGTGTGTATTACTTACGTGAGCAGCCATTTTGTCCAAACCCATAGGTCAAAGGGGCGCAGGTGTCACAGCAGCGGCCAACCACATTGGGTTTACAGTCACATTGTCCTGTAAATTTACTGCAGGATGAGCTGAATGACCCCTCAGGGTTACATCTACATGCTGGAGGAAGAACACAGGTTAGTATTAGTAGATTGAGTCCCAAAACTCCTCTTGAATAGCGTACCAAATGGTATAAAATGCTGAATAAGCTGCATTTCTAAGTGTTTTTTTTGCTAGGTATGATGATTTGGCAACAATCTGCTTACGCTTGCACTTTTACATCTTCATATAAAGTTGACAACACTTCTTATAGCATTTCAGTCATGCTCAGCAAATTGATTGTCTTGTTATGAGCAGTACTTTCAAATAAATCTACTTTCTTTTTTTTTGCTATGTTTCTATGACGTATATTGGTAGGATACTCACGAATTGCACCATTATGGATGTATGCTGACATGCTGGCAACCAGTTTCTCACACACCTCGGGTAGAGTATTTTCTCCTGCCTGTGCACCTAACTCCACACACCGATGCTGCTGGTACTGAGCCAGGGATGCATCAGAGCAGAAATTTGGCAAAGACTCCATCTTTGGAATCAGTCCCATCTAAGGATTATATTTCAGGTACAAAAAATATAATGGTTTCGATCCCTTTTTTTTTTCATTTTGTGAATGTTTAATCCATGATGGTGGAAATAGGAGATAAAAAAGCTTACAGAATCAATTAGAATATGTGAGCTGCAGTAAGGGTCAGGATTTTCAAATGTGATATCCACGTAGTACCTCACGCCAGAGCTGAGACATACAGAAGGATCCAAGATGGCAGTCCTACGTGTAATGAAAGATCAGAGAAAATGTATGTTAGCAATAACACAGCAACGAAACATTAGCTGCATTAACAGCAGTTAAAGGTGTACTGATTAACTCATATGGCAGCCTGCAGGTTTTTATTCCGACTCATCAGGAGCCACACATGATTCCGTCTATTTATTTAGTTCATGTTTGGCCTTCCAATTGTGGCTCCTGTTTGGCTAGAGATTTAAAACCTGTATCCAGAGTCTGATCCATGGATAAGACTTGACACCCTGGGATAAAATGGAAAGCAAATGTTGGATTAGCTGACCTGCTGGTGCTAGCAAGAATGAAGGTTTTCTTGGATGGATCAAATGGACAATTTTCATCAAGAGACCCTAATGGCACAATTTTTACAACGGCTGTCCAATCATCTGTGGGCTACAGTAAAAAAAAAAAAACACATTCTAATTAGTACAAGTGAAATATCACACCATCATATATACTACATTCTGTGTATGCATATATATAGAAAAATATGCAAACCTGTGACTCATATCGAACAACAAGATGATAGTTAAGAGTTAAAGGAATGTTGGTGACAATAAATCGGAGTCCTGCTCCATCTTGAACCTGCACAACTCCTGGTCCAGTCCAGGTAATAGGTTCATCTGGGGTATGTGGACGTAGGATGACCTGATGGAGGTATCCTGGCTGCAGGGGAATGGTGCTCTGAAGGAACAACCAACAATTTTATACAGCGATCTGCTGTCAAACAACATGCCAGATTTGTCAGCATGGTATATTAGTCTGACCCTACCTGGCCTTGTCTTCGTTTTCGGCGGCTCTCACGCTTAACCACCACAAACCTCCCATCCCTGAACTCAACATCATAGCCTCTGCTTCTGAAGTAGTCCACACAGTTAGGCAGGGGGACAGCTGGAGGTAAAGTCTGATATGCTACAGTAGGCCAATTATTCTCATATACAGGAGGGTCAGGGTCATAAGGCCTCGGCAGTGTAGGCTCAGGTCGGTAATAAGGCTGTGGTGTAGGCTCACGAACTATGGTTCCTGGTGGACAGTAGCGTGATGGACGAGTTGTAGTAGGATACAGAGGTAGTACAGTAGGAGTATTAGGTCCTCCCTAAGAAACATAAGCATAACAATTCTTGTTATACTTCACAGTCATAAAGCATGAAGGCCTGCTATATGTTTCATCTGAGCCCTACATATTAAACTTAACCCAACAGTATAGAAGCTGTGACAGATTAGGCAATTCACAGCATAATTGTGAAAGTATATGCAGTTTTTTTCTTTATTGTGGTCACCTACCGAGCATTTGGTGCCCAGAGGAGCAGCCTTTTCAGCCTCATAGAGATAGAAATCAAGAGCAGCCAGGAAGTAACCAGGAGCAGGTTCACTACAGTGACGTCCCACCATATTGGCTCTGCACTGACACTGGCCATTCTCTGAAGCACACCTACAGTAGGAATAAATAAATTAATATCAACATGCATACTTGTGGTGCTGTGGTTTCTCTGAGGTTTAAAAATGAAAGTGTTATGTTTTCTGCTAGCGTACAGAGTAGTGAAGGCTCCTCCTATGTCACAGTCACAAGGCTGACAATCGTAGACTGTATTCCCTAGTCCCCAGTATCCTGGCTTAAAAAATCAAAAGAAGAAAAAATGAACAAAATGTTCATTGGAAGTAATCTTAATCAATATGCTGATGTATTTTGTAGGAAGGAATAATGGATTTGTGGGACTCACCACACACTGGTTACACTCTGGTCCATGGGCAAAGTGGTCACAAATACACTGGCCTGTGTTCTGGTCACATGGGGAGGTGCTTATAGTGCCCAAGAAGTTACACATACACCCTGATCATGTCCACACAAGAGCAAAAAAAGTCCCAAAACAAATCATACAGAAAATTTGCAATTAAAGGATTTTAAAAAGGATTTTTTTTAAATAATGAAAGCATTTAAGCATTAACAATTTCACTAAAAAATCTAAAAAAAAAAAATGGTAGTCTATACTACCATATATATCTGATATTTAAACATAAAAAAAATCAAAGCAAGTGAAAATATCTTGAATATGGACAGATTTATCTCTTAATATTTTTTTAAAATAAAATTATTATAAAACAAATCGAAATTTATTCAAGAATTAATAATAATTCTGGTGCTTTTAGACATTTCAGGATAATTTTGCTGATAAATAAATAAATAAATAAATAAATAAATAAATAAAAGTAATAGAATATTAGTAGTATATTATTTTTAATAGAATAATAAATAATAAATATTTTAATAGAATATTAAATATTTAGTAGAATATTATTGTAATAGTTTAATAGAATATTACTCAGGCTTATGAGATTATAAATCTTTTAACCAGATGTCAGATTTTTTAAAATCATACAGTATATTTGTACTAATGTAATCGTACGATTGGAAATAATAGAAATATTTGACTATATTCAAGACATTTTGACTTGTTAAACTCTCTTTATTTTGCACTTCTTACTCTGGCAGCCCCCGGGGTCTTCCTGGCTGAGTCTGTAGAATCCAGTCTTGCACCGGTCACATTGTTCACCCTCTACATTCTGCTTACACACACATTGTCCACTCACTGGATCACACAACCCACCATCCAGAGACCCTGCAGAGTTGCAGTTGCAAGCTAGATAGAAACAGAATAAAGTTTAGTATATATGATATAAAAATGCCTCTCTCGTATACTTTACTGATAACATTAAACTGTCGATGCATTCTTAAAAACACTCACGTATACAAGCATTGGGGTCATTTAGAGAGCGCAGAGGGTCCTTGTAGTAATGTGGCCTACACAGTTCACACTCAGCGCCCATGCGGTTGTTTCTGCAGTCGTCACACACACCTCCACTGACCTGCCTGGTGCTCATATAGCGCTGTAGGTCAAAGTGACATCGCTCAGAGTGGCCATTGCAGTTGCACTCTGGAACATGTAGAAAAGTGCAGCCATTATTTACTTTCTACCATGTGTTTTGTTCTCTCTGACTATCCCTGGCCCCCTGACTATCATCTTCTCTTTTTCTTATGGTGCCAGCAAATATGACTACTGCTGCTATTATTAGTAATGTTGTTGTTTGAACATTGATTTTACTTCTGCAAACATGTGGGTCAGTGCTTCCAGCTGGCCTCCAGGGGGCATCATTGTAAAAATCCTTGCACTTCTCACAGTTGCTCCCCATGGTGTTATGTTGACACACACATTGCCCGTGAACCTGGGAACAAAAAGCCTCTGTTACAGCTTATAGTACATACTATCATACTAAAATAGTGTGTCACAGCAATACGGTAAAACACTTCTCACCAAATTATTCATAGCTACTTTACTTAACTTTACATACACCGATCAGGCATAACATTATGACCATCTGCCTAATATTGTGTTGGTCCCCCTTTTGCCGCCAAAACAGCCCTGACCCATCATGTACGGTGTATTCTGACACCTTTCTATCAGAACCAGCATTAACTTCTTCGGCAATTTGAGCAACAGTAGCTCGTCTGTTGGATCGGATCACACGGGTCAGCCTTCTCTCCCCACGTCCATCAGTGAGCCTTGGCCGCCCATGACCCTGTCACCGGTTCACCACTGTTCCTTCCTTGGACCACTTTTGATAGATACTGACCACTGCAGACTGGGAACACCCCACAAGAGCTGCAGTTTTGTAGATGCTCTAATCAAGTCATCTATCCGCCATCACGATTTGGCCCTTCGTCAAACTCGCTCAAATCCTTACGCTTCTAACACACACTTCTAATTTTTCCTGCTTCTAACACATCAACTTTGAGGACAAAATGTTCACTTGCTGCCTAATATATCCCACCCACTAACAGGTGCCATGATGAGGAGATCATCAGTCTTATTCACTTCACCTCTCACTGCTCACAATGTTATACCTGATCGGGGTATTTAAAACACATAATAAGTTTGTAGTTAGCATTCAACATTCATATAACAATTAATCACAACATCTTGGGTAAAATAATACTGTTCAACAAATCCAGTGCTATAGAAATTCATAAAGTGGTCACCATGCCAGGTTCATTGAAGATATCTCCACGTGTGTCATAAACTGGCATACACTGACTGGCATGGCCATTGCAGAAGCAGCTCCCTCTGACCACCATCTCATAGAGGGCGTAGTAGTATTTATCCTGTGGGTTCCTCCTCTTCCGTCCCAGCAAGTCATCACCCAGCGTGAGTAAACGTGTAAAGTTCACTCGCAGGTTAGTCATGGTGATGAGCTCTAATAGCAATACAGAAATATTATTGCTATTCACCTTCTTTATGGAATTTATATTTGTTTATATGGCACATATAATTTACAGAAATCATTGCTTTAATAATTTATTCAGTTCTTTTAGCTTTTAGGTTGCAGTCAATGCATTTGTATGACATAAATAATGCACAGTGTTCTACCTTAATGTTATACAAGCTAATAACATCAATTCATAGCTAGAGTATGCTGACAGATACTAAAATACTTAAATATAAACTTTAAGCTTTTTTGACACGCAAACCTTGAATGATTGGATCAAATGGATTTTCAATATGAAAGTGTGGATCCAAAGCTTTTAACACCACCTGTAAGGGATTCGCAGTATTTAGAACAGACATTATACACAATGCTAAACATATGAGGAAAAGGACAGATGTTGAAAGAGGTTATACCTCGCCTTCGGTACTCGGCTCAGCTCCAGAGTAGCGGCTGTCACAGATGAGGTCGTCTATAGTTTCCGCCGGGCCTGCAGAGATTCTGGGGAAGTCGCTAGCACAGTCTATGGAAAAGTATCTCAGCACCTTCCAAGTACGACCAAAATCCTTTGACCTCTCCACCAGCATTGCAGCAGGTCTGAAACTCTGTATATTGATGGACCAGTGAGTTGTGGTGGTAGTTAAAAACACATACCAAGTACATCACATCTCCACCACCACAAAGAGAAACAAAAAACAGTACCTTGAATGTCATGACTAAATGGCTAAACTGAAACACAGTCTCCAAGTCTAGTTGAATGCTGACTTGATGCACACCTGGAGTATGAGATGCAGTTCAATGTCAATCAGAAGCAGATGGATTAATCCGCCATAATTTACGAAAGAATTTTAGGTCTAGTTTGTTGGTGTTTATGTTTGTGTGTGTTGTTGCTTTTGATTCTGGGTAAATTCTGGGAGACTCACCGTTCTCAGACTGCCACCATTTCATCTTACGCTCTGGCTCGAAGGTGGTGATGATATTTTCTATTTGGTGGCTATTACGGTTGTTGTATCGATTGTAGGGGCTTCTTGAGTCACAGGTGAAACATTTCTGATCATCCTAAACAAAAGACGACATTTTTTGAAGTATGAAAAAAAATCTGATTGTGTCAAAAGAACAAGTATAATATATATAGTCCATAACAAGTACAGTACTCTACGGTATCATCTGGGAAGCGATGCACAGGTGGACACAACACATATGCTTCAAGGACAGAAAAGTCTCTGAAAGTGTCCCTCAAGACACTGAGGATATCTTCTGATTCCTGGGAGGAGCTGGCACAAGATCGAACTGCTTGGCGCACTTCAAGGAGGGCGGAGCCAAGCGTGCAGAGGAGTCGAGAAGAAGACGCACAATCCGTGAGGTGAGGGCAGCTTGCACCTCAACATCTGCCACCGAACACAACTTATCAATCTGTGGGAGGTACATCCGTGCAAGGATCGGCCATCTGAAAGGAATCTTCTACATAATTTGATGTCATGGTCATCTTCGACTATGATGGACGAACATCATCAGTACTGTAGTCTTCTAATACTTCTCAGTTTTGTGTAAACAAGATCTATTGATCTGATGATGCACTAAAATTCACCTATGGTAATGATTTCATCATAGAGCACAGGGCAAGAGACGGAAACTCACCCTGGATGGGACACCAATCCATTGCCAGGCAGCACAAACACACACACACACACAGGAGCAATTTATTGTAGCCAGTTCACCTGTGAAGAACTTTAACTTCACACAAACAATCACCTGAGCTCAGGATTGAACCAGGAACTAGACTTTTAGTGTACTAAAAAAAAAAAAACAGGACTCACATGTTTCTCTCTCAAAAAATAATACATGATACAAAAGCATTTTAGCAATTTTATTAGTTGGCATGTATGAACAAGAACTATTCCTCATATAGCCCCGGCATATAAACAGAGAGGAATTCAAACGTGTGCCACTACAACTGATACAACTGAGCTACTATTTCTTCATGCCAACAAAAACAGAGGCCAGGAATCAAAGTAAAACACTACGCCTTTAGCATAAAGGAGGATGGAGTGCAAAGCGAAAGAGGCATAAATTAGTCTTTAAGGAGAGGAGAGACCTATCACACTGGCAGATCTGAACATGTCTGTAGCATGCATGCGCAGGGTTGGCCACATTGCTTTCAGTCTACATCAAGTTCAAACTGTCTGCTGCTTTGCTAAGATGCTGACAGCCGGATTCGGGCTGGATTTTTATTCTAGAAAATTTGTGTCACGGCAGATGTTCAGTTACTATAACCATTGACTGCTACTTGTAGAAAAATGACTGGCTCTCAACTGGGAAATATGACACTGCAGTATAAACTATTTCCTCAGGGTGCAAGACTGCCATAAAATGAAGACAATAAATAATTTTTGAAGTGTTTTTTTGTAGAATATGAGAAATTATAATTGCAAATAAGCATTTCCTGTTAATCCTTTCCTTGTCAAGCACTTCAGAGAGCAGCTATACCTCTAGTTTAACTGTGCACATACATGTAAAATATAATAAACCCCCAAAATCTCTTAATAGTGTGTTTTAGAACTGACCTCAAGGTAACCCAGGATGCAATAGCTCTGAGGCCTATTTAGGCCACAGGTGGATGAAGCAGAGAGGTGAGCAGCACGGCCCACCATAAGGTCACCAAGCGTGGGGTGGCACGAGCTCCCTTCACATTCTTCCTGTAAGTGAGCTGGCTCCACCAAAACTATAAATATTTAAGAAAAGGAACAAATATTTCAGCTTTTTGTATTGGTGAAATGAGCCAACACTTCTCTGTGCTGTATCCTTACATCTTTCACCACACCATGCTCTGTATTTTGTAGGTGATAAACTGGATAACAGTTCAAACTGATCATCTCTACAGATGCAGATGAGCAAAAAAGAGCAGTTTGTGGAAAAAGACTGTAGTCCGTTTGCCGATTTGGTTAAATCACAAACCCACCCTGCTTAGTAACTTATAAAAACAAACCCTAGAAAACAAATAACATCTCAAAAGGGCAAGTACCTGCAAGAAAATAGCAGAAAAATAACCATCCTAGCTCAGCAAGTGATCACATGTTCGTGCTGATGAGGCATACTGAAATGATTTTTCTGTTAAATTCCAGCAATGTCAGAGCAAATCCGAGCATACTCACAAAAGATCAGCGCTGCACACATCCACATTGTTGCTTTGGCTGGGAAAATCATGGGCTGGGGAAAAAATAATAATAATAATAGTAAATGTTTGTTAATAAACAATTTGATTTCAATTATTTAACCGATCAACTTTAGCCTTATTTGAGCCTGCAACCTTAAAATTATTCAACACTTTCCAGTTGTAAGCACGGAGAAAAATTCCAGCAGATGCACTTCATTAAGCTTCTGACTGCCTGCAATGCCTCAAGCCATTCAATCCCAACATGTACAGTCCTAAGAGTTCCTGAGAGAAGAAGCTTGCAGCAGCTCAAAGGGATAATACATTTTTAACATATACCGACGTGCCTGGAATTTAAATTGTTCAAAGAAATGGGTCGATATATTTTAGACATTTCGGACCTCTGAGAAATTCTGTAGGGGTAGAAACTGAAAGAATCGACGTAGCACTGTGAGACGATGGGTATATTTATATATTTTTAATTCCCTAGAATAACTTCCAGACATTAGAAATTAAATATTATGCACAAAATACGGAGGCAAAACAGAGCACAACAACCGGCTCATTCTATTTCGTTCTAATAATTTTGAAAAGACATGCTGATAGTTTTGGTGCTAGGTATAAGTGTGCAATTCCAGGGTTAGGGTTAGATAGATGATGCTTTTACTTTGAGCCTGAAGAATCTGTACAGACCACATTATTACAAAAGCTAAAAAACATCCTGTTCTGTTAGACTGCTATTCTGCAATTGTACAAAAAGTACCCAGTACTAGTGGAGACTTAACATGTGGAACTTTCCAGGGGATGTGATGCCACACAGCCTTCTATAGTACTGAATTGAGAATTGAGAAGCTGCTCCTGTAAGTGTTTACTAGCTAGTCTCAGACATTTAAGAAATGACCACCAGTCACGGCAAAGGAGATACTATATAGCAAACCTCTTATGTGCAGCAGATACCTACACTATAATGCTATCTCTGTCTTTAAAAATATATATATATACACTTACATATTAAATAGAGCAGATCCTGTGCAGAAATATATTGAAAGATGTCCATTCAGTGTCTTCAAATGTCCACGCAGCAGGCAGTAATGGATTGTGAAGCGATCACTGTAAAGGTGGAAGCATGTAAAGACACACCTGAACACCTGAGAACGTAGAAGGGTGAGAGTGTGCGAGCGGAAAAAGGAGCTGCAGGGCTCTGTGGTAAAAAGGGATTATATTGCACTGAGAGTTGATTTATGCTCGTCAACCCAGGGAGTAAGAAGCAAAGGAGGAGACGACAAGATGCATGCCGTGTTGGAGATTAGAGACTATCAGTGATAAGACCGATGCGAAAATCCATGCAGTAGTGTGTGCTTTAGAGTCTATAGAGGTTAGAGACACCAAACTTTCTGGCACCATGGTAAAGATTTAGTTAAAGAATAGTTACACGTAAAAAATGGTATGTATTGTATATTAACAGAAACCTAACGCTTTTGTAATAATAAATCACATCAGTTAAACAGCAAAAAAAGCTAACAAAGACAAATAAATCTTTTTCCAAACATTTTCCAAACAAGGCAACATAAAAATAGGTATAGAAAAGTTTAGCACTGAGATATTATGTCACATTTTGCAAATCATCAAGTCAAGAAAGCATCCGCATAGCCCCCGAAGAGCAACCCGATCCTGTAAGTTCCTAATAATTCTTCATACATGTATGTGACTTTGTAATATGAGAAGTATGAAATATTAGAGCATTGAGCAGCAATGGTGTTTTTTTTTTTTTAACTAGGGGTGGGATCTGAAACTTTTTTTTTCCTCCCCGGAATTTACTAGTGAGAGTTAAAACAGTTAACAAACCAAGACTTTTAACAACCTGACTGTTATCATTATTTCTAAAACAAAAAATAGTGTAATGGTTGTGGTGTTGTGGGTGTTAAGGGGCTTAATAGCAATAAACCAACCAACCAAGATGTCAATTTTTCAGCAAAAATAAAAGTTCCATAGAATCTTCCCAAAAGAAAAATTCCACTCTTACAATAGTTTATGGCTGGAGATTTTAATTTCATGTCTAGTGCTCTCACCATTTCCAATACATTTTCTCACTTTATTGATCAACTGATAGTCTACAGATAATATACACTGGTCAGGCGTAACATTGTGAGCAGTGACCGGTGAAGTGAATAACACTGATGATCTCCTCATCATGGCACCTGTTAGTGGGTGGGATATATTAGGCAGCAAGTGAACATTTTGTCCTCAAAGTTGATGTGTTAGAATCAGGAAAAATGGACAAGTGTAAGGATTTGAGCGAGTTTGACGAAGGGCCAAATTGTGATGACTAGACCACTGGATCAGAGCATCTCCAAAACTGCAGCTCTTGTGGGGTGTTCCCGGTCTGCAGTGGTCTGTATCTATCAGAAGTATCCTTTAAGTCCTGTAGGTGTTCTACAAGTCCTGTAAGTTGCAATGTTGGGCCTCCATGGAAGTCCTCACACCTCGCAACTTACAGGACTTAAATGATCTGCTGCTAACATCTTGGTGCCAGATACCACAACACACATTCAGGGACTTAGGGGTGTCCATACTTCGATGGGTCAGGACTGTTTTGGCAGCAGAAGGGGGACCAACACAATATTAGACAGGCGGTCATAATGTTATGCCTGATCAGTGTATAGCTAGCGGTTTTAATGTTATGGCTGATCTGTATATGTTTTCGATGGCATAAAAACACAACCCAGAAATGGACTGGGCAGACTTCACCACCCGCTGTCTGAGACAGAGCAGTACTATATAACAAACAGTGAAGCTACAGGTCAGGACACTGTCTGTCAGGAAACACCTGTCCAAAACCACCCCTTCTTTAATCTTCTTAAGAAGTAGAAATGCTCTTTTGTCATCTTGTTGTCAAGTTGTTGAAGGATGAAGGATGACACCCAAGAACTTAAAACTGCTCACTCTTCGTATTGTGGCACTGCCAGTGTGAGATACTCAGGACTATCACATGCCAACATTCATCAATCATCACTTCTCACAGTATGAGAGACTGCTGTCATATATATTCTATGCCATTATTGGTATTTACATAGATTTATGTTTCCTATATCTATGGTAATTGTGAGAGCATCTTAGAAAAGCCATCAGGTAAGACTTTTACTCCTACATTATATATATGGCCAAAGGTTTGCGGACACCTGACGGTCATACTCATATGTGCTTTCTAAATATCCAGTTCCAGATTTAGTCCTTTAACCTATAGCTTCCACTTTTCTGGGAAAGCTTTTTACTAGATTTTGGAGCGTGGCTGCCAGGATTTGTGCTCATTCTGAAACAAAAGAACACCAAACTTTGAATCCTGATACTGGAGTAACCCACATCCTGCACATTTTAGTGCTGATTCAAGTAATACTGCTGTTTCAGAGTTGAAGTGGGTTAGGTTCGACTAGGAACAACAATAAACTATGCAGTGCAGTGGGTTCTCCAAGACCAGGGCTGGGATCCTGCGTTTATATCTTCAACGATCCCTGCCTCCAGCCTGTGTTGTACGGAGTTTGCAAGTCTCCATCAGTCCAAAGACATGCGTTGCAGGTTGAGTGGCATCTCTAAATTGTCCGTAGTGCGTGAATGGGTGTGTGCGTAAGTGTGTGTGCGTGAGTGTGTGTGCCCCGCGATATACAGGCTCCCCGCGACCCCGTGTAGAATTAACGGATGGAGAAAATGGATGGCTTGGATGGGCGAGAAATCAACACCAGATGGCGCAAGCACATTATTTTTCTCCATGCATCATGATGATTGCAGTTGCTACACTCGGCACCAAACTGCGGCTCTGTGCGTGTGCGCTCGCATTCTCATTACAACACTGGAGCTAATTAAGGCGCGAAGGCAACACAGGAGGCGATGCACGATTTCACAGACTCACCTCAAGCTGTAGCCAAAAGTTGCTCTTGCCCTCCATTTTCCACTTTTCGTTACAACGTTGCCTCGTTCCACGTGCATAAACAATTTCTGCGCACAGACACGGTTGTGTAGATATGTGAACTGATTCGGCGAATCTTACCCTCGACTTAGTGAGGAGAAAGGAAACAGTAATTATCCACACAGGAGGCATGCAGCTGCGAGTATGAGTGTGTTTGGTGTGTGTGAGGAGAGCTGATGCTGTAACCTGCTCCGCGCGCTCTCCTCCAGCAGAGCAGCCGGAAACAGTCACCGGAGCGCCATCATCACCAGGTAATTCCTAAATCATTTATATATATTTAAAAAAAAATAAAATAAAAAAAATGAACGGAGTGACTTAAGTGCTCAAAGGTGTTGCATTTGATTTCGATTCGATTTGCTTGTGCATTGGACTCAGTTGCGGGGAGTCTGTGCACCACGAGCGTGCGCCTGCGACAGATGTTTCTTCCTCCAGCTGATGCACCACACTCAGTGATTCAGGTGCACTCTGTCTTTGTTTTTAAGAAGGATGCAATGTCAGATATATGAACGTAACCAGGGCAAAGGATTTCCTTTAAGCCCATTTACGAGCAAGGAAACCCATCTTCTTACTGTTCATGAAGCCATCACAAGGCGCGTGGATGGTAAAGATGTTGCACTATGGCTCCGCTTTAATTAACACTTAGAATTTGAACATAACATTTTAGCTGTTTTTTTTGGAGGGGGGTTGGTTTCCACGCGAGAGCCGTGGATTTATTCTTGAAGGAAGCTTGACTGTTTCAGTGAGCTCGTGTTCTCCTGAATTTAAGCTCTTGTAATTGTCAAGCAAGTCTTTAAGAAAGGGAAGCACATTTACTGAAGAAATGTGGTTTAGATCAGTGACACATGAAAATAAACAAGAGATTGCGACAGTAAGTTATAATGGCTGCATTCTCAGGTGTGAGAACGATTAGTAGTATAATTGTGTGTGTGTGCGTTTGTGTGTGTGTGTGTGCGCGCGCGCGCCCAAAGCAGATTTTATAATAGACCATTGCAATTTAAATGTTATGCGCTCTGTACAGCTTACACTCACGCTCTTCTTTATATTTAGCATTAAATATGTAAAGAATTATTCCAACGTTTGATTAAGGAGCAGACCCGAGATTTCCGACGGTGTGTGTGTGTGCGTGCGTGTGTGTGTGTGTAGACTTGTTTTTATATCTTGTTGGGGACCAAATAATTCCCAAAGGAATACGAATATTGGTCAATAGTAACCTCGTGGGATTATTTGGCCGGTCCACTTCAACAAAAAATGCAAATAATCCCCCCCAAAAAGGTAGGAACTAAGTGCTCTTGGGTATTGAGGTTAAGGGAAGGGTTAGATTTTGGTGTAGGTGTCACATAAACTAGCTTTATTGACATTTGTCATTAGATGGTGCTTACAAAAATAGTAAAACTACTGTGTGTGTGTGCGTGTGTGTGTGTGTTTTGGAAAGGATTGCTCATTCCTCGGCTCTTCTCTTTCCTATACAGGAATCCACAGGAGTCTCTGTGATCTGCAGCCTACAGCATCACAATGTATGATTGCTGAATGTACCATTCCCCTGTCACACACCCATGGTTAACCTCCGGAATCTGACGACCAGAGGATGGTTGCTCCACTTCGGGATCTCTGCACACAGGTCATTGCTTCAACTCTGAGGTGTACTGGCCATACCTTTGACCTCACACACCTGTTTCCTACTTGCCACCTGCTACAGTAACTGCTGCACATCTCCACCTCTGTTTAATTGCCTGCTTAGTTCTTTTAACACATCACTATCATGGCGAGGTTCCCAACATGGCAGGATTGCCTTTTTATGCTGTCAGTGGCAAGCTGTTCCTTCACCTACGGACCTCAGCGCGTAGTGGACTCTCTTATGCCCCCTGCTCCTGAATATGCTCATTCCATTCGAATAGATGGAGACATCATCCTGGGTGGCCTCTTCCCAGTCCATGCACGAGGGGAACGTGGCGCCCCATGCGGCGAACTGAAGAAAGAGAAAGGCATTCATCGCTTGGAGGCCATGCTCTTTGCTATTGATCTCATTAACGGGGATTCTCGTGAACCCTGATCAACAACCCAGAGCCTTAACCACTTGAGCTACACTTGACTTTAAACAAACCGCATATACATAGAATGCCAACTCATATTAAAAATAGCTAACATAAGTAATCATTTGAGAGCTACATTAGCAATAACAATTTCAGCAGCGAATGTTCCAGTAAACTGGATTCTGCAGGATTCTGTGATTGAGACAAAACTAAAAATGTCCAATTCCCTGATGTTGTGCCCTGACTACTGAACTAGTGAGCTGACTAGACTCACCCAATAACAAAATCGAACAATGTTTTGTTATTTTGTGTGTGTCCATGTTTTCTACCCTTACATTATTAAAGCATCATTTATGCTTTAATCAAACCAATTTCCCCGTCTTGGCTACTACTATGGAATAAAACCATGTGCTAAAAATTGTATTACGGGTGTGTATATAACACCGGATATATTTTCATTTGGCTAAAAATGGATGATTTTTAAGCATCTCCATGTATTTTTAAGATTCTGTCTTAAAACCATAGAACCAAATTCTAGCCTTAAAACCAAATTCTAGTCTTAAAAAGTGACTAGAATTTTACCCGTAGCATCCTCTTAACCGATAAAAAACCCTAACATATGTTTAGTCAGTGCCATAGTGTGAGTACTGCTTCAACACCTGGCAATAAAGTATTCTGTGCATTTGAGAGCCAACAGCTTTTCCTGAGCTTGATTTGTCAAAGGATTTTATACGATCAACCTTTACTTACTCTTGCGCAGATGTGCTTATCAACCTTTACAAACGGATAATGCTTGAGACATTTGAAGCGATCTCTTATTGAACCGACTGTACGGATACCAGTCTCTCAGGAATTACTGAAAATGAATAATCTGGTCAATACGCATGTATATTTAAGAATTACATATATCGAGATTAATGCAATAGCAACAGCAAGGCCCTTGAGGACAAACGATATGTAGATCTGAGACTCCTAAAATTTGATAAACTGAAATGCTCAAAAAGAAAAATAAATTAAGAAAGAAAGCAAGAAAAGCTCACAGCATAGCTCATCAGAGAAGCTCTCCTCACTCTCAGCTTATCTGATTGGGTAAACCCACGTTTTTTCTCTCTGAAAGATGGAACACTGCCAAAAAATGTCTGGAGCAATTTAGAAATCAAAATTACGAAGAGTAAGCAGCAGCTTGCAAAAGTATCACTATATCATCAAAAATGCAAAGTATTTTGCACAATATTCCTGAAGATAATGGAAAATAGATCATTTATTTGAACACTAAACACATTTTGGCTAGTGATTGCATAAACATTGACCACACTGCTTAGTGTCTATTGAAATATTTCTAATAGCCAGAGTATCTCCGTATTTCACCATGGTGTCACGGATCGTAAGTAGACGTAATCTTTTAGCACAGTGGGAGTGTATGACACTCTGAATGCACTTACTCTAACTCAGCAGTAGTTATCATTTTCATTTTCAGTCATATTAGCTTGCAAGCTAGCCGGTGCTTGAACTAAATACTGGGTTAATTAGCCCAGGATAAAGTAATGAATTGCTATTGGCTGTCAAATATAGATAAAACGGTTGAAACCAGGTTTCAGTGTACCGGACAAGTGGTATGTTTTATTTGTATTCATTTATTCAGTCGCTCATCTTCAGTAGCTTCATTATCCTGTCAGTGTTGATTGTTGAATCCATCAAAGTGCACCATGTACACACACATAGGGTCAGTTTAATGTAGCCAGTCCATCTACTGTCATGTTTTAGTGGAGGTAACTAGACAAAACCCACTGTACCGCCATGTATATTATAATTCATCTTTTAATCTACTATCGTTTTGCATTTTTAATGCAAAGAACTCAGATTCAGAGTGCATTTTTAAGCCAAAGAACTCACTTCCTAACGACTTACTGACAGGGTTCTTGCTCCTGAATTCTACAGTAATGTTCACTCAATATTTCAAGCCCCCAAGGGCTCATCCAACATCTAATTTCACTTGAGCTAATAAAGCATCGCAATGGTCCTTAAAATGGCAGTGGAGATTCCTCTAAGGGGAAATGGTGAGGTCAGTGTTGACAAAGTCGTAATAAAGGCAGTAGTTAAACACAACATAGATCTACAAGCAAGCAAGACCTAGACAAATGCACAGTCTCCCAACGCCCTTTGTTCCTCCTGGGAAATAGACTGCCTTTTTAAAGAAATAATAATAATGCTACTTTCTCTCTTCAGAATGACTAGAATCAGAGCACTTTCCAAGTGAAATATAATAGTTATAGAACATAACTAATTCTAATTAGAACATAACTAATTCTAATTAGAACATAACTAATCTTTCTGTGTTGAGCTATATGTCCCACTTCTGAGCTCCCGGTGTTCTGAGTTCCCAGTGTGACCACTTCCTCTTTCCGGACCTGCCTGATCCATCCAGACCGTCTACCCCTGGTTGAAGTCTCGTCACTTGGTGGTGCATGGACAGACGGTGATCCAGCGGACTGCTGTGGATAGAACCACTGAAGACCATCGAACTGTCTCTGAACTGCCATCACATCGGTCAGCTTTCAGCAGTTAGGAATTAGTGGTAAGTCTATAATGAACTCAGAAACCTGAGGTGGACAGTAAAGAAGTACATTTACTTGAGTACTGTACTTAAGTACACTTTTTGAGTATCTGTACTTTACTTGAGTATTATTTTTTCTGGATACTTTTTACTTTAACTTCACTACATTTGAAAGACAAATACTCTACTTTTTACTCCACTACATTTCTGTCAAGGTCATTGAGTAGAAAGTAGTTACATTTATCATAGGATGATTTTTTTTTTCACTCTTGTAGCGTCACGTGTTGTAAAGTTCAGTGGTTTTCCATAATTTTTTGAGCTCAATTGGTTGACAAAATGGACGAATATATGCTTTGTATATTATACACCACCAATGCATTGGTAATGATGTTAGTTAACACACAAAAACGTATGCTGTGTCCAAATTCTCATACGATGTGTCCTAAATGGTATTCAAAAATAGAATTAGTATGCCCCAAATTGTAGTATACTGAAAAGGGTATTCCAAAAATTCCTGGATGGTCTACTACTTCCGGTAGAAATTCAAAGTGCAGAACAATGCAGACTCTAATGGGTAATATTGCCCACAATGCATTGCACACAGGAGGGAGGAGCCTGGACAATGGTGTAAATGCATATGAAAACGGTGTAAATGAATTGTGGAAATATATATAACTCTTTGTTAAAGCAGTGTTGCTGTTGGCTGGTTGTACAGCTGCAGTTGTGTAGCTGGGTTTTAAAGCAGGTTAGATTTTTTTTCTGACCAGTCTTCATTTACAGACCATTTGATTGAAATGTTCATGAGTGGATACACATAGATGTGTACAGGTACATCTCAAAATTTAGAATATAATGAAAAAGGTCAATATTTTTTGTCACTCAGTTCAGAAAGTGAAACCCATACATTATATAGATTCATTACACATAGAGTGAAATATTTCAAGCATTTATTTCTTGAAATTGTGATCATTATGGCTTACAGATAAGGAAAACCCAAAATTCTGTGTCTCAGAGAATTAGAAGTTCAATATTGGAAAGTCATGGTGTCGCACCCTAATCAGCTAATTACCTCAAAACACCTGCAAAGGTTTCCTGAGCTTTTAAATGGTCTCTCAGTCTGGGTCAGTAGGCTACACAATCATGGGGAAGACTGCTGACTTGACAGTTGTCCAGAAGACAGTCAATGGCACCCTCCACAAGGAGGGTAAGCCACAAAAGGTAATTGCTAAAGAAGCTGGTTGTTCACAGAGTGCTGTATCCAAGCATATTCATAGAATGTTGAGTGGAAGGAAAAAGTATGGTAGGAGAAGGTGCACCAGCAAAAGGGATAACCGCAGCTTTGAGAGGATTGTCAGGCAAAATCCATTCATGAATTTGGGGGAGCTTCAGACGAATCCTAGACATGGCCTACAAATGTGGCATTCCTCGTGTCAAGCCACTCCTGAACCAGAGACAACGTCAGAAGCATCTTACCTGGGCTGTGGAGAAAAAGAACTGGACTGTTGCTCAGTGGTCCAAAGTCCTCTTTTCAGATGAAAGTAAGTTTTGCATTTCATTTGGAAATCAAGGTCCCAGAGTCTGGAGTAAGAGTGGAGAGGCACAGAATCCATGTTGCTTGAAGTCCAGTGTGAAGTGTCCACAGTCAGTGATGATTTGGGCTGCCATGTTATCTGCTGGTGTTGGTCCACTGTGTTTTCTGAAGTCCACAGTCAACGCAGCCATCTACCAGGAAATCTTAGAGCACTTCATGCTTCCTTCTGCTGACAAGCTTTATGGAGATGCTGAGTTCATTTTCCAGCAGGACTTGGCACCTGCCCACACTGCTAAAGGTACTATAAGCTGGTTCAATGACCATGGTGTTACTGTGCTTGATTGGCCAGCAAATTCGCCTGACCTGAACCCCATAGAGAGTCTATGCGGTATTGTCAAGAGGAAGATGAGAGACACCAGACCCAACAATGCAGATGACCTGAAGGCCGCTATCAAAGCAACCTGGGCTTCCATTACACCTGAGCAGTGCCACAGGCTGATTGCCTCCATGCCATGCTGCATTGATGCAAAAGGAGGCCCAACCAAGTATTGAGTGCATAGAAACGAACATACTTTTCAGAAGTCTGACATTTCTCTTTGAAATATCCTTTTTTTATTGATCTTATGTAATATTCTAATTTTCTAAGACACAGAATTTTGGGTTTTCCTCATCTGTAAGCCATAATCATCACAATTTCAAGAAATAAAGGCTTGAAATATTTCACTGTGTGAGGAATCTATATAATATATGGGTTTCACTTTCTGAACTGAGTGACAAAAAATATTGACCTTTTTCATGATATTCTAATTAATGAGATGTACCAGTACTTTTTTTGTTGGGGGTGGTAGGAGTGTTAAATTAAAAATAAATGATTATACCTGTCTTTTTTTGTCAATTCAGTTGTTTAATTTCTATAGGTTTTGTAACATTCTAAAAGCTCTTAATTCCACAGAAAGTATTGCATACAACAATGCAACAATAATAAAACAATGCGTTGACATTTACTTTTGATACTTAAGTACTTTTAAAAACAAGTACTTCTGTACTTTTACTTAAGTAAAAATCTGTCTTTACAACTTTTACTTGTAATGGAGTAATGTTTGACCAGTAGTATTTGTACTTTCACTCAAGTAAGGAAGTTGTGTACTTCGTCCACCTCTGTCAGAAACTATACTGACCTATTAGTTTCACAGTTTGCTGTTGTAGAAAGGACATTATCAACAGTTACATTATTTACTCTGTAAATTACATTATTATATACTCTGTCCAGTGTCACCAAATGAGGACGAGGTTCCCTTCTGAGCCTGGTTCCTCTCAAGGTTTCTTCCTCAGATCATCTCCTCATATCACCCCAGGCTTCTCGTTAGAGATAAAACAGTAACTTATCATTTTTCTATGTTTCTATACTTCTGTAAAGCTGCTTTGAGACAATGTCCACTGTTAAAAGTGCTATACAAATAAACTGAATGAATTAAATGAATACCTTATAGTTAAATCTTTTGTTGAAACCAGTATATAATGAGGTAAAATACGATGAAGAAATATGGCTTATAGTTATTGTACACACAAACATAAGCTCACACACACTTTTCTATTTCATATATGTATGCAAGTAAACAAACTCTGACTTGGCTTGAGGCAGAATAATGCTGATTAAAATATGAGCACCTCTACTCTCCAGTGGAAGGATGACATGCTGGGAGTTGTTGCAGCCATTTTTACTCAAACACAACGCTGTATTGTTGGTATTCTCCGTCCCTGAACCTGGAAACTATTGTTGACTAAGAGCCAGACATTTGTAATGCTTTTTCTCAACATTTATTAGACAGTGAGCTCTTCACTTGTTCTGCCCAAATGCATGGGTTCTCGATATGATGACTGGGAGAGCTCTCAAAGGGGCTGCAGATGAGCATGACTGACATCTTAGACTTAAAAACCACCAGGAAGTCGGTGCTCAGAAGCATCATAAACATTTTTACACGACTACTTTGTAATTGATAAATATTATATATATATTAGATAAATTGTATATATATACAATATATATTGTAAATATAGTATATCGTTTTATTTGACGAAATTTTTTTCACTTATAAATCTAGCTAGCTCACTACAGTGACATTTCACTAGCTGAAATGATGTTGTTAATTAATTATGGAGAGAATTAAAGACAAAACCACACTAATGGATAAAACAGAAATACATTTCAGTAACTGGTAATTTACCCAGGGTGAATATATGCATTAAATATTGACACTGCGTTCAAAGCTAGGTACAGCAGAGGTATCTAGGTAAAGCCAAGAATCAAACTAGTAATCACATTTACATACATTTAAGGCATTTGGCAGACATCCTTATTCAGGGCGACTTACACTTTATCTCATTTTATACAGCTGAGGGTTAAGGGTTTTGCACAGGGTCTCAGCAGTGGCAGCTTGGTGGACCTCACTACCACATTCCCCATAATAAAGCATGGTTCTCCTTTAACATACCCAAGTATCCTCCAGAAATATGCAACCTTCTTAACAATACTGCTCAAAATCAGAGAAGTGTTCTTATAAAAGTTATTCAGGTTCTCGATCTCCCCACCTGGTCACCAATATGAACACCAATTTGTGTAAGAAGAACAAAGTGGTGCTACATTACTATAATATCAGTGTATAACGTGTCCAAATGGATTGTGACATATAAAGGTAAAAATAGCTAGATCTGACTGATCTTAAATTGCACCACTGAAGCACAAATTAATAAGAATCCACAGATAAAGATTATGCTTCGAAGCTGCTGTGATGTATTGTGTCATACTGTAATGCCTGAATTTTGACATCTACTGTATTCTATACTTACAATAGATCTATTCAGGTCTAAAGACATACTTCCTTACCCAGTGTGCAACAGTAACACTTGAGAACTAGTATAAGATAAGTAGAAGGAAAGTAGAAGTTAAAGTAAATCATGTGTAAACAACTATAGGAGAAAAATTAACATAAAAAATAGAAGAGCTTTGTGGTTATACGACTTATGCCTTCGATGCCATAGGGTAGCAGACTGCTGAGACGGCTGGACTTCAGCCAAATTACAACCACGATCCAGTCAAAGGCCAAGAAGAATTTATTTAGGTTTAATTTAGAAAGTCTTGAATGTTCTTTTAGTTCGAACAAAGCAGTAGCACAACCACCAAAATTTTATTATAATATATATATATATATATAAAATTAATGAACTGATCATATCAGTCAACTGAGCATGCTTTATGCTGACCAGTTTTACTGACCAGTACGCACTGACTAATTGAGCCTGCTTTATACACTGACCAGTTTAGAATCATACGTTACTGTAAACATCATGACAACAAATATGTATATATTTAAATATATAAATATAATTATTAGATATTATTTGTAGCTGTACTCTTGGTTACTAGAATTGAAACTGGATGAAGCAAAAAAGCAGAACAAAAAATCATAAAGATATAAACATTTAGCAGATGCTCTTATCCAGAGAGACTTCGAATTTATCTCATTTTTTTCCTCATTGAGAGGATTAAGGGCCTTGCTCAGGGGCCCAGCAGTGAAAGCTTGGTGGAGCTGGGCTTCGAACCCACAACCTTCTGATCTGTAGTCCCGTGTGTTCTCCCACATGTTCTCCCATAGCATTTAACGTGTAATTATAAAATATTGCATTTATTAGATTTAAGCATAAGAAAAGTAATTGCAGCTTCACTGAACTAGCCTGAGGCTCACACAGATAATGTATAACCTTATTAACCTTCGACAATCTAACAGTTTAAAGTGAAGAAGGTGTCTTCCAGACTGCTAGTGACTGACGTTCAAGAACGATTTGTTATATCGCTTTCGGTCACTCTTCTGCAGATTTATTCTAACTTTATCCCCATGACTCCTTCTTCCCAGTTTTTATTTATTTTTTTGGTGAAGCTCCCAGTAAAATCACGTTAATGAACTATTTACCGTGACATAAAGGGAATTGCGCAGCATCAGAGCATCTTTCAAGCTCAGAGCTACTTGCACAACTGTCAATCATTCTGGATTCATATGTCAACTGGCACATCTGACATTTTTATCACAGAAAAAATAAAATAAAACTTCTTCTTGCAGATCTCCTAGAAGATTTGAAGAAGTCATTTAAATATATGTTGTTGCTTAAAAATTTCCATCTCACCCAGTGTCCCCGCTTCAGTTTCTTCCTCATAATTTAAAGTCTAGTGCAAAATCTTTCCAGAATCTTTGCTCACGCCGAAGCTGCTCTGGTTCTCACTACCACAGGCTTTGCTCACTGCTGGTTGTTGTTTCTACAAGGTTTACGGCTAATCAGAAGCGCTCTCCTGCATGACGCCTTCTGCTGATTGGCTTGACTTAACAAAGTAAAGCCAGAACTTTGGCAGAAATTCCAACTACAAGCAGTGTTATTAGAACTCTAGCCAGCAAAGATCTCAGTGCATGTAGGAGGTCTCTAAATTTTAAAGAATAAATGTTGACTGATAACGTTGTGGCCTTTTCTAACACTTTGCTAACATTGCAGCAAGTGAAATCACCCACATACTGTAAAACGTCAATCATCCGTTCCTCCAGGTAACCTAGGCATATGATTTCATCAGTTATTTGCATTAACTTTATCTAGCAAGCTAAAAAAGAAAGCAGTCAAAACAAGAGCAAGAGGTAGTAGTCTGATAAGTGTATAAATACAACATGTGTACTGTCCACACTCATTACAGCTCACCCTAAAATAGGTTTACTCCTTAATTACCATCCTGTCGCTTGATTTCCAGAAGTAGTCGACTAGTTTAACTAGTAATGAGCTGAGCTTTTTCCAGAATCAAAAGCTTGCTGTGTAATTAGGCTAAGAAGCGTTTCACATGTGACACTGCATGAGGGAGGGAGAACAAAATATGCCAGTGGATAATGAAAAAGCCAGTTTTATCTCTTTCCTTTTTCTTCTTTACTTTTAGTTGCCTCTTTTCTGTTTTAAAACATAAAACACATTGAAAATGTCTGTTCGCTTGTGATAGTACAAACCCAGAGCTGAGGAAGGAGGAGGTGAAAGGAGACAGAACAGAATGGAGAGGCTACAAATGCTGAGAGAGAGAGAGAGAGAGAGAGAGAGAGAGAGAGAGAGAGAGAAAGAGAGAGACAGAGAGAGACAGAGAGAGAGAGAGCGAAAGAGAGAGAGAGAGAGAGAGAGAGAGAGAGAGAGAGAGAGAGAGAGAAAAGAGGGAGAGAGAGAGAAAGAGAGAGGGAGAGAGAGAGAGAAAAGAGGGAGAGAGAGAGAAAGAGAGAGGGAGAGAGAGAGAAAAAGAGAGGGAGAGAGAGAGAAAAAGAGAGGGAGAGAGAGAGAGAAAAGAGGGAGAGAGAGAGAAAGAGAGTGTAATAGAGAGGGAGAGAGAGAGAAAAAGAGAGGGAGAGAGAGGGAGAGAGAGAGAAAAAGAGAGGGAGAGAGAGAGAAAAAGAGAGGGAGAGAGAGAGACAGACAGACAGACAGAAAAAAACAAGCACTAGTTGAGAGAGTCTAGACGAAATAATCGACAAGTAGCCTCTACAAGTAACCCCCATGACCCCTTTTTCATTACATGTGAAGAGTCTTAGAGAAACAACACTTGTTATTTTTCTCAACTGTAAGCAATGTTAATTCTTTCAGCTGACACTGCATATATCCTGATAGAAAAAAAGGTGTGAGAGAAAGTTCAAGCATAACCA
Source organism: Hemibagrus wyckioides (assembly GCF_019097595.1). Classification (NCBI taxonomy): domain Eukaryota; kingdom Metazoa; phylum Chordata; class Actinopteri; order Siluriformes; family Bagridae; genus Hemibagrus; species Hemibagrus wyckioides. Next base: position 2,604,652 of record NC_080723.1, on the reverse strand, counting down.
CACAACACAAATAGGATTGAAACAGAATCTCTAAAATCATCCAGAATAATCATTCCAGCTTGTTAACACTGAAACTAATGTCATTTGTCAGCCATTATATTAGGACAGCTAAGCCCCTGGAAAACTATCGATCTATCTGATCACATCTAGGCGTATACACCGATCAGGCATTACATTATGAGCAGTGACCAGTGAAGTGAATAACACTGATGATCTCCTCATCATGGCACCTGTTAGTGGGTGGGATATATTAGGCAGCAAGTGAACATTTTGTCCTCAAAGTTGATGTGTTAATAGCAGGACAATGGACAAGTTTAAGGATTTGAGTGAGTTCAGGTGTTCCAATCCCTTCCATGGCCACAGGTGTATAAAATCCAGCACCTAGGCATGCAGACTGCTTCTACAATCATTTGTGAAAGAAAATTGTGGGTCGCTCTCAGGAGCTCAGTGAATTCAAGCGTGGTACCGTGATAGGTTTTCACCTGTGCGGTAAGTCTATTTGTGAAATTTCCTCACTACTAAATATTCCATGGTCAACTGTTAGTGGTATTATAACAAAGTGGAAGCAACTGGGAACAACAGAAACTCAGCTACAAAGTGGTAGACCACGTAACATCACAGAGCGGGGTCAGAGCATGCTGAGAAAGTCAGGAGGTGACTTCAGAAGTCACCAACTTTCTGCAGAGTCAATAGCTACAGACCTCCAAACTTCGTGTGGCCTTCAGATTAGCTCAAGGACAGTGTGTAGAGAGCTTCATGGAATGGGTTTTCATGGCCGAGCAGCTGCATCTGAGCCTTACATCATCAAGTGCAATGCAAAGCGTCAGATGCAGTGGTGTAAAGCATGCCGCTACTGGACTCTAGAGCAGTGGAGACGTGTGCTCTGTAGTGGCCAATCATGCTTCTCTGTCTGGCAATCCGATGGACAAGTCTGGGTTTGGCAGTTGCCAGGAAAATGCTTCTAGAGGATAGAGGAATGGTCACAAATTCCACACATAAACACACTCCTAAACCTTGTGGGTTGGGGGCCTTGCTCAAAGGGCCAATGGTGGCAGCTTGGCAGTGCTGGAGCTTGAACCCTGATCTTCCGGTCAACGGGGTCAAGCCTTAACCACTTGAACTGCCCCCACCTAGTTATAGAGTAACTCAGAAGTAATGTAATAAGTAAAAGGATGGTTTTTTCAGTAAGTAATAAGGAAATTAATCCTATTTATATTTTAAAAGAAGTAATTAGTTATTTGTATTATGATTAGGAGGAGTAATTACCCCTCTGCCCATGATTGCCCTCTACCTGTGCATTATCACACCTGAAATCATTTAAGCTGGACCAAAAAAATGTAACAAAAAGCTGCGAATATAAGAAACCAACTACAGCTTCGTAATGTAAAAGTTACTGACAGTTCAGCAGTTTTGTTCCATCAGCAGGTTTTTTACATTAGCAAGCTTATAAGAAAAAAAATCTAGCTACCAAAATCAAGTTGGCTGGAGATGAGGCAACAGACCTCATTAAAGTGGAGCTGACTCGAGTGATATGAGCAAGACAGTTTGAATGTAATTAAAAATCACCTGTGCTATTTCTAATGTCTGTCATAACGAGCAGGTTTTACTGTCAGTCATTCGCATTTCATTCAGGAGTGTGGTGCAACAAATAACAGAGCAGCAGGTTACACAGCACTGCATGACTGATATCTGGGTTTCTCCAGGTGCATGTGACAGTTTATAATAGCTCCATCTAGATACTAGAGTGCTTAGGTATATTGGGCAGGATATAACAGGATAATACATTTAAATGGGTTTGAAGTGCATTAGCCTGTTAGAAACTCTATCACGATAAATATACTGCCACCTCTGGACCCATAAAAGTAGAGGATTTCTTTGCTTACATACATGAATCAGCAGAAGCTCTCAGTGGTTGAAATTCTGGGGCAGTGGTGGCTCAAGTGGTTAAGGGTCTGGGTTGTTGATTGGAAGGTCAGGGTTTAAGCCCCAGCACCACCCAGCTGCCACTGTTAGGCATCTGAGAAAGGCCACTGACCCCTAACATCCTCAGCTGAGATATGCAAAGAAGTTAATTCTACTGTGATGTACACTGATCAACCATAACATTATGACTACCTGCCTAATATTGCGTTGGTCCACCTTTTGCCAAAACAGCCCTGACCCATGGAGGCATGGATTCCACTAGATCCCTGAAGGCGTGCTATGGTATCTGGCACCAAGATCTTATTCTTTAAGTTCGGTAAGGTGCAAGGTGGGGCTTCCATGGGACTTAAAGGATACTTTTGATAGATACTGACCACTGCAGACCGGGAACACCCCAAAAGAGCTGCAGTTTTGGAGATGCTCTGATCCAGTCATCCAGCCATAACAATTTGGCCCTTCGTCAAAATCGCTCAAAACCTTACGCTTGTCCATTTTTCCTGTTTCTAACACATCAACTTTGAGGACAAAATGTTCACTTGCTGCCTAATATATCCCACCCACTAACAGGTGCCATGATGAGGAGATCATTAGTCTTATTCACTTCACCGGTCTGGTCATAACGTTATACCTGATTAGTGTATGTGAGACAATAATAAAGGCTTCTACTTCTTATCCAAAAAGGGAATTGGTAGCTGTGTTGGACTACTGACCAGAGGGTTGTGAAACTGAATCTCAGGACCACCAAGCTGTCACTGTTGGGCCCCTGAACAAGGCCCTTAACCCTCAAATGCTAAGTGGTATAAATGAGATAATGTAAGTTGCTCTGGATAATGGTGTAAATGTAAAAGCTACATGATGTGATGCTTATGATGAAAATACTTTTAGTATCATTGGCTAAAGTGTCTGTAAATACTATAAAAATGGAAAGGTCCAGTTTGAAAAGATGTTTATTCCAAATTTTACAGACAAATATACAACATCTATGAATCACTCTTTTATAAATGAAAGTCCAATAACAGTATCATTATGTTTAATCATGCATAGCAAAATATGCAATCATTTGAAAAGATTTTAAAAGATTTTGAGATTATTATTATTAAAACTGTGAAGGATTACAGGCTCACTTGGAAAAAATACATGTTTCTGTTTGTTTGCATTTATATTTGTGTACTTTCCATCTGCTGGTGAAAAGGAATTCATTTGCCCCATGCTGCAGTTCTCACTACCTCAGATTTACTCTCCAATAAACTGCATTCAGACTCGATGTGATTGATATTTGATGTTAATGACTCGTGTTCCTGTAGAGATGCTGCTCCAGAAAGGCCAGGGTTTTGTGCCAGGAGTCCTCCTGAGCGTGACAGTGAGGCTCTGTTTGTCCACCCCACAGCACTACCACTGTAACAAAAATCAGGACAGCCATCACAAACTGTAATTTGGAGTGTTAAATAGTTCTTTTTGTAGACATTCAGTTTTTCCACCTACAACGATCAGACATAACATTGTGAGAACTGAGAGGTGAAGTGAATAAGACTGATGACACCTAGACATCTTCAGTGATCTAGTGGAGTCCATGCCTCGATGGGTCAGGGCTGTTTTGGCAGATATGGGGCACCAACACAATATTTGGCAGGTGGTCATAATGTTATGCCTGTTCGGTGTATATTGTAATACATATCCTGTATCATATGCCTTAATGTTAGCATTAAAAGTAACGTAATATGACGTTTAAGTCATATCACCAGCATCTAGTTCATACAAATCCGATCAGTGGAAACAGCTGAGATTTACTGTTGATCAAATACTTATTTTCATGACAAATGTGACTTCATGTCTTAAATATTTTCAAATATTTATACACTCTTTGAAGGCTTACCTTTTTTCCTTGTCTCTTCCAACATAAAGTTGCTGGCTCTGCAGTGTGGACTGTAAGGAGGCTCAATGAGATGGCCAGTTCCAGGGTAGGACAGAACAGACAGCAGATGGCTATTACCTGCTCGTTCCATCATCTGCTTCATCTGAAGATGAGAGAGAGAGAGAGAGAGAGAGAGAGAGAGAGAGAGAGAGAGAAAGACATGGTTATAGGTGTGAGCTGGAACCCCACGGTTATGCAATTTAGTGGGATATTTTTTCTACTGCTAGGAGAAATATTAAATGACTTAAAGCCCCAGGGATCCTGCTGACTCTTTCTATTTAAGTTAATAATGCTCTTGCTCCAGAATATGAATGAAAAAATATGCTATATTCCTGAAAGCTTAAGTAGGTTACAATGTAATATTTTATTATTATTATCATTTTTTATTTCTATGCATATGAATATAAATTAATAAAATATTGATTGTAGTGCCTCTACTCACATCTTCTGCAGACTCCATAGCCGGCCAGTTTTGATCATCCTCCCCAACAATCAGTAAAATGGGACACTTGATACGACCCATCTGCTCAACGTTTATACACAGATAAAGAAAGTCACAGCCGAGAGCATAAACATGTACAGTACATATGCAAAACACTAATTAATTAATTTGTCAGACTTCTCTTATCGATCCTTACTTCAACTTTCTTTGAAGGATCATCAGGTATTGGCAGCAAGAGATCTCGCCAAATGATCCTCTTTTCCTCATCATAGCGGGTGTTTTGGACATTTCTTAAAAGCAAAAGGAAGGTTTCGTCACAAAAACAGGCCAAGTATGGGAAAAATCCGAAAGAAAACAGTGTGTGTGTATGCTTGTTGTGCTGAGTGGCTATTTTATTAGGTAACTCTCCCTGATAGTTCTGTGTACAGCTGTAGTGTTTGTGCACAAACTGAACATGTGATAATCATATGACAGACTATTATATTGAACACCTCTACTATTGTCATGCCCAGACTGTTGCAAGCCTTTCACTCTGGGTGTGTCAAGAAGTGCATGTTTGCTGGGACAATGACCCTTGATATGATTACTTCCAAGTTGTTTCATCATCCAAACTGGTTTGAGGTCAGTGATGAGATACTATGTGCTTGTTGAACACCTCTCCCAAAGGTTGTTAAGGTATTAAGGGTAGCTCAAGTGGTTTAACGCTCTGGGTTGTTGATCGGCAGATCAGGCTTCCAGCTCCAGCACTGCCAAGCTGCCACCGTTGGGCCTTTGACAAGGGCCTTTAAACAGCCTCCACTCTTCTGGAAAGGCTTTTTCAAATGTTGCTTTGTGCTCCTTCAACCTCAAAAGCATTAGTGAGGCTGTGCAATTACATTGGAGGATAAGCCCTGGCGTGCAGGCAGTGGTCTAAGTCATTTAAGTCAGGGCTCTGTGTAGGCCACTTAAGTATGCGCCTCTTAGTTGCAGTGCTTTGCTAGACACACCCACATCCTTTTGTCAACAGTTGCTGTCGATCATGCCCCTGGAAGTCACCAACTCTCATTAAACAGAAATTCTCTCTGGTTGCTTTGTTGCTGTAAGTCGTATGTGTGAATGTAACTTTACTCAACCATTCGAAGCAAACAAAATATAACACTGTTTTCAGTTAGTTGTCTTCCCAATACGACTACATGCATGCAGGTCAATACGTATTGTACAATATAAGTATATAACTAAAAAAGATTATGCAATAAACGAGATAAGGAAATCCAAGCAAACAATCCATGACAGCCTATTTAAAAGCCTTGGCTAACTGCTGAATACTATAGCTATACTAGTAGTGCAACTTTGCACCACTGTTAAATGCTCAAGGGAACTAAATAAGCACAGTCCCACTGTAGGTGTACATAATAAAATAGCCACTTACAGTATTTTTTCACAAGCATGAATCACCAAACCTGCACTAAACAGTCACGATCTATTGCTCACTTTTTGATCTCAGCAAAGACATCAGCCAATGATCCGTTGACAGGTAGGATGTGGCTTCCACTAACACACACCACACACTGGGGCTGAAGGCAAGAGTTAGCAAGTCACATGACTATGGTTTAGTTATATGTTGCAACATACATCCATACTGTTCAAAATGCCTATATATTCTCAACATATAATGAAGACAAATGTTATAAATGCTTGGCATGGCCTACCTTTATCACTGAGGAGTATGCTGCCATGCCCAGGGTCACAGACACACCAAAAGACAAACCCAGAATGGCAATTCTATCAGGACAAACTTGTGGATGCTGCTTCAGCACAGTATAGGCTGCCTGAAAGATTATTTATTGTTTATTTAATGCAATATTCAGATTAATCTTAGTCTTTCACTCTTTGCTGTATTCCTAAATATTTATACATGCATAAATACACTAGCAAACGTAATCAGTTTAGAAGCAAATACCTCAAAGTACTCGTTGTTCACTTGGTAAGGCTTTCCAGCAGCATCTACTCGTCCAATATACTCCAGTGCTAATGCGACATAACCTCTGGATGCTAGTAGAGCAGAGCGATACTCAACTAAACCCCCACCTCCACCCCAGAGGTCCAGTACAGCAGGAAAAGGACCAGGACCTAGAGAAGAAAATATGTTATGAAGGAATCGCTGTTTCAATATAAAACATTTCAGATATAGAAGCATCACTTAGCCCATGTCTAACCCTCTGTCAGTGATACCTGTTGGGATGTAAAGTGTCGCCTTCAACCCTTTTTCAGTAACATTAACCCTCTGGATTCCCGGAGCGGTGTACCACCTCTGTGCCAGGACAGAAGCTACAGGAGGTTTCTCCCGGAATCCATCATTTAAGTGATCTTTATACACAGATATGTGGACATCCATTGGCGTGTAGACATATTTCTTCCGAAATCTTTAACAAAAGAAGAAGTAATTGAGTGAGTGATAACTGCATTAAAACTACAGAGACACTTAGAGGCTGCTTTAGTTCAACCTGAGGCCTGTCCTGCTTCCAGGAATCGGCTTCATACTCCACAGCAGACCCACGGACTCAACTCCCTTATATGATCCACCAAGACTGGCATCTTTAGATACTGAAACACAGCAAATGGTGTATTAGATCTTACCTGCTGCAGACAAGGTCTAATAACTTGAAAAAGATTTTTTATGCACCTGTGACTGTTCCTGAGTCATCACTAACATAGTGACCAAAACCTTCCCAATAATCTCCATCCTCGGACTGAAGCTGCGCGTGCAGCGTGACTCGGACACCGGGCAGTAAACCCTGCACGCGCACGTCGAACCGTTCATCCACCATACAGCGAAGTGGACAAACCGAAAGCAACGGGCACGAGAGCGGCTTGGCCATGTTCTAAGCCTGAAAACACAACAGTGTATAAACAAGTATATGAGTTATTTAGAACCAACCTAAGAACAGTAGGACTTACGTTTATTGTGGATGCGTCGATTCGGTGTATTTAAGCAGCTCAGCAGTGCGGGAATGACTCTAACCAAAGTTCACGAGATGTTCTCTAGAAACAAAATCCTTATCAGAGTGCTTGAGTTCATGAATAAACCTCATTCAGACAGTAGGCTAAGATAGTCGATATAGCTTTATACCATAAACACTGTAAGAGCATTTAGTAAGACATTCGAACCGCAGTCATGTGTCCTACAATGGAGGAGTTTTATTTGTTTTCATCAAAGGCGCTGCCTTCTCCTGGGTTGCCAGATATTAGTGATGTGACGTTCATGAACGATTCTTTCTTTTGGAATGAATCCTAAATATCACTCGGGAACAACGAGTCGTCTGAGAGAGTGATTCGTTCATTTTGTATTGACTGCGCATGCGCAACATTCTATAGCTTCTGTAGGTAATTGGCTATTAACAGATAACATTGTAATTATATACTGCTGAAATGAACGAAATGACTCGAAAAAACGATGAGTTCATTTTGCTGAACGTGATTCAAAGATCCGACTCAGTAAAATGATCCGAACTTCCCATCAATACCAGATATGGCTGTTCAGACTCCTTCATCTGTCTGTAAAGATATAATTCGGATTAAATTCATCAGCATCAGGAACACTAACTGTTGCCCGGGCAAAATTGTAATTATTCTTATTGTAAACACATTGTGAAGTATTTAGCCTCATTTTGAGAAAGAAATAATATTCAAAAATACCTTAAAGAATAAACAGACAAGACTACATATTCTAATCATACATATATACACTGATCAGGCATAACATTACCATGACCACCTGCCTAATATTGTGTTGGTCCCCCTTTTGCTGCCAAAACACCCCTGACCCTTCGAGGCATGGACTCCACTAGATCACTGAATGTGTGTTGTGGTATCTGGCATGTTAGTAGCAGATCCTTTATGTCTTGTAAGTTGCGAGGTGGGGCCTCCATGGGACTTAAATGATACTTTTGATAGATACTGACCAGGGGCGTATATAGGATTTGAAAACATCAGGGGCTGAGCCCAAAACATCCGGGGCTAATTGAGGAGAGGGGGTAAGCAAGAATAACACGTTTTGTAAGGGCATTTTTTATGTAATATTGATTAATAATAAACACAAATTAACACAGACAGTATGCAACTTTAGAAAATTTAATTCAATCTTTTTTCTGACTCCTCCCATCATTTCAGAGTCTTGCTACTAAAAAAGGAGTTCATTAAATTCATTACATTTTCTCTCACACAGGTATGCCATGCAATATTATCTCTTACTGCTTGTGTGTGAAGCTGTGCCGTGCAGATCCTTTATTATTACTATTATTTTGCAATAATCTATATTATACATGCACCTATTATTTCATTCCTGATTTATGCTGCCACTACTGTATGAATTATTCTTTGTTTATTTTTTTTCTTACAGCTTTTCTTCTCTTATTGTTCTCTCATCTCTCATTCTCTCAGCTATCTTACTGCTTGTATCTTGTCTACTTCATGCTCTTGATGACTTTTCTATACTATTTTTTTGAGGGTGGAATCATCAGAGAGTATCTCCGAGCCTTGAGCAAAACGGTCAATTATCATACTAGTATTTCTAGTGCTGAGAATTCCTTTATCAATAGACAGAACAGCCGAATGATGGAGTCTGTTCTGGTCCATTGTCTAGGGGCGTCACTAGGGATATTCATTCGGGACTCGAGACCCGGATGTTTTTAATCCAGCCCCGAATGTTTCATCCCGAATTTTCCACCGGAGTGTAGAGGAATTAATGCAATGTTGATCGTTTTATTAGAGCACTGTTGCCGTTTACTGTACACGATTGTGACTGACATCTCCGCACGCGCGCGCGCACACACACACACACACACACACACACACACACACACACGCTCTCGCCAAAATACCGCGAGAGTGTGCCCTCGAATATGCTCTAGAACTGTTCTCGCGATACTTTAATGTCCTACACCTGTCGGCCTGCGCGGCGCCGCTTTCACACCACGTGACTTAAATACCTTACAGCCCTTAAACGGGACAGCAATAAAAATGTCAGAAAACACAACAATCTTATTATTCAGATAAAAGTCTAACTTCTAATATTTAATGTTAACACAGTTGATTAAAGTCGGCTAACAAATGTATGTTGTGTCAAAAAGGAGGCCCACTGTCTCTGATTCTGAAAACCCCTGACATATAGGACCCTTTAGAATATTATTCCATACCCAAGACCTACAAAAGCCTTAAATTAAATCATCCTAAAGATAGATCTAAATAAAATATAAACTGTTAAAGCACTAAGACATTACAGTCTGAACCTCATGACTTTCTATTATTCAACTAATGCAGTATTTAAGTTAAAATACAGACATGACTTAGGGGAACAATGGACCAGAACAGACTCCATCATTCGGCTGTTCTGTCTATTGATAAAGGAATTCTCAGCACTAGAAATACTAGTATGGTAATTGACCGTTTTGCTCAAGGCTCGGAGATACTCTCTGATGATTCCACCCTCAAAAAAATAGTATAGAAAAGTCATCAAGAGCATGAAGTAGACAAGATACAAGCAGTAAGATAGCTGAGAGAATGAGAGATGAGAGAACAATAAGAGAAGAGAAGCTGTAAGAAATAAAAAAATAAACATAGAATAATTCATACAGTAGTGGCAGCATAAATCAGGAATGAAATAATAGGTGCATGTATAATATAGATTATTGCAAAATAATAGTAATAATAAAGGATCTGCATGGCACAGCTTCACACACAAGCAGTAAGAGATAATATTGCATGGCATACCTGTGTGAGAGAAAATGTAATGAATTTAATGAACTCCTTTTTTAGTAGCAAGACTCTGAAATGATGGGAGGAGTCAGAAAAAAGATTGAATTAAATTTTCTAAAGTTGCATACTGTTTGTGTTAATTTGTGTTTATTATTAATCAATATTACATAAAAAATGCCCTTACAAAACGTGTTATTCTTGCTTACCCCCTCTCCTCAATTAGCCCCAGATGTTTTGGGCTCAGCCCCTGATGTTTTCAAATCCTAGATACACCCCTGCACATGACCACGGTTCGAATGTGTTACTAAATGCTAGTGGCCTCCTTATCGACTATCTTAGCCTACTGTCTGAATGAGGTTTATTCATGAACTCAAGCACTCTGATAAGGATTTTGTTTCTAGAGAACATCTCGTGAACTTTGGTTAGAGTCATTCCCGCACTGCTGAGCTGCTTAAATACACCGAATCGACGCATCCACAATAAACGTAAGTCCTACTGTTCTTAGGTTGGTTCTAAATAACTCATATACTTGTTTATACACTGTTGTGTTTTCAGGCTTAGAACATGGCCAAGCCGCTCTCGTGCCCGTTGCTTTCGGTTTGTCCACTTCGCTGTATGGTGGATGAACGGTTCGACGTGCGCGTGCAGGGTTTACTGCCCGGTGTCCGAGTCACGCTGCACGCGCAGCTTCAGTCCGAGGATGGAGATTATTGGGAAGGTTTTGGTCACTATGTTAGTGATGACTCAGGAACAGTCACAGGTGCATAAAAAATCTTTTTCAAGTTATTAGACCTTGTCTGCAGCAGGTAAGATCTAATACACCATTTGCTGTGTTTCAGTATCTAAAGATGCCAGTCTTGGTGGATCATATAAGGGAGTTGAGTTCATGGGTCTGCTGTGGAGTATGAAGCCGATTCCTGGAAGCAGGACAGGCCTCAGGTTGAACTAAAGCAGCCTCTAAGTGTCTCTGTAGTTTTAATGCAGTTATCACTCACTCAATTACTTCTTCTTTTGTTAAAGATTTCGGAAGAAAGATGTCTACACGCCAATGGATGTCCACATATCTGTGTATAAAGATCACTTAAATGATGGATTCCGGGAGAAACCTCCTGTAGCTTCTGTCCTGGCACAGAGGTGGTACACCGCTCCGGGAATCCAGAGGGTTAATGTTACTGAAAAAGGGTTGAAGGCGACACTTTACATCCCAACAGGTATCACTGACAGAGGGTTAGACATGGGCTAAGTGATGCTTCTATATCTGAAATGTTTTATATTGAAACAGCGATTCCTTCATAACATATTTTCTTCTCTAGGTCCTGGTCCTTTTCCTGCTGTACTGGACCTCTGGGGTGGAGGTGGGGGTTTAGTTGAGTATCGCTCTGCTCTACTAGCATCCAGAGGTTATGTCGCATTAGCACTGGAGTATATTGGACGAGTAGATGCTGCTGGAAAGCCTTACCAAGTGAACAACGAGTACTTTGAGGTATTTGCTTCTAAACTGATTACGTTTGCTAGTGTATTTATGCATGTATAAATATTTAGGAATACAGCAAAGAGTGAAAGACTAAGATTAATCTGAATATTGCATTAAATAAACAATAAATAATCTTTCAGGCAGCCTATACTGTGCTGAAGCAGCATCCACAAGTTTGTCCTGATAGAATTGCCATTCTGGGTTTGTCTTTTGGTGTGTCTGTGACCCTGGGCATGGCAGCATACTCCTCAGTGATAAAGGTAGGCCATGCCAAGCATTTATAACATTTGTCTTCATTATATGTTGAGAATATATAGGCATTTTGAACAGTATGGATGTATGTTGCAACATATAACTAAACCATAGTCATGTGACTTGCTAACTCTTGCCTTCAGCCCCAGTGTGTGGTGTGTGTTAGTGGAAGCCACATCCTACCTGTCAACGGATCATTGGCTGATGTCTTTGCTGAGATCAAAAAGTGAGCAATAGATCGTGACTGTTTAGTGCAGGTTTGGTGATTCATGCTTGTGAAAAAATACTGTAAGTGGCTATTTTATTATGTACACCTACAGTGGGACTGTGCTTATTTAGTTCCCTTGAGCATTTAACAGTGGTGCAAAGTTGCACTACTAGTATAGCTATAGTATTCAGCAGTTAGCCAAGGCTTTTAAATAGGCTGTCATGGATTGTTTGCTTGGATTTCCTTATCTCGTTTATTGCATAACCTTTTTTAGTTATATACTTATATTGTACAATACGTATTGACCTGCATGCATGTAGTCGTATTGGGCAGACAACTAACTGAAAACAGTGTTATATTTTGTTTGCTTCGAATGGTTGAGTAAAGTTACATTCACACATACGACTTACAGCAACAAAGCAACCAGAGAGAATTTCTGTTTAATGAGAGTTGGTGACTTCCAGGGGCATGATCGACAGCAACTGTTGACAAAAGGATGTGGGTGTGTCTAGCAAAGCACTGCAACTAAGAGGCGCATACTTAAGTGGCCTACACAGAGCCCTGACTTAAATGACTTAGACCACTGCCTGCACGCCAGGGCTTATCCTCCAATGTAATTGCACAGCCTCACTAATGCTTTTGAGGTTGAAGGAGCACAAAGCAACATTTGAAAAAGCCTTTCCAGAAGAGTGGAGGCTGTTTAAAGGCCCTTGTCAAAGGCCCAACGGTGGCAGCTTGGCAGTGCTGGAGCTGGAAGCCTGATCTGCCGATCAACAACCCAGAGCGTTAAACCACTTGAGCTACCCTTAATACCTTAACAACCTTTGGGAGAGGTGTTCAACAAGCACATAGTATCTCATCACTGACCTCAAACCAGTTTGGATGATGAAACAACTTGGAAGTAATCATATCAAGGGTCATTGTCCCAGCAAACATGCACTTCTTGACACACCCAGAGTGAAAGGCTTGCAACAGTCTGGGCATGACAATAGTAGAGGTGTTCAATATAATAGTCTGTCATATGATTATCACATGTTCAGTTTGTGCACAAACACTACAGCTGTACACAGAACTATCAGGGAGAGTTACCTAATAAAATAGCCACTCAGCACAACAAGCATACACACACACTGTTTTCTTTCGGATTTTTCCCATACTTGGCCTGTTTTTGTGACGAAACCTTCCTTTTGCTTTTAAGAAATGTCCAAAACACCCGCTATGATGAGGAAAAGAGGATCATTTGGCGAGATCTCTTGCTGCCAATACCTGATGATCCTTCAAAGAAAGTTGAAGTAAGGATCGATAAGAGAAGTCTGACAAATTAATTAATTAGTGTTTTGCATATGTACTGTACATGTTTATGCTCTCGGCTGTGACTTTCTTTATCTGTGTATAAACGTTGAGCAGATGGGTCGTATCAAGTGTCCCATTTTACTGATTGTTGGGGAGGATGATCAAAACTGGCCGGCTATGGAGTCTGCAGAAGATGTGAGTAGAGGCACTACAATCAATATTTTATTAATTTATATTCATATGCATAGAAATAAAAAATGATAATAATAATAAAATATTACATTGTAACCTACTTAAGCTTTCAGGAATATAGCATATTTTTTCATTCATATTCTGGAGCAAGAGCATTATTAACTTAAATAGAAAGAGTCAGCAGGATCCCTGGGGCTTTAAGTCATTTAATATTTCTCCTAGCAGTAGAAAAAATATCCCACTAAATTGCATAACCGTGGGGTTCCAGCTCACACCTATAACCATGCCTTTCTCTCTCTCTCTCTCTCTCTCTCTCTCTCTCATCTTCAGATGAAGCAGATGATGGAACGAGCAGGTAATAGCCATCTGCTGTCTGTTCTGTCCTACCCTGGAACTGGCCATCTCATTGAGCCTCCTTACAGTCCACACTGCAGAGCCAGCAACTTTATGTTGGAAGAGACAAGGAAAAAAGGTAAGCCTTCAAAGAGTGTATAAATATTTGAAAATATTTAAGACATGAAGTCACATTTGTCATGAAAATAAGTATTTGATCAACAGTAAATCTCAGCTGTTTCCACTGATCGGATTTGTATGAACTAGATGCTGGTGATATGACTTAAACGTCATATTACGTTACTTTTAATGCTAACATTAAGGCATATGATACAGGATATGTATTACAATATACACCGAACAGGCATAACATTATGACCACCTGCCAAATATTGTGTTGGTGCCCCATATCTGCCAAAACAGCCCTGACCCATCGAGGCATGGACTCCACTAGATCACTGAAGATGTCTAGGTGTCATCAGTCTTATTCACTTCACCTCTCAGTTCTCACAATGTTATGTCTGATCGTTGTAGGTGGAAAAACTGAATGTCTACAAAAAGAACTATTTAACACTCCAAATTACAGTTTGTGATGGCTGTCCTGATTTTTGTTACAGTGGTAGTGCTGTGGGGTGGACAAACAGAGCCTCACTGTCACGCTCAGGAGGACTCCTGGCACAAAACCCTGGCCTTTCTGGAGCAGCATCTCTACAGGAACACGAGTCATTAACATCAAATATCAATCACATCGAGTCTGAATGCAGTTTATTGGAGAGTAAATCTGAGGTAGTGAGAACTGCAGCATGGGGCAAATGAATTCCTTTTCACCAGCAGATGGAAAGTACACAAATATAAATGCAAACAAACAGAAACATGTATTTTTTCCAAGTGAGCCTGTAATCCTTCACAGTTTTAATAATAATAATCTCAAAATCTTTTAAAATCTTTTCAAATGATTGCATATTTTGCTATGCATGATTAAACATAATGATACTGTTATTGGACTTTCATTTATAAAAGAGTGATTCATAGATGTTGTATATTTGTCTGTAAAATTTGGAATAAACATCTTTTCAAACTGGACCTTTCCATTTTTATAGTATTTACAGACACTTTAGCCAATGATACTAAAAGTATTTTCATCATAAGCATCACATCATGTAGCTTTTACATTTACACCATTATCCAGAGCAACTTACATTATCTCATTTATACCACTTAGCATTTGAGGGTTAAGGGCCTTGTTCAGGGGCCCAACAGTGACAGCTTGGTGGTCCTGAGATTCAGTTTCACAACCCTCTGGTCAGTAGTCCAACACAGCTACCAATTCCCTTTTTGGATAAGAAGTAGAAGCCTTTATTATTGTCTCACATACACTAATCAGGTATAACATTATGACCAGACCGGTGAAGTGAATAACACTGATCTCCTCATCATGGTTGTACCCCTGCCTTTCGCCCAATGTGTGCTGGGATAGGCTCCAGCAGATCCTTGTGACCCTAATTAGAAATAAAGCAGGTATAGAAAATGGATGGATGGATGATTATGTGCAATATCTCCCATTATGCCACTTTATGTCCGCACACATTGTTTATATCATTCTTGCACTACGTCTGGGTAATGCTTAAAGCAGTCTTTATGTACATGACAAGAAATCTGAAACTAGTAATTAGGGCTTAAATAGTCTTTCATCCGTCATCAGTTGCTTTCCCCTAGGAGCAGTGTTCATACACCTTGAGTGTAATGCCATACACACTCAGGGCATTTCCTTAGTCAGAGTTTCAGGTATTAGCTCTGTATCCACACCAGTAAAGAACAAAAGTGGCTACTGAAGATAAATGGATTAATTGTTCTGCATGTCAGCTGATCTTCTAGTAATCTTGGAGCACTCCATCCAGACAGTAGGAGCTGTTTTGTGTGTATTCTTTAGGTTGTGTATGTTTTTGGGGTTTAGGTTTGTTTTCATCGTTGTTCAAGTCCACTTTGTATAGATTTTTTTTTTCCTGTACTGTTTTTAATTCTATGTCTTTCTTGTACTATTTCAGAGCCAGTGGATAGGGTGACAGCCGCAAGAGAATTCCGTGTCCTTCAGGCAGCTCTTCACACCAGCACAGCCTACAGAGACTCCGTATGATCAGCCTTTGTACCATTCATTCATTCAGTGTGGAGGAATTGATGTTTTTCATAAAGACTGTCTTTTATTTAGGTTTTTAAGATGCTGAACAACAAGGAGTCTTTGGATCAAATCATTGTGGCCACACCTGGCTTGAGTTGCGATGTAGGAAAGCTCTATTAAGCTGTAAACCCCAAAAGCATACCTCTTTATGTACAACTTTGAGAACTTGCATTTGTTGTATTTTTAGCTGTAAAAGTGTACAAAGAAATTTTCTTGAGGCTGGAATACAATTTGCATGATGTTGACGCAATGCAAGACAGTTTACACGGCAGACAATTACAGTCAAATTATTGGCTCATAGATGTACCTGCATTTTCATGTGAAGTATTATCTTTCAGGTGTGCTTCAAGACAAGGACCTCTTTGTGCAGTTCACAGATCCAAACATGCTTGACATGTGAGTAAAACAAGGGGATACTTAAAAAACCCCAACAAAACGTCCAGCTGAATTACACAGTTCTTAAAATGATAAGCAGTAAATTTAAAGTAGGTTGATTTCCCCATCTTTTTTGCCTCCACTAGGTTGATAATCTCTCACCCAGCACTGGTTAATGCCATTATTCTGGTGCTGCATTCAGTAGCTGGCAGTGTTCCCTCTCAACAGAGTGCCAGCTCCTCTAGAAATGCATCCTCCAGCTCCTACAGCGAGATGCCAGGTAAAAAAAAAAGGGTATATTGCCAGAAGTTTCAAGTCCCTGTGTGGCATGTATTGTACATGTTATGGACAGTGAGAGCTGTTTTTGTTTTGATGTTTTGTTTTGTTTGCTTTCTATCATGGTTTTGATATAAAAACTTTTTATTTTGCAATTTTCCCTTTCTATTAAAGTTTTGAAAAAAAAAAACAACCCATTTGTTTCTATCATTTTGTTGTACTGTATTCTAATAAGGAAATAAGGAATTTGCTCTAAACTCAGTTCATCTCAGTTTCTTATTCTTGCTTGACTACATTCTGGACTCCTACAGCGGGATGCCAGGTAAAAAAAAGGGTATATTGCCAGAAGATGAGTGTGTATGGGTGTAAGTGCTACCGGGCGATAGTCATTAAGGCACGTGGGTTTGGAATGTTTAGGCACTGGCACAATGGAGGTGGATTTAAAGCAAGTTGGCACTGTTGCTTGGGATAAGGACAGATTGAAGATGTCCATCATGACCTCAGACAACTGTTCCACACAGGTCCTCAGCACACGTCCAGGTATTCCATCAGGGCCAGCAGCTTTACGATTATTGATCCTGCTTAAGGCAGCATAGACTTCTGTGGTGGAAAGTGTGAGGGGCTGGTAGTTCACAGGTGGTCTCGTTGTAGTGGTTGTCTCCTAATGGCTCTGATCAAAGCGAGCATAGAAGTTATTTAGCTCATTGAGGAAGGAGACTTCTGTGAATATGGGGGCAGAGTGGGTGGGCTTGTAGTCACTAATGATTTGGATGCCCTGCCACATACGCTGAGGGTCGGAGTTGTTGAAATGTTCTTCAATCCTCAGCTTGTAGCTCCACTTGGCCTTGTCGATACCCCTCTTCAGGTCGGCTCTGGATGCACTGTAGGCCTGTGCATCTCCTGATCTGAAGGCAGCATTCGGGGCCTTGAGCAGGAGACGAACTTCCCTATTCATCCATGGCTTCTGATTAGGGTATGTCATAATTTGTTTTTGAGTGGTTACACTGTTGATGGTGGCTTTGATGTACTCCAGAACAGAAGAAGTGTATTGATTAATGTCTGTGTGAGAGTCAGAAGTAGCTTGAGAGGCAAACCTGCTCCAATCCGTATGATGATATTAGACAGGTGGTCATAATGTTATGTCTGATCAGTGTATTTGTCATACAGCATATGCATTGTTCGTTTTCACTCACTTAACAGTTATGATCCGTTAAAGGGGTTAAAGTGGGCCATCCGCAAGCCGGTTCTTCGGGCCTGAGGCCTGCTACATTAGGTTACAGTGGAGCAGTAGATCCCAGGCCAATCACACAGAGTGAACTCGCTACAGCTCTGGCTTAGCAGCAGCCGGAAAGCAGCGCTGTTACACCTACCATAGGAAACCAGGTACGTTATTTTGTTCAATTGAAATGATTTTAAAGTGAATGTAAAGATTAATTTTTGACCACCAAACACCAGCTTTTGAAAATGAGTTGCAAATTAATTCACATGGTGATTAAAATCATATTATGTTCTTGTGTGGTTATTTTGCCCATTTGTATTTCAACATCTTGACTAGGGAGCTTCTTCAGGGGTTTCCCCGATCCCCGCAGGAACTCCCATTACAAATGACCTTTTTAACCAGGCCCTGCAGCAAGCCTTACAGGTGTCTAACATATCGTCTTTACAGGTGAGTACACGCAAATGGTATCATTTTTATAATAATATTCAAAAGACGTGTAATTATCTATTTATTATTATTATTTCTAAGATACCGCTTTGTAAAAACATTTAAAATGCAGCTATACAGCGATCAGGCATAACACTGTGAACAGTGACCGGTGAAGTGAATAACACTGATGATCTCCTCATCATGGCACCTGTTAGTGGGTGGGATATATTACAAACTCTTGTGGGGTGTTCCCGGTCTGCAGTGGTCATTGTCTATCTAAAGTCCTGTAAGTATCCTTTTAGTCCTCCATGGAGGCCCCACCTCACAACTTACAGGACTTAAAGGATCTGCTGCTAACATCTTGGTGCCAGGTACCACAGCACACCTTCAGGGATCTAGTGGAGGCCATCTCTCAACGCCTCATTCTCAGGGTTAACTATTATTTATAAGCAGTACATAAGTGTGCGAGGGCTAATAGGAAGAATTGGAATGGATTTTGAATGACATGATGTGAATGTGTATTTGTTTTAGAGTCAGTGGCAATCTCAGCTCCAGCAACTGCGCGATATGGGAATCCAGGATGAGGAGCTGATTCTGCGAGCACTACAGGCCACTGGAGGAGACATCCAAGCTGCCCTAGAGCTCATATTTGCTGGTGGAGCTCCATGAAATGCTGCATACTCAAAGAACATGCTGTGTAATATGTGTGCAGTTATAGTTGTACAAATAATTCTTAAATATTTTAAATAGAGAAGGTGTTCACCCCTTTATCCCGATAGGCGAACATATGTATTTTATTTATTTTAATGTCACTGAGTTATTGGAGCCAATCATAGGCGTGTGTGCATTTCTAAAGGGACAGATAGCACTTTCCTCTCTGTGTGTGTGTGTGTGTGTGTGTGTGTGTGTGAGTTACTGTATGCTGCCCTTTGAGGCAGCAGTTCAAAAAGTTTGGGCTCACATTGGCTGGCTTCACATGTCTCAGTTGGGGTGTGTGTTGGCCTTCACCCTCCCTGATTCAGAAAAGCACAAAAAACAAAAGAATTTTCTGAAAACAAAAAATAATTACAAAATTAATTAAATAAATAAAAATAAATAAAATTACAATCAATATTTTTGGTAGGCACATCTTTCTTTTCTTTATGAAAATGCTTCTTTATTTTATTTTTAGAGAGATATAGAGATCCCGGTCTGTTCTTTTATACTCTTGTCCATTCTTGTGCATGTGGACTTCAAATGAAACCACAGGTTTTCTGTTGGGTTAAAATCTGGAGACTGAGACGGTCATTATAAAACATCTTTGGTTTGGATTAGAAGCATGTGTGTTGAAAGCTGTATCAGTGAACCTCCTGGCAGAGGCAGCCAAGTTTTGGGCTGAAATATTCCTGGTACTTCATTCATCATCATGCTATCAGTCTTCACAAGAGCCCCTGGACCACCATTTTTGTGAGATGATGTGAATTAGTGCTTATTTCTTGCAGTGATTCATTTATTTGTCCTGAAAGTGATGTTTAATGGTTGATTTTGAGTGACAACTTGACTGTGGGAATCAATTCTAAAACTGTGATGCAACAGGGAACAGGTTCCAGGGAACTTTCTTCTTTTTTTTCCACATATATGCACTATACTGGCAAAGGTTTTGGAACACCCCTCCAAATCATTGAATTCATGGCTTGGCCCCTTAGTTCCAGTGAAAGGAATTCTTAATGCTTCAGCATACCAAGACATTCTGAACAATTTCATGCTCCCAACTTTGTGGGAACTAACCCTAACATCAGTGCCTGACCTCACAAATGCACTTCTAGAGGAATGGTCAAAAATTTCCATAAACAGACTCCTAAACCTTGTGGAAAGCCTTCCCAGAAGAGCTGAAGCTGTTATAGCTGCAAAGGGCGGGACAACTCCATATTACATTCATGTGCATGTAAAGGCAGACGTGAATTCCCAAAACCTTTGGCAATATAGTGTACCTGTAAAGATATATAATAAGAATAATATATTATAACAAGCATGTATTTATTTAAATTATTCCTGATGGTTGTCAATAATTTTGTACAAGTAATCAGCACAATGCAAAAATCACATGAATACTAATCAAGAGCTTCAGTTAATGTTCACACCAAAAATCAGAATGCTGATAAAGATCTCTGTAACCTTAACCATGACATGGTTGTGGATACCAGATGAGCTGGTTTGAGAATTTCCACAGAACATATATTGCTCACTCAGAATTTAATAGTTTTTTCCCCCACCACTCTGTGTAAACTCTACAGACTGCTTTGTGTGAAAATAAAATACTCAAAACCAGCCCATCTGGCACTAACGTCCATGAAGATCTTGACCTGTATCTGCATGATACAGCTGCTGCCACATAATTGGCTGATTATTTAACTGTATAAATGTACAGATGTGTACATTAAAAATAAATTGGATGATGAGTACATATTTTTGAGAGAAAATCATTTTCTGGAAGGGTGCCAATGATTCTGCAGGGCATTGTGTTAATATTGGTGTTTGTGATTATATGATTTGTGGGAATGAATTAAACCTGGTTTCCAAAATTATTTATGAATTCTGAATGTGTATTGTTATGGGGTGTGTTCACTTCTTGTCACATGGATTAAAAATATATACATTTTTGTACAGTGGCATTTAAAATGACTTGTGGCCTCTAATGGGCCCAGCTCAATTAATACACGACTAAATCACCATTTTCTTGCTTTTCTATACCAGTTGTAGCATTGTTATCATTAAAGTATCAGCCAGTTTTGGGTGATTTCGTATTGTTTATATATATTTTTTAATATATTACTTATATGCTTTTATATGTTTTTATATTTTATTTTATTTTTTTTATTTACCTTATTACCAATGTTTGTGGATACTGCTGGATGTTGCAAATTTCCCATTGGAATTAATAAAGTATCTATCTATCTATCTATCTATCTATCTATCTATCTATCTATCTGTCTATCTGTCTGTCTGTCTGTATCTATCTATCTATCTATCTATCTATCTATCTATCTATCTATCTATCTATCTATCTATCTATCAATAAGGGGGAACTAAAAATAGATAGATAGAATAATTATTTTCAAAATGGATGGAACAATGCCTCTATTACAGTAAAGCAGATGTGTTTTTTTTTAAATGCAGTGATGTTTTTGTGTATTTTAGCATCAGTGTATAGTCCATCTCCTTAAGGTCAACTCTAGTGGTTGATCAAAACTTAATAAAAATTTAGGAAATAATTTATGTTTTATTTTGCTTAGAGAAGTGGTAGATCTCAACAGCAATGGGCTTGAGTCAGAAACATGCTTTGAATGTTGATGTCAGAGAGCCATGAACGCTCACACATCCACATTCACACAGTCAATAGGAAACCTACACCAAACGCCGTAAATGAAAATGTACATGAACAAAATAGAAAACTCCACAACGACTCGTAACAAGAGCTCGGTAATAAAGTTGAAGCTGTGAGGCAGAAATAAAATCATAAAATTTCACAAAGCTGTTTGTCCACTGCAACACAGTGATCAGGCATAACATTGTGAGCAGTGAGAGGTGAAGTGAATAAGACTGATGATCTCCTCATCATGGCACATGTTAGTGGGTGGGATATATTAGGCAGCAAGTGAACATTTTGTCCTCAAAGTTGATGTATTAGAAACAGGAAAAATGGACAAGCGTAAGGATTTGAGGGGCCAAATTATGATGACCACTGGATCAGAGCATCTCCAAAAGCAGCTTTTGTGGGGTGTTCCCGGTCTGCAGTGGTCAGTATCTATCAAAAGTGTCATTTAAATCCCATGGAGGCCTCACCTCGCAACTTAAGCCTAGTTCACACTACAGGATTTTAAGCCCGATTTGCAAATTAACGAGCTCGCCGACAGAGCGGTCTGTGATCGTGGGAAAATCAGCGGGTGATCAGCGCTCGGCAATCTTTGTGTGAACAACTCAACGGCGCATCAAAGAGGCTCGCTGACACCTCGCACACAAAATCCAGATATCTGGCATGTTAAATATCTGGGACGGTCCGCCGACTCCACATCACGTGGTGTCAGTTGCAGCTACGACCTCCAGCCAATGAGAGAGCAAGTCAACAGAGTTGAGGTCACCGGAAGAAAAGCAGCAGCAGCAACATGGTTTCAAAAAATAGTGTGGACACAACATTTGTTTTAATAAATTAACATTTATTTAGAGCGAGACTCCTGCCGACGTCCATTTTCAAAACAAACCTCTACCGAAAGTCTCGCGTCATTTCCGGATCCACCTTACGCGTGTGTTTTCGTGACAAAACGTGGTTTGGGGACGGAGTTGAGGCGTTGAGTGACGAGTTGTTGTCAGATGGTGTGGTGTGCGACCCCCTCTTGTGGATCATTTACGACGCGTAGTGTGAACACCACAAGGACAAAAAGACATACAGTGAAGTCATGTAGTCTGAACAGCAAAGCGATCTGCCGACAGTTAAAGTCTTGTAGTGTGACCAGGCCTTTAGGGGTGTTTTGGCAGCAAAAGGGGGACCAACACAATATTATATTATATATATATATATATATATATACATGATTAGAATATGTAGTCATGTCTGTTTATTCTTTAAGGTATTTTTGAATATTTTTTCATTCTCAAAATGAGGCTAAATACTTAACAATGTGTTTACAATAAGAATAATTACAATTTTGCTCGAGCAACAGTTCCTGATGTTGATGAATTTAATCCGAATTATATCTTTACAGACAGATGAAGGAGTCTGAACAGCCATATCTGGTATTGATGGGAAGTTCGGATCATTTTACTGAGTCGGATCTTTGAATCACGTTCAGCAAAATGAACTCATCGTTTTTTCGAGTCATTTCGTTCATTTCAGCAGTATATAATTACAATGTTATCTGTTAATAGCCAATTACCTACTGAACCGATAGGATGTTGCGCATGCGCAGTCAATACAAAATGAACGAATCACTCTCTGAGACGACTCGTTGTTCCCGAGTGATATTAAGGATTCATTCAAAAAGAAAGAATCATTCATGAACGACACATCACTAATATCTGGCAACCCAGGAGAAGGCAGCGCCCAGGGGTGTATCTAGGATTTGAAAACATCAGGGGCTGAGCCCAAAACATCCGGGGCTAATTGAGGAGAGGGGGTAAGCAAGAATAACACGTTTTGTAAGGGCATTTTTTTATGTAATATTGATTAATAATAAACACAAATTAACATAGACAGTATGCAACTTTAGAAAATTTAATTCAATCTTTTTTCTACAGGCCACTGGAGGAGACATCCAAGCTGCCCTAGAGCTCATATTTGCTGGTGGAGCTCCATGAAATGCTGCATACTCAAAGAACATGCTGTGTAATATGTGTGCAGTTATAGTTGTACAAATAATTCTTAAATATTTTAAATAGAGAAGGTGTTCACCCCTTTATCCTGATAGGCGAACATATGTATTTTATTTATTTTAATGTCACTGAGTTATTGGAGCCAATCATAGGCGTGTGTGCATTTCTAAAGGGACAGATAGCACTTTCCTCTCTGTGTGTGTGTGTATGTGTGTGTGTGAGTTACTGTATGCTGCCCTTTGAGGCAGCAGTTCAAAAAGTTTGGGCTCACATTGGCTGGCTTCACATGTCTCAGTTGGGGTGTGTGTTGGCCTTCACCCTCCCTGATTCAGAAAAGCACAAAAAACAAAAGAATTTTCTGAAAACAAAAAATAATAATCATTTTAAAAATTACTGGTAAAATTACAATCAATATTTTTGGTAGGCACATCTTTCTTTTCTTTATGAAAATGCTTCTTTATTTTATTTTTAGAGAGATATAGAGATCCCGGTCTGTTCTTTTATACTCTTGTCCATTCTTGTGCATGTGGACTTCAAATGAAACCACAGGTTTTCTGTTGGGTTAAAATCTGGAGACTGAGACGGTCATTATAAAACATCTTTGGTTTGGATTAGAAGCATGTGTGTTGAAAGCTGTATCAGTGAACCTCCTGGCAGAGGCAGCCAAGTTTTGGGCTGAAATATTCCTGGTACTTCATTCATCATCATGCTATCAGTCTTCACAAGAGCCCCTGGACCACCATTTTTGTGAGATGATGTGAATTAGTGCTTATTTCTTGCAGTGATTCAGTTATTTGTCCTGAAAGTGATGTTTAATGGTTGATTTTGAGTGACAACTTGACTGTGGGAATCAATTCTAAAACTGTGATGCAACAGGGAACAGGTTCCAGGGAACTTTCTTCTTTTTTTTCCACATATATGCACTATATTGGCAAAGGTTTTGGAACACCCCTCCAAATCATTGAATTCATGGCTTGGCCCCTTAGTTCCAGTGAAAGGAATTCTTAATGCTTCAGCATACCAAGACATTCTGAACAATTTCATGCTCCCAACTTTGTGGGAACTAACCCTAACATCAGTGCCTGACCTCACAAATGCACTTCTAGAGGAATGGTCAAAAATTCCCATAAACACACTCCTAAACCTTGTGGAAAGCCTTCCCAGAAGAGCTGAAGCTGTTATAGCTGCAAAGGGTGGGCCAACTCCATATTACATTCATGTGCATGTAAAGGCAGACGTGAATTCCCAAAACCTTTGGCAATATAGTGTACTTGTAAAGATATATAATAAGAATAATATATTATAACAAGCATGTATTTATTTAAATTATTCCTGATGGTTGTCAATAATTTTGTACAAGTAATCAGCACAATGCAAAAATCACATGAATACTAATCAAGAGCTTCGACACTGGTGGCTCAGTGGTAGGTTTCTCACCTATCATGTGGAAGGCCCGGGTTCAATTCACAGCCAGTGCCCGACCCCAGCCACTGGATGTAGCGCCGGTCCCAAGCCCGGATAAAATGGGAGGGTTGCGTCAGGAAGGGCATCCGGCATAAAAAACCTGTGCCAAGTTGTTGTGCGGACCAGTTGGTCTGCTGTGGCGACCCCATGACATGGTTGTGGATACCAGATGAGCTGGTTTGAGAATTTCCACAGAACATATATTGCTCACTCAGAATTTAATAGTTTTTTCCCCCACCACTCTGTGTAAACTCTACAGACTGCTTTGTGTGAAAATAAAATACTCAAAACCAGCCCATCTGGCACTAACGTCCATGAAGATCTTGACCTGTATCTGCATGATACAGCTGCTGCCACATAATTGGCTGATTATTTAACTGTATAAATGTACAGATGTGTACATTAAAAATAAATTGGATGATGAGTACATATTTTTGAGAGAAAATCATTTTCTGGAAGGGTGCCAATGATTCTGCAGGGCATTGTGTTAATATTGGTGTTTGTGATTATATGATTTGTGGGAATGAATTAAACCTGGTTTCCAAAATTATTTATGAATTCTGAATGTGTATTGTTATGGGGTGTGTTCACTTCTTGTCACATGGATTAAAAATATATACATTTTTGTACAGTGGCATTTAAAATGACTTGTGGCCTCTAATGGGCCCAGCTCAATTAATACACGACTAAATCACCATTTTCTTGCTTTTCTATACCAGTTGTAGCATTGTTATCATTAAAGTATCAGCCAGTTTTGGGTGATTTCGTATTGTTTATATATATTTTTTAATATATTACTTATATGCTTTTATATGTTTTTATATTTTATTTTATTTTTTTTATTTACCTTATTACCAATGTTTGTGGATACTGCTGGATGTTGCAAATTTCCCATTGGAATTAATAAAGTATCTATCTATCTATCTATCTATCTATCTATCTATCTATCTATCTATCTATCTATCTATCTATCTGTCTGTCTGTCTGTATCTATCTATCTATCTATCTATCTATCTATCTATCTATCTATCTATCTATCTATCTATCAATAAGGGGGAACTAAAAATAGATAGATAGAATAATTATTTTCAAAATGGATGGAACAATGCCTCTATTACAGTAAAGCAGATGTGTTTTTTTTTAAATGCAGTGATGTTTTTGTGTATTTTAGCATCAGTGTATAGTCCATCTCCTTAAGGTCAACTCTAGTGGTTGATCAAAACTTAATAAAAATTTAGGAAATAATTTATGTTTTATTTTGCTTAGAGAAGTGGTAGATCTCAACAGCAATGGGCTTGAGTCAGAAACATGCTTTGAATGTTGATGTCAGAGAGCCATGAACGCTCACACATCCACATTCACACAGTCAATAGGAAACCTACACCAAACGCCGTAAATGAAAATGTACATGAACAAAATAGAAAACTCCACAACGACTCGTAACAAGAGCTCGGTAATAAAGTTGAAGCTGTGAGGCAGAAATAAAATCATAAAATTTCACCAAGCTGTTTGTCCACTGCAACACAGTGATCAGGCATAACATTGTGAGCAGTGAGAGGTGAAGTGAATAAGACTGATGATCTCCTCATCATGGCACATGTTAGTGGGTGGGATATATTAGGCAGCAAGTGAACATTTTGTCCTCAAAGTTGATGTATTAGAAACAGGAAAAATGGACAAGCGTAAGGATTTGAGGGGCCAAATTATGATGACCACTGGATCAGAGCATCTCCAAAAGCAGCTTTTGTGGGGTGTTCCCGGTCTGCAGTGGTCAGTATCTATCAAAAGTGTCATTTAAATCCCATGGAGGCCTCACCTCGCAATTTAAGCCTAGTTCACACTACAGGATTTTAAGCCCGATTTGCAAATTAACGAGCTCGCCGACAGAGCGGTCTGTGATCGTGGGAAAATCAGCGGGTGATCAGCGCTCGGCAATCTTTGTGTGAACAACTCAACGGCGCATCAAAGAGGCTCGCTGACACCTCGCACACAAAATCCAGATATCTGGCATGTTAAATATCTGGGACGGTCCGCCGACTCCACATCACGTGGTGTCAGTTGCAGCTACGACCTCCAGCCAATGAGAGAGCAAGTCAACAGAGTTGAGGTCACCGGAAGAAAAGCAGCAGCAGCAACATGGTTTCAAAAAATAGTGTGGACACAACATTTGTTTTAATAAATTAACATTTATTTAGAGCGAGACTCCTGCCGACGTCCATTTTCAAAACAAACCTCTACCGAAAGTCTCGCGTCATTTCCGGATCCACCTTACGCGTGTGTTTTCGTGACAAAACGTGGTTTGGGGACGGAGTTGAGGCGTTGAGTGACGGGTTGTTGTCAGATGGTGTGGTGTGCGACCCCCTCTTGTGGATCATTTACGACGCGTAGTGTGAACACCACAAGGACAAAAAGACATACAGTGAAGTCATGTAGTCTGAACAGCAAAGCGATCTGCCGACAGTTAAAGTCTTGTAGTGTGACCAGGCCTTTAGGGGTGTTTTGGCAGCAAAAGGGGGACCAACACAATATTATATTATATATATATATATATACATGATTAGAATATGTAGTCATGTCTGTTTATTCTTTAAGGTATTTTTGAATATTTTTTCATTCTCAAAATGAGGCTAAATACTTAACAATGTGTTTACAATAAGAATAATTACAATTTTGCTCGAGCAACAGTTCCTGATGTTGATGAATTTAATCCGAATTATATCTTTACAGACAGATGAAGGAGTCTGAACAGCCATATCTGGTATTGATGGGAAGTTCGGATCATTTTACTGAGTCGGATCTTTGAATCACGTTCAGCAAAATGAACTCATCGTTTTTTCGAGTCATTTCGTTCATTTCAGCAGTATATAATTACAATGTTATCTGTTAATAGCCAATTACCTACTGAACCGATAGGATGTTGCGCATGCGCAGTCAATACAAAATGAACGAATCACTCTCTGAGACGACTCGTTGTT
The DNA here is from genome assembly GCF_019097595.1 of Hemibagrus wyckioides. Lineage (NCBI taxonomy): Eukaryota > Metazoa > Chordata > Actinopteri > Siluriformes > Bagridae > Hemibagrus > Hemibagrus wyckioides. Next base: position 2,576,630 of record NC_080723.1, on the reverse strand, counting down.
CCCGAGTGATATTAAGGATTCATTCAAAAAGAAAGAATCATTCATGAACGACACATCACTAATATCTGGCAACCCAGGAGAAGGCAGCGCCCAGGGGTGTATCTAGGATTTGAAAACATCAGGGGCTGAGCCCAAAACATCCGGGGCTAATTGAGGAGAGGGGGTAAGCAAGAATAACACGTTTTGTAAGGGCATTTTTTATGTAATATTGATTAATAATAAACACAAATTAACATAGACAGTATGCAACTTTAGAAAATTTAATTCAATCTTTTTTCTGACTCCTCCCATCATTTCAGAGTCTTGCTACTAAAAAAGGAGTTCATTAAATTCATTACATTTTCTCTCACACAGGTATGCCATGCAATATTATCTCTTACTGCTTATGTGTGAAGCTGTGCCGTGCAGATCCTTTATTATTACTATTATTTTGCAATAATCTATATTATACATGCACCTATTATTTCATTCCTGATTTATGCTGCCACTACTGTATGAATTATTCTTTGTTTATTTTTTTTCTTACAGCTTTTCTTCTCTTATTGTTCTCTCATCTCTCATTCTCTCAGCTATCTTACTGCTTGTATCTTGTCTACTTCATGCTCTTGATGACTTTTCTATACTATTTTTTTGAGGGTGGAATCATCAGAGAGTATCTCCGAGCCTTGAGCAAAACGGTCAATTATCATACTAGTATTTCTAGTGCTGAGAATTCCTTTATCAATAGACAGAACAGCCGAATGATGGAGTCTGTTCTGGTCCATTGTTCACCTAAGTCATGTCTGTATTTTAACTTAAATACTGCATTAGTTGAATAATAGAAAGTCATGAGGTTCAGACTGTAACAGACTGTGCTTTAAGAGTTTATATTTTATTTAGATCTATCTTTAGGATGATTTAATTTAAGGCTTTTGTAGGTCTTGGGTATGGAATAATATTCTAAAGGGTCCTATATGTCAGGGGGTTTTCAGAATCAGAGACAGTGGGCCTCCTTTTTGACACAACATACATTTGTTAGCCGACTTTAATCAACTGTGTTAACATTAAATATTAGAAGTTAGACTTTTATCTGAATAATAAGATTGTTGTGTTTTCTGACATTTTTATTGCTGTCCCGTTTAAGGTCTGTAAGGTATTTAAGTCACGTGGTGTGAAAGCGGCGCCGCGCAGGCCGACAGGTGTAGGACATTAAAGTATCGCGAGAACAGTTCTAGAGCATATTCGAGGGCACACTCTCGCGGTATTTTGGCGAGAGCGTGTGTGTGTGTGTGTGTGTGTGTGTGTGTGTGTGTGTGTGTGTGTGTGTGTGTGTGTGTGGGCGTGCGGAGATGTCAGTCAAAATCGTGTACAGTAAACGGCAACAGTGCTCTAATAAAGCGATCAACATTTCATTAATTCCTCTACACTCCGGTGGAAAATTCGGGATGAAACATTCGGGGCTGGATTAAAAACATCCGGGTCTCGAGTCCCGAATGAATATCCCTAGTGACGCCCCTGATACTGACCACTGCAGACCGGGAACACCCCACAAAAGCTGCAGTTTTGGAGATGCTCTGATCCAGTGGTCATAACAGTTTGGCCTTTAATTTGAAACTCACTCAAATCCTTACGCTTGTCCATTTTTCCTGCTTCTAACACATCAACTTTGAGGACAAAATGTTCACTTGCTGCCTAATATATCCCACCCACTAACAGGGGCCATGATGAGGAGATCATCAGTCTTATTCACTTCACCTCTCACTGCTCACAATGTTATGCCTGATCACTGTGTTGCAGTGGACAAACAGCTTGGTGGAATTTTATGATTTTATTTCTGCCTCACAGCTTCAACTTTATTACCGAGCTCTTGTTACGAGTCGTTGTGGAGTTTTCTATTTTGCTCATGTTCATTTTCATTTACGGCGTTTGGTGTAGGTTTCCTATTGACTGTGTGAATGTGGATGTGTGAGCGTTCATGGCTCTCTGACATCAACATTCAAAGCATATTTCTGACTCAAGCCCATTGCTGTTGAGATCTACCACTTCTCTAAGCAAAATAAAACAGTTACAGAAGATGAATAAATTATTTCCTAAATTTTTATTAAGTTTTGATCAACCGCTAGAGTTGACCTTAAGGAGATGGACTATACACTGATGCTAAAATACACAAAAACATCACCGCAGTTAAAAAAACACGTGCTTTATTGTAATAGTGGCATTTTTCCATCCGATTTTGAAAATAGTAAGATTGAGGAGATCCTCGAAGTATTCCTTCCACCTTCCGACAATATCCCCAGTCAAGGTCAGCAACTTTCCACCAGTACCATACACAGTGCTGGCAGAGAGCCGCTTACCTCTTCTGAGGCGCCGGACGGTCTGCCAGAATTTCCCCGAGGCCGACCGATAGTCCTTCTCCATGGCCACCCCGAACTCCTCCCAGACCCGAGTTTTTGTTTCCACAACCACCCGGGCTGCAGCTCGCTTGGCCTGCCAGTACTCATCAGCTGCCTCCAGAGTCCCACGAGTCAACCAGGCTCGATAGGACTCTTTCATCAGCTTGACAGCATCCCTTACTTCCAGTGTCCACCACTGGGTTCGGGGATTGCCGCCACGACAGGCACCAGAGACCTTACGGCCACAGCTCCTGGTAGCTGCATCAACAACAGAGGAGGAGAACATGGTCCACTCAGACTCAATGTCCCCAACCTCCCTCGGAATCTTGTCGAAACTCTCCCGGAGGTGGGAGTTGAAGACCTCCCTAACAGAGGGTTCAGCCAGACGTTCCCAACAGACCCCCACAATACGTTTGGGTCTGCCAAGTCTGTCCGACATCCTCCTCTGCAAGCGGATCCAACTCACCACCCGGTGGTGATCAGTTGACAGCTCAGCCCCTCTCTTCACCCTAGTGTCCAAGACATATGGCCGAAGGTCAGATGACACGACCACAAAGTTGATCATCGACCTCCAGCCTAAGGTGTCCTGGTACCACGTGTACTGCTGGGCACCCTTATGCTTGAACATGGTGTTCGTTATGGACAGACTGTGACTAGCACAGAGGTCCAATAACAGAACACCACTCGAGTTCAGATCAGGGTGGCCGTTCCTCCCAATCACGCCCCTCCAGGTAACACTGTCGTTACCCACATGGGCGTTTAAGTCCCCAGTATAACTATGGAGTCCCCAGTCGGGGCACCTTCCAGCACCCCTCGTAGGGTCTCGAAGAAGGTTGGGTACTCCACACTGCTGTTCGGCCCATAAGCCGAAACAGCAGTGAGGCCCCTATCCCCCACCTGAAGGCGCAGGGAAACCACCCTCTCGTTTACTGGGGAAAACTCCAACACATGGCGGCTGAGCTCGGGGGCTATAAGCAAGCCCACCCCAGCCCGCCGCCTCTCACCATGAGGTACTCCAGAGTAGTAGAGGGTCCAGCCTCTCTCAAGGAGTTGGGTTCCAGAGCCCAGGCTGTGCGTGGAGGCGAGCTATGCCCGGCCAAGTCCCATAGGCGAAGACTCGGCCACCAGGCGCTCGCCTGCGTGCCCCAGCCCCAGGCCTGGCTCCAGGTTGGGGCCCCGGTAACGCCAATAATAATATTTATTATTTTTAGTCCCCCCTTATAGATAGATATAGACAGACAGACAGACAGACAGACAGACAGACAGACAGACAGATAGATAGATAGATAGATAGATAGATAGATACTTTATTAATCCCAATGGGAAATTTGCAACTTCCAGCAGTATCCACAAACATTGGTAATAAGGTAAATAACAAAAATAAAATATAAAAACATATAAAAGCATATAAATAATATATTAAAAAAATATAAAAACTGTACAAAATCACCCAAAACTGGCTGATACTTTAATGATAACAATGCTACAATTGGTATAGAAAAGCAAGAAAATGGTGATTTAGTCGTGTATTAATTGAGCTGGGCCCATTAGAGGCCACATGAATGGCTCTTCTTGGTAAGAAGGCTGTTTTTTTAAAGAAGGTTTCCAACTGTTATGGCAACAGTGGGCACAACACCAGTGGGTGGCTACAATATCCAGACCCTCATGGAGGTATTGTAATATTCAAAATTGTGTTTGTTTTGCAGAGTCTTAAGATCAATAGTAGGTTCATACGATCTTATCTTCTGTCATTAAGTCGAGATTTTAATTAATGATAGGAGTTTTTATAGCATCAATTAGAAGCTATCATGTGCCATATGCACTGTCAACTGGATATGTGTATTGATTGTGTGCGTGTGTGTTCTCAAGTCGTTTTAAATGCCACTGTACAAAAATGTATATATTTTTAATCCATGTGACAAGAAGTGAACACACCCCATAACAATACACATTCAGAATTCATAAATAATTTTGGAAACCAGGTTTAATTCATTCCCACAAATCATATAATCACAAACACCAATATTAACACAATGCCCTGCAGAATCATTGGCACCCTTCCTGAAAATGATTGTCCTTCTCAAAAATATGTACTCATCATCCAATTTATTTTTAATGTACACATCTGTACATTTATACAGTTAAATAATCAGCCAATCATGTGGCAGTAGCTGTATCATGCAGATACAGGTCAAGATCTTCATGGACGTTAGTGCCAGATGGGCTGGTTTTGAGTATTTTATTTTCACACAAAGCAGTCTGTAGAGTTTACACAGAGTGGTGGGGGAAAAAACTATTAAATTCTGAGTGAGCAATATATGTTCTGTGGAAATTCTCAAACCAGCTCATCTGGTATCCACAACCATGTCATGGGGTCGCCACAGCAGACCAACTGGTCCGCACAACAACTTGGCACAGGTTTTTTATGCCGGATGCCCTTCCTGACGCAACCCTCCCATTTTATCCGGGCTTGGGACCGGCGCTACATCCAGTGGCTGGGGTCGGGCACTGGCTGTGAATTGAACCCGGGCCTTCCACATGACAGGTGAGAAACCTACCACTGAGCCACCAGTGCCGAAGCTCTTGATTAGTATTCATGTGATTTTTGCATTGTGCTGATTACTTGTACAAAATTATTGACAACCATCAGGAATAATTTAAATAAATACATGCTTGTTATATTATTCTTATTATATATCTTTACAAGTACACTATATTGCCAAAGGTTTTGGGAATTCACGTCTGCCTTTACATGCACATGAATGTAATATGGAGTTGGCCCACCCTTTGCAGCTATAACAGCTTCAGCTCTTCTGGGAAGGCTTTCCACAAGGTTTAGGAGTGTGTTTATGGGAATGTTTGACCATTCCTCTAGAAGTGCATTTGTGAGGTCAGGCACTGATGTTAGGGTTAGTTCCCACAAAGTTGGGAGCATGAAATTGTTCAGAATGTCTTGGTATGCTGAAGCATTAAGAATTCCTTTCACTGGAACTAAGGGGCCAAGCCATGAATTCAATGATTTGGAGGGGTGTTCCAAAACCTTTGCCAATATAGTGCATATATGTGGAAAAAAAAGAAGAAAGTTCCCTGGAACCTGTTCCCTGTTGCATCACAGTTTTAGAATTGATTCCCACAGTCAAGTTGTCACTCAAAATCAACCATTAAACATCACTTTCAGGACAAATAACTGAATCACTGCAAGAAATAAGCACTAATTCACATCATCTCACAAAAATGGTGGTCCAGGGGCTCTTGTGAAGACTGATAGCATGATGATGAATGAAGTACCAGGAATATTTCAGCCCAAAACTTGGCTGCCTCTGCCAGGAGGTTCACTGATACAGCTTTCAACACACATGCTTCTAATCCAAACCAAAGATGTTTTATAATGACCGTCTCAGTCTCCAGATTTTAACCCAACAGAAAACCTGTGGTTTCATTTGAAGTCCACATGCACAAGAATGGACAAGAGTATAAAAGAACAGACCGGGATCTCTATATCTCTCTAAAAATAAAATAAAGAAGCATTTTCATAAAGAAAAGAAAGATGTGCCTACCAAAAATATTGATTGTAATTTTACCAGTAATTTTTAAAATGATTATTATTTTTTGTTTTCAGAAAATTCTTTTGTTTTTTGTGCTTTTCTGAATCAGGGAGGGTGAAGGCCAACACACACCCCAACTGAGACATGTGAAGCCAGCCAATGTGAGCCCAAACTTTTTGAACTGCTGCCTCAAAGGGCAGCATACAGTAACTCACACACACACACACACACACACACATACACACAGAGAGGAAAGTGCTATCTGTCCCTTTAGAAATGCACACACGCCTATGATTGGCTCCAATAACTCAGTGACATTAAAATAAATAAAATACATATGTTCGCCTATCAGGATAAAGGGGTGAACACCTCTATTTAAAATATTTAAGAATTATTTGTACAACTATAACTGCACACATATTACACAGCATGTTCTTTGAGTATGCAGCATTTCATGGAGCTCCACCAGCAAATATGAGCTCTAGGGCAGCTTGGATGTCTCCTCCAGTGGCCTGTAGTGCTCGCAGAATCAGCTCCTCATCCTGGATTCCCATATCGCGCAGTTGCTGGAGCTGAGATTGCCACTGACTCTAAAACAAATACACATTCACATCATGTCAGATTCAAAATCCATTCCAGTTCTTCCTATTAGCCCTCGAACACTTATGTACTGCTTATAAATAATAGTTAACCCTGAGAATGAGGCGTTGAGAGATGGCCTCCACTAGATCCCTGAAGGTGTGCTGTGGTACCTGGCACCAAGATGTTAGCAGCAGATCCTTTAAGTCCTGTAAGTTGTGAGGTGGGGCCTCCATGGAGGACTAAAAGGATACTTACAGGACTTTAGATAGACAATGACCACTGCAGACCGGGAACACCCCACAAGAGTTTGTAATATATCCCACCCACTAACAGGTGCCATGATGAGGAGATCATCAGTGTTATTCACTTCACCGGTCACTGCTCACAATGTTATGCCTGATCGGTGTATAGCTGCATTTTAAATGTTTTTACAAAGCGGTATCTCAGAAATAATAATAATAAATAGATAATTACACGTCTTTTGAATATTATTATAAAAATGATACCATTTGCGTGTACTCACCTGTAAAGACGATATGTTAGACACCTGTAAGGCTTGCTGCAGGGCCTGGTTAAAAAGGTCATTTGTAATGGGAGTTCCTGCGGGGATCGGGGAAACCCCTGAAGAAGCTCCCTAGTCAAGATGTTGAAATACAAATGGGCAAAATAACCACACAAGAACATAATATGATTTTAATCACCATGTGAATTAATTTGGTGGTGTTTGTGTATGAAAAATAAGAGTTACATATTTCCTAAAGTTTATTTAAGGGGAATTACAAATCCCCATTATAGTGTAGACTATCAGGTGTATTTTACTTCAGTATTCAACAGTGTACAGTTAACATTATTTCCTGCACATATGCAATCTTTCATGGAATTAACTGCAATTAATCTTTACATTCACTTTAAAATCATTTCAACTGAACAAAATAACGTACCTGGTTTCCTATGGTAGGTGTAACAGCGCTGCTTTCCGGAGTGCTGGCTAAAGCTAGAGCTGTAGCGAGTTCACTCTGTGTGATTGGCCTGGGACCTACTGCTCCACTGTAACCTAATGTAGCAGGCCTCAGGCCCGAAGAACCGGCAGAACTTGAGGATGGCCCACTGCGATTCCCCTTTAACGGATCATAACTGTTAACTGAGTGAAAACGAACAATGCATATGCTGTATGACAAATACACTGATCAGACATAACATTATGACCACCTGTCTAATATTGTGTTGGTCCCCCTTTTGCTGCCAAAACAGCCCTGACCCCTTTGAGGCATGGACTCCACTAGATCCATGAAGGTGTGCTGTGGCATCTGGCACCAAGATGTCCATGTAGGCCCCACCACACAACTTACCACTTACAGAATACTTACAAGACTTCTAACATCACCTTTGAGGACAAAATGTTCACTTGCTGCCCACCCACTAACAGGTGCCATGATGAGGAGTGTTATTCACTTCACCTGTCACTGTTCACAATGGTATGCCTGATCGATGTATGTATAAAATAAACAGCTTGTATTATGGCTTACAGACTGGAATTCTTCCTCATCATCTGACATGCCTTCGAAGAGAAACCCACCTGCAGACGAAATGAGAATTTATGTAGCAGGTGCTTTAATAATACCAGCTCGATCCAGATTATAATCAGAGCTGTGATTTTGAGAACTTTCGAGGTGATGAAATCTATTATGATATTGATAGCAGACAGAAATGCGCTGTAATGAAATATGAGTAACAGTTACATGTTAAAAATACAAAGCTGAAGTATCATATTCAGTACATCATACATTTTTAAAAGCCAGCAATAAGAAAGTTATTTTTAAGTATTTAGCACCAGTGTGTCTCCAAGTATAGCAGACCCCTACACATCCCACACGAGATCTACGTCCCCAGGATGTATTCTAAACAAGTTACTTTTAATGCCTTAAATATACACTTATATTGCCAAAAGTTTTGGGACACCCCCTCCAAATCATTGAGTTCAGGTGTTGTTTTTCAGGGGTTGGGCTCGTGAAAGGACCTCTTAATACTTCAGCTTCATACCAAGACATTTTGGACAATTTCATGTTCCCAACTTAATGGGAACAGTTTTGGGATGACCCCTTCCTGTTCCAACATGACTGCACACCAGTGACCAAAGCAAGGTCCATAAAGACATGGATGAGTGAGTTTGGTGTGGAGGAACTTGACTGGCCAGCACAGAGCCCTGACCTCAACCCCACAAAACACTTTTGGGATGAATTAGAGCAGAGACTGTGAGCCAGACCTTCTCATCCAACATCAGTGCCTGACCTCACAAATGCGCTTCTAGAGGAACGGTCAAAAATTCCCATAAACACACTCCTAAACCTTGTGGAAAGCCTTCCCAGAAGAGTTGAAGCTGTTATAGCTGCAAAGGGCGGGACAACTCCATATTACATTCATGTGCATGTAAAGGCAGTTGTCCCAGTTTTGGCCTGTCTCACAGTCTCTGCGCTAATTCATCCTAAAGGTGTTCTAACGGGTTGAGGTCAGGACTCTGTGCAGGCCAGTCAAGTTCCTCCACATCAAACTCACTCATCCCTGTCTTTATGGACCTTGCTTTGTGCACTGGTGGTGGAGGTGGTATGCTGAAGCATTAAGAGTTCCTTTCACCGAGCCCAACCCCTGAATGATTTGGAGGGGTGTCCCAAAACTTTTGGCAATATACCCTTCTTCTTTGTTTTTTTTACCTGGCATCTCGCTGTAGGAGCTGGAGGATGCATTTCTAGAGGAGCTGGCACTCTGTTGAGAGGGAACACTGCCAGCTACTGAATGCAGCACCAGAATAATGGCATTAACCAGTGCTGGGTGAGAGATTATCAACCTAGTGGAGGCAAAAAAGATGGGGAAATCAACCTACTTTAAATTTACTGCTTATCATTTTAAGAACTGTGTAATTCAGCTGGACGTTTTGTTGGGGTTTTTTAAGTATCCCCTTGTTTTACTCACATGTCAAGCATGTTTGGATCTGTGAACTGCACAAAGAGGTCCTTGTCTTGAAGCACACCTGAAAGATAATACTTCACATGAAAATGCAGGTACATCTATGAGCCAATAATTTGACTGTAATTGTCTGCCGTGTAAACTGTCTTGCATTGCGTCAACATCATGCAAATTGTATTCCAGCCTCAAGAAAATTTCTTTGTACACTTTTACAGCTAAAAATACAACAAATGCAAGTTCTCAAAGTTGTACATAAAGAGGTATGCTTTTGGGGTTTACTGCCTAATAGCTCACCTATAGAGCTTACCTAGGGCGACTGCATCGCTACTCAAGCCAGGTGTGGCCACAATGATTTGATCCAAAGACTCCTTGTTGTTCAGCATCTTAAAAACCTAAATAAAAGACAGTCTTTATGAAAAACATCAATTCCTCCACACTGAATGAATGAATGGTACAAAGGCTGATCATACGGAGTCTCTGTAGGCTGTGCTGGTGTGAAGAGCTGCCTGAAGGACACGGAATTCTCTTGCGGCTGTCACCCTATCCACTGGCTCTGAAATAGTACAAGAAAGACATAGAATTAAAAACAGTACAGGAAAAAAAAATCTATACAAAGTGGACTTGAACAACGATGAAAACAAACCTAAACCCCAAAAACATACACAACCTAAAGAATACACACAAAACAGCTCCTACTGTCTGGATGGAGTGCTCCAAGATTACTAGAAGATCAGTTGACATGCAGAACAATTAATCCATTTATCTTCAGTAGCCACTTTTGCTCTTTACTGGTGTGGATACAGAGCTAATACCTGAAACTCTGACTAAGGAAATGCCCTGAGTGTGTATGGCATTACACTCAAGGTGTATGAACACTGCTCCTAGGGGAAAGCAACTGATGACGGATGAAAGACTATTTAAGCCCTAATTACTAGTTTCAGATTTCTTGTCATGTACATAAAGACTGCTTTAAGCATTACCCAGACGTAGTGCAAGAATGATATAAACAATGTGTGCGGACATAAAGTGGCATAATGGGAGATATTGCACATAATCATCCATCCATCCATTTTCTATACCCGCTTTATTTCTAATTAGGGTCACAGGGATCTGCTGGAGCCTATCCCAGCACACATTGGGCGAAAGGCAGGGGTACACCCTGGACAGGTCACCAGTCCATCACAGGGCCACACATATAGACAGACAACCACACACACTCACACTCACTCCTGTGGGCAATTTAGAATTACCAATCAACCTAATGTACATGTTTTTGGACTGTGGGAGGAAACCAGAGTAACCTGGAGTAAACCCACGCAGGCACGGGGAGAACATGCAAACTCCACACAGAAAGGTCCCTGCCTGTTCGAACCTGGAATTCAAACCCAGGAACTTCTTGCTGTGAGGCAACAGTGCTGACCACTAAGCCTCCGTGCTGCCCCTTGCACATAATCAATACTATGAGTTATTAACATAAATATGGATGGAAATGCTCATACAGTACATTCATAGACAGAGTGGTAGCTAAGTGTTTAAGACACTGGACTAATGTAGTGGATTGTGTTTGTGGTGGTGGTGCTATAAGTCAGGGTCAGGACAGAGGCCTACCTGGTTGGATCTCAGGTTCTGGCCATGACTTTCTCAGGATGTGTACTGTTGATCCTGATTGGATCCCATAAGAGTCTAAAGTGAGTTCATCCCTCAGCTTCCTGCCACAGTAAACCAACTCTGCAATGCACATTTAAAGCGGTTTAAGCATCTCACAGGACATGTGTTCAAATGTATTGCTTAAGTGAAGATGAACCCACCTATCAGTTCAGGATCTGGGATGGCGTCCGGTAGCTGCACTGAAACGAGCTGCTTAAGAGTGGCCACGCGATACTGACCAGGTGGGACATCACCTGGCTCTGCTTCTGGAAACTGAAGCACTGACTTCGGAAGAGAAGGCTGATCCATCAACTTCAGCGACAAACGCCAATCGGAAACGGCCATACTTCCGGTCAGATCAATGAGAAATATTTCAGCACCGACAAGAATTATAGCAAGAAACTATGCTATTATTATGTTCTTAATAAGGAGTGACAGCGGGTTTAAGACGAAAAAAAAAAAAAAACCACAGCGCTGAAGGAAATCGTTTTCTAATAAATTCTTATTAGATGAATCTAGTTACAGTAATGAAGTGAGCACACTAGCGAAATCATCCTTGTTTTCGTTTCTACGTGATGACGTAATGCCGCGAGACTCACGGCGCGCACGGGATTTGTAGTCCGAAAATCAGTCTAAACGCGCCATCTTGCTTGTAGTTTCCAGCTTGTCTATAAACGCATGGGGTCGCTGTTGTTTACAGGCAAATAAATGGGTCAAAGTCGATAGAAATAATGAATGATAGGAATACGAATGCATGATAAATCTATAAATAAATAAAATGAGATAGTCTGGGATAAATCACTTTGATTGTTAGTTATAAATATGTGCAATTAAATGTAACTGTTATTGTATACACTTTGCTTAATTGTTTAATTGCCATCATCATTAGCTGGACTCTACTATTACTATTACTATTCAGTACTCATCGTAGGAATATTTTCTAAAGCTGACCTTTGTTGTTTTTTTCTTGCTGTCATGCTGTTATCCATAATAACAGATGGTTGCTTGGTTGGCTGTGCTTTTCGGTGAGTCTCATTGCCACAGAGCATACAGAGCAGGGCGTACAGAGACGGGGGAAAAACTGCAGTCGGCTCAAGCCAAAGCAGCATTTCCAAGTTATCCTGATATGTCAGCTGTTAGTCACAAAAATCCAGGATTTTCCAGGATTAGATGAAATCAATACCAGTTCATTTAACAATTCAGGCTCTGAAACTAACCTGCAAAAATGGCAGATCTTGAAGTGTTAAGCCTGAAGCTTCCTGTAGGTTCAACACACATTGAGACCAGATTGGTCACTTACCAGTCACCTAATCCTGGCTCTAAAATGCTCTGCAGCATTGAAAGAAGATGCCATGGCAAATGGAGCCAACTTGTACACCAGCTGAGCCACTGCAATGCATCCTCCTTTTATACAAGAATACCTGTTGTCTTAATTAAGTGGTTTCTTAATTTTGCATTAGTGTTGGCTTGCTTTCATTATAAATCATGAATATATGTAATATTTCTTTATTTAAAAAACAATGTGAAATATCCGAGGTCATTGTGAGTGAAAATCCCAGGAGATCAGGATCGTTTGAGATCATTTATAAAATACTGATGCCATGATCAAAGTCACAGAGATCACGTTGTCTTCATTCTGATGTTTGATGCGAACATTATCTGAAGCTCTTGGCTTGTACCTGTATGGTTTTATGCATTGTTCTGCTGATTAGATAACTGCCTGAATGAGCATGTGTTCCTAATAAAGTGGACGGTGAGTGTATGATTCAATAGAATAGGCTTGTTTAAATATTCTACAGGAGTTCCTTTAATCAAATTTGTTTTCATACATCCAACATAATATGAATATGTAATTTCACAGCCCTGATTAAAACCCGGATCTTAATTGGATCACAATATTATTACATGAATTGATCACACTCACTCTACATAATACTGTCTAGTAATTAGAAACCTAAATTAAATTACACTGTATTGTAAAGTTTTGGGACACCCCTCCAACTCACTGAATTCAGATGTTGTTTTTCAGGGGTTGGGCTCGGCCGCTTAGTTCCAGTGAAAGGAACTCTTAATGCTTCAGCTTCATACCAAGACATTATGGACCATTTCATGCTCCCAACTTTGTGGGAACAGTTTGGGGATGACCACTTTCACAGCACACTTTGATTCTTTCATGCTTCTTTGTATCAAGAGTTTTAGTTGTAGTCAAGTCACATAATCAGAGCAGAAACCAGGTATTATTATCCCTTACATTTATTACTAATCCAATTTACTTCATTTAAGATATCATCCGTTGATTTAAATAATTAAGCAAATGAGGGCAAGGCTGCTTTCTTTCTGTTCAGTTCATTTTACTAGTACAACCTCCAAGGATGGGATATGCGAAGAAAGAATTTCACTGTACTGTAATGTATATGTGACAAATAAAGGCTATTTCTATTTCTAAACTCACTAAGGCAACTAAGGCATCCTTTACATGAGCATCAGCTACAGATTTACAATTTGCAAATCAAATCAGTCCTCTATCAGAACTTTGACTAATTCTGCATCATAAGTCATACGCAGGTTACATAAATTTTAAGCATAGATTTATAATCCAATGATTGTTCTTCAATAGCTGATATAAGGCACAACATGATAAGTAATCTGGAGAAGATTTAAATTTTCTGGAAATAAATGTGGCTCGAATCGCTTGGGTTTCTGTAGAGGTACTGCTCAAAAAAGGACAGAATTTTGTTCCAGGAATCTTCCTGAGCTTGACTGTGAGCCTTTGTATGTCCACCCCACAGGATCAACACTGCAGTGAAAACCAGGATACACCATTAAAACACAATCTGCAGTACACAGTGGCAGATACTTAGCATTTATGTGCAGCAATCAGTTCAGTGTTAATAAACCTGCCAAAGAGCCTCTTTTAATTAACACATTCTTTTAATTAACACAGATGACGAGGTCAAATTAAACTCTGTGAAACTCTTTTATCGATCACTTCTCTTATAAACGCCGGTCTAAATTGGGCAGCGAAATTACAAATTTCAATTCCGAAGCTCACTGTATTTCTTTAAACGTTATTTGTCAGTCGATATGTAACCTTTACTCGTTGTCTCTGCCAACATGAAGTTACTGGCTTGGCAATGTGGAGTGTAAGGAGGCTCTATAAGGTGTCCAGCTCCAGGGTAGGACAGAATGGTCAACAAGTGACTATTACCACCTCGCTCCATCATCCGCTTCATCTGGAAGGGGAAATGAGGCAAGCGTAAATGAAATGGAATGTGAACCATAAATCAGTGTGTTATAGGAGTGATCTGGAACCCCACAACTTATTTCTTCACTTTGAAGGACATGCAAGAAAAAATGCAAAATAATAAAATTGTGCAATGTTGTGGGACAAAATATTGATCAGGAAACTGCCTATACTCACATCATCTGCTGACTCTGATGCAGGGCAACTCTGATCATCTTCCCCAACAATCAATAAAATGGGACATTTGATACGACCCACCTGCTCAAAACAAAAAAAAGTGTTACTCAAACAATCTGCAAAAATGCAAAAAATATTCTTCCATGAACCTTTACGTCAAGTTTTTTCGAAGGGTCATCTGGTATTGGTAGCAGGGAATCTCTCCAAATCTGTCGCTTTTCCTTATCATAGTGCTTTTTCTGGATCATTCTGAAGAACATAAAACATTTGTTTTAACTGAAACGGTCTATAAGCAGGAAAAATACAAACAAGTAAAATAGCTACACTTTTTAAACAACTGTTATGTTGTATTGCAAGTATTTTATTTTATTTTATTTTATTTATTTATTAAGTGGCCTTCCCCAGTCTGTTGAATCAAATAGTTTGTCTCTTTGGAATTACCTTAAAATGACCTCTTAAAATAAATATACTAATTAACTTAACACAGGAAATGAACTGTGTGTAATTGTGAAAGCTGTGTTTATGTATAGCTTTAGTCTAGGTATATATAACCTTTTAGGCTCAACTGCAGGCACAGGCATATGTTTATGATTTAGGATTTCTGTCATTCTATTACTCACCTCTTGATCAGTCCTGGCATATCAACCATACCTCCACTGCCAGGTATAACATGGCTCAGACTAATACAGACTATACAGCTGGGCTGAAAAAGAGTAACTACTAGTGAGTAACACTAATACAATATCAGATAAATGGAAGGCACAAATATACACAGTACAGTAATACACAAATCTGGCATAACATTATGACCACCTGTCTAATATTGTGTTGGTTCCCCTTTTGCTGCCAAAACAGCCCTGATCCATCGAGGCATGGATCCCTGAAGGTGTGCTGTGGTATGTGGCACCAAGATGTTAGCAGCAGATCCTTTAAGTCCTATAAGTTGCAAAGTGGGACCCATGGGTATTGCTAGATGCACTTTATTTATGCCAAAAAGGGGAAATTTGTGGGAAAAACAGTCAAACACCACACTTGCCCCCAAGTTTGTGGTTAATCCTCTTCCCTTGAGGTTTTAAGGCTGCAGTTCTAACACTGTACTAATTTTGTGTGCAGTATTTAATGTCCAGTAATGCATTTTTTTTTTTCAAATAAGTTAAGTAAATTGTGATCTTGAATAAAAAATAACCGTGGTTAATTTGCGAAAATCAAGTCTGGAAGGGCGGAGACTAGTACGACTCGAAGGCTGGACATAGAGTCCTCGAATTCTAGGGTCATAATGTTATGCCTGATCGGTGTATATTCAAGCTTCACACAAAGTCTAAATAAGCACATTCAGTTGATTCTCTTCTAAAAAGCAAATGCATTTTAAAACAAGGCTACTGTCATAAAAAAATATTATTTTATATCATTATAATTATAATTAATATTAAATTATTTTGGCCTGGTCTACCTTTATCACTGAAGAATATGCCGCCATGTGCATGGACAAAAAAGCCCCGTATGACAAACCCAAAATGGCGACTCTTTCAGGACACACCTGTGGATGCTGCCTCAGCAAATTGATGGCTGCCTAAAAGATTACAAGAGACACCATGTTGTAACCGAGCATTCAAGTGTGTCTTGTTTTCAACAATTTGCTTAGATTTT
Source organism: Hemibagrus wyckioides (assembly GCF_019097595.1). NCBI lineage: Eukaryota > Metazoa > Chordata > Actinopteri > Siluriformes > Bagridae > Hemibagrus > Hemibagrus wyckioides. Next base: position 2,560,455 of record NC_080723.1, on the reverse strand, counting down.
GTTAGAAATTCACAACTACACTACCCATATGTTGTAATAAAAGTGTCCAGTACCTCAAAGTATTCAATCCCCACATTCCGTGGCTTTCCAACCTCATCCTTATGGTCACAATACTCTAAAGATAATGCGGCGTAGCCTCTGGATGCTAGAAGACCAGAGCGATATTCCACTAGACCCCCTCCTCCACCCCAGAGGTCCAGTACAGCTGGAAATGGACCAGGACCTAGAGAGAAGTAAATGCTTTACAGTGCACACTTACACTAATGTTCATCTCATCCATCTTACCTCCTATTAGGTTAGAAGGGTTATACCTGGTGGGATAAAAAGAGTCCCCTTTAACCCTTTCTCTGTAACATCCACTCTCTGGACTCCAGGGGCCAAGTACCACCGCTCTGCCACGACTGATGCCAGAGGAGTTTTCTCCTGGAAACTGTGTGTTAAGTGGTCTTTGTACACAGAAATGTGTACGTCAGTCTGTGCCTGGACATCCTTCTTCCTATACCTTTATATATAAATATAAATGATGAAAAGTAAACATGAATTGTTGGCTGATTATTATTTTTTGTTTGAAAAAAAAAAAACATGCTGTACAGAAGGAGCAGGCTTTTAGACCAGAAAACATCTGTCTTTTTTCTTACTGAAGATTGGTGTTTAAGTTTGTTCATATCTTATCGACTCTCAACAGCCTGAGATATGTGTAAGAAACTACAGACTTCCTCAACCCAGATTCCACTCCACAGTACACATCAGAATGAGCTCATTCCCAAAAAGGCTTACATATCATATAGAAATATGTTCAATTCAATTTTATCTGTTTAGAATTTTTACATTGGTTTAAAGCAGCCTAACAAAACATTTAGAACACTTAATCCAGTCCATTATTAGTATGAGAGCGGCAGCAGGACATTAAGGACCATCACTGAGGACATCCAGCTAGACAATAGTATCACCTGACTGCTTGGGTGATACTCAGTTCTTACGCTCAGTTTACATTTGAAGTTAAACTCATTTAAATTACAAACAGTAAACACTGTATAAAATGTTTGATCAGGATTTGTCCTGCGTTCCTTTTGACTCCGATGAACCCAAAGTGCTTCGTGTATTTTGTCACTACGTCTTCAACACAGTCAAGTGTGCTATCCTGTCCAAACAAGAGATATATTCATGACATACTTCAGCGCATAGCCAATCCATAATAACTTTTAAACAATTGTAAGCATTATCTGAAACTGTTGCTAATTATCCATCTCTCTTTTTTCAATGGACAGTGCAACCACATTAAAGTTTCTCCATTCTGCAAAAAAAAAATGGTTTTCAGGAAAAGCAAAAAAAGATTTTGAGGAACTGTCTTTACTACTCAGTATTGTCACTGTATTTTATGCCTCTCAAATATTGACAGGCACTCAAATCAACATTTCATCCAATTCTTGTGGATTCTGCAAATGAAAAACCTTGGCTGGACATACCTTTTGACAGATAAAGCAGTGCATTTCTGATGTTATTTTAGTTAGCAGTATGATGTGAGGACACAAACTGACTGCACAAACTGTGCATATTTAGTAGCATTTAAAGGACAGACTCCAAGTGTAGAAAGCTCGAGACAGGAATACACCCTGAACTGGATGCCTGTTCATCACATGGCACTATGCACCTATTCACGCTCCCATTTACATGCAATTTTATTATACTCAGTGACCTACACATGTGATTTTATCCCATGCATCCAAACAACCTAAAGGTAAAATGTGAAAGTTTAGGGATGACTTGGTAATTAAAAAACACAAAATCGATTACTATTAATATTATTATTATTATTATTATTATTAATATTATTATTATTATTATTATTATTATTATAACTTCTAGATTTTGTTAGACATTGTATATTCTGCTTTATCCAATTAACTTGTGAGAGTTTTGTTATTTTAAAGATTCCACAAATCCTGTATGAACTTGAAAATAATGGTGTTCAGACTCAGTCCTTAAAACATTCACGTGATTTTCTTTCTTAAATAAAAAGATAACCTCTAGATTTGTGGATTTCTAGATATTTCATCCCAATGACTTGTTGATGTGCCAGCATCACCTTTATAAACTAATGTGTTGAGTCCAAATGGACCTATGTTTGAGAAGAGATGTGCATTTGTTATTTTCTACTTTATAGGCCTTGAAAGCTGCACTGCATTTCATATTACCTGTCATTAAACTTAATAATCACTCAATAACCAGTAATAATAATAATAATAATAATAATAATAATAATACTAACAATCAGTCAAGGATATGCCTTCATTTTTTCCATATCAGTATGCCTAAAATAGGATGCTGTGAGCCAGAAGGAGCACTCAATGTCATATTAAAATTAAACTAGAAATCAGAAATGCTGCATTTAGACACACTGAAAAATCATTGAAGTCAATGTTATATTACTATACGGTTTATTTCTAACCTGAGGCCTGTCCTACTTCCAGGAATCGGCTTCATACTCCACAGCAAACCCACTGACTCAACTCCGTCATATGATCCACCAAGACTGGCATCTTTACATACTGAAACACAGCAAATGATGTATTAGATCTTACCTGCACACAAAAATGTAAAAACTGGACATTAAAGTTCATTATAAATGATTTACATGCACCTTTGACATTTCCTGTCTCATCACTAACATAGTGACCGAAACCTTCCCAAAAGTCACCGTCCTCTGAACGAAGCCGCGCGTGCAGCGTGACTCGGACACCGGGCAATAAACCCTGCACGCGCACGTCGAACCGTTCATCCACCATACAGCGAAGCGGACGAACCGAGAGCAAAGGGCGGAAAAATTGTTTGATCATGTCGTACACGAGTCTGTTTGTGAAGTTCTCGTGTAGCTGTCTTTACCCTTGTATGACCAGAAACTCACCATGCGATCACTAGAAATCGAGAAATCTATGTTCAGCCTTCGACTTCTACTAGTCTCCGCCCTTCCAGACTGATTTAGACTATTACTATGGAAGTCCAGAAACTGCGTGTTTTCTTTCCTTATGATGTGATACGTTATTTTCTCAAATTAGCCACAACTAATTAAGACACAACTTACTTTTCTTATTTGGAACAAAAAATGCATTACTGGACATTAAATACTGCACACAAAATTAGTACAGTGTTAGAACTGCAGCCTTAAAACCTCAAGGGAAGAGGATTGACCACGAACTTGGGGGCCAGTGTGGTGTTTGACTGTTTTTACCACAAATTTCCCCTTTTTGGCAAAAATAAAGTAAATAAATCTAGCAATACAGTGGTGCAACAGGTAGTGTCTGTATTCTTCTCAGTTTTCTGGTTTCCTCTTTTCTTTTTTTTACACCAGTCAGACATAACATTCTGAGCAGTGACCGGTGAAGTGAATAAGACTGATGATCTCATCATGGCACCTGTTAGTGGGTGGGATATATTATGCAGCAAGTGAACATTTTGTCCTCAAAGTTGATGTGTTAGAAGCAGGAAAAATGGACAACCGTAAGGATTGTGATGGTTAGACCACTGGATCAGAGCATCTCCAAAACTGCAGCTCTTGTGGGGTGTTCCCGGTCTGCAGTGGTCAGTATCTATCAAAAGTGGTCCAAGGAAGGAACAGTGGTGAACCGGCGACAGGTTCATGGGCGGTCAAGGCTCATTGATGCATGTGGGGAGAGAAGGCTGGTCCGTGTGATCCGATCCAACAGACGAGCTACTGTTGCTCAAACTGCTGAAGAAGTTAATGCTGGTTCTGATAGAAAGGGGTCAGAATACACAGTGCATGATGGGTCAGGGCTGTTTTGGCAGCAAAATGGGGACCAACACAATATTAGGCAGGTGGTCATAATGCTATGCCTGATCTGTGTATGTTATCTTCACTTCATGAAGATAAAAAAGAAATAATGCATGGCCTTTCTGTACTTCAATATTAATGATCCAAATCAAGTCTGGAAGAGCAAAGACTAGTAGAAATTTAGGCTGGACATTTATGTGTTTATGCCAATAGTTTTAAGTTAGCAGGGTGTATTTCCTCATACAGCTGCTGAGTACGGTGTTATAACTACATCATTTGTGATTTTATTTCTGATCTATTTTCATCTGTCACCCTGTTGAATATTACTGCTGTTTTTCATGTGGATTGTTTTTACTTTCTAAACATTTTAAAGATGGGGTGGATCCTACATATTATCTTCTTAGAAATTCCAATAATGTCTGGCTAAATGATGGTACCTGTTATTTATGCTGGCTATGGAAAGCTGGAACTGTGTCCACCGTCTTAGACAGTACTTTTTTTTTTACTTATTTATTAATTTTTTTTTTGACAGTTAATCCAGCTTGGTCAGTTCATGTACATTTATTTTCAAAATTTGTGATATTCAAGTACTGGATTGATTGCAAGGTAGCTTGTTTGGAGCTTGGAGAGAGGAAGAAGCTATATTCTCACAAAAATTCCTGTCCTCACTGTGGGGATATTTCTGTCATCACCATGGGGGTATTTGGACTCCAATGTCTAGCCTAAATTTCTACTAGTCTTTGCTCTTCCAGACTTGATTTGGATCATTAATATTGAAGTCCAGAAAGGCCATGCATTATTTCTTTTTTTTCCTCATGAAGTGAAGATAACATACATTGATCAGGCATAACATTATGACCACCTGCTTAATATTGAGTTGGTCGCCCTTTTGTTGTCAAAACAGCCCTGACCCATCATGCACTGTGTATTCTGACCCCTTTCTATCAGAACCAGTATTAACTTCTTCAGCAATTTGAGCAACAGTAGCTCATCTGTTGGATTGGATAACACGGGTCAGCCTTCTCTCCCCATGTGCATCAATGAGCCTTGACTGCCCATGACCCTGTCGCCGATTCACCACTGTTCCTTCCTTGGACAACTTTTGATAGATACTGACCACTGCAGACCGGGAACACCCCACAGGAGCTGCAGTTTTGGAGATGCTCTGATCCAGTGGTCTAACCATCACAATTTGGCCCTTCATCAGACTCGCTCAAATCCTTACGGTTGTCCATTTTTCCTGCTTCTAACATCAACTTTGAGGACAAAATGTTCACTTGCTGCCTAATATATCCCACCCACTAACAGGTGCCATGATGAGGAGATCATCAGTGTTATTCACTTCACCTCTCACTGCTCAGAATGTTATGCCTGATCGGTGTATGTTGTTTTCTCAAGATAACTTTCACTGTTATTTTTTCAAGATCACAACTTACTTTTCTCATTTGGCAAAATGCATTACTGGACATTAAATACTGCTCAGGGGACACTTTAACACAAAATTAGTTAGTACAGTGTTAGAATTGCAGCCTTACAACCTCAAGGGTGCCAGTGTGGTGTTTGACTATTTTTCCTACAAATTCCACCCTTTGGCATAAATAAAGTACATCTGACGATAAAGTGGTGCAACAAGTAGCGTTGTCACCTCACAACTCTAGGCTCCCTAGTAATGTCCGTGTTCCTCTTGGTTTTCTGGTTTTGTTTTGTTTTTTTTCTCCTAAAAACATGGCAGTAAAATGGATAAGTGTGTGTGAATGTGTAGAATGAAGTAGAGAGAGATAGGTGGTCATATAATAGTTTGTTTTTTAACTATGTGGTAACTAGCAGTCCATAAATCATTCACAGAAAGATGACAGGGACACTGCAGGGACTAAAAGGGATGATAGTATACACGAACATGTCAGCATGGCAAAACTACTACAGATCCTGATTTTCACATTCGAAAGCTGTGCCATTATTAAAGCTGAAGGGCTAATATTTTATATTTTAATTTTTTTTTTTGTCCAAAAAGGTTAGTTTCCTGGCTGTGACATGATCATGGTGTTTACGCCAATAGTTTTAAGTTAGCCGGGTGTATTTCCTCATACAGCTGCTGAGTACGGTGTTATAACTACATCTTGGCCATTAGTATGTGGACTTTGCCAGGAGAGGGGCGAACATGCTGGATGTTGTTTACTCAAACATTCTCGGCGCGTATCGTGTGGAGCCCCGCCCCCACCTCGGCTACTCAGACCACATCTCTGTTATGTTGATTCCAGCATACAGACCACTCGTCAGATGCTCTAAACCGGTTCTGGTAAAGCAGGTAAAGACCTGGCCAGCAGGAGCCATCTCTGCTCTTCAGGACTGTTTTGAGTGCACTGACTGGGACATGTTTAGGGAGGCTGCAACCAACGGCGACTCTATTGACTTGGAGGAGTACTCGGCATCATTGTCCGGCTACATCAGGAAATGCATCGATGACGTGACCGTCTCCAAGACCATCACAACACGCTCCAACCAGAAGCCGTGGATGACTGCGAAAGTGCGTGCTCTCCTGAAGTCGAGAGATTCTGCCTTCAGATCAGGGGACAGGGTGACCTTAAAAATTGCAAGGGCCAAACTGTCCCGAGCCATCAGAGAGGCGAAGCGTGCACACGCCCAGAGAATCCACGGCCACTTCCAGAACAGCAGAGACTCCCGGCGCATGTAGCAGGGCATTCAGGCGATCACCAACTACAGGACAACTTCACCTGCCTGTGACAGTGATGCCTCCCTTCCAGATGCGCTGAACGACTTCTACGCTTGGTTTGAGGCACAGAACAACACAACAGCGAGGAAGACCATCCCTCCTCCTAATGACCCAGTGCTCTGTCTCACCACGGCTGACATGAGGAGAACTCTATGCAGAGTTAACCCACGGAAGTCTGCTGGACCAGACAACATTCCTGGCAGAGTTCTCAGGGAGTGTGCAGAGCAGCTAGCAGATGTCTTCACTGACATCTTCAACATCTCGCTGAGCAGCTCCATCATCCCTATGTGCCTCAAGACAACGACCATCATCCCTGTGCCAAAGAAGTCCACGGTTTCCTGCCTCAATGACTACCGTCCCGTCGCACTCACACTAATCGTGATGAAATGATTCGAGAGGCTCTTCATGAGGCACATCAAGTCACAGCTACCACCCTCGCTGGACCCCTTGCAGTTTGCGTATCGTCCTAACCGTTCCACGGACATCACCACAACCCTCTATCTCGCCCTCACACACCTAGACTGTAAGGACTCCTACGTTCGAATGCTGTTCATAGATTTCAGTTCAGCATTCAACACAATCATCCCTCAGCAGCTGATTGAGAAGCTGAGTCTCCTGGGCCTGAACACCTCTCTCTGCAACTGGATCCTGGATTTCCTGACTGGGAGACCTCAGTCAGTCCGGATCGGGAGCAGTATCTCCAGCACCACCACACTGAGCACTGGAGCGCCTCAGGGCTGTGTGCTCAGTCCATTGCTGTTCACTCTGCTGACTCACGACTGTGCAGCAATGCACAGCTCCAACCACATCGTCAAGTTCGCCGATGACACGACCGTGGTGGGTCTCATCAGCAAGAACTTCACCTGGTCACTCAACACCAGCTCCATCACCAAGAAAGCCCAGCAGTGCCTCTACTTCCTGAGGAGGCTGAGGAAAGCCCATCTCCCTTCCCCCATCCTGACTGTGTTCTACAGAGGGACCATCGAGATCGTCCTGAGCAGCTGCATCACTGCCTGGTTTGGGAACTGCACCGTCTTGGATCGCAAGACCCTTCAGCGGATAGTGAGGACAGCTGAGAAGATCATTGGAGTCTCTCTCCCCTCTATCACGGACATTTACACCGCACGCTGCATCCGCAAAGCTAACAGCATTGTGGCTGACCCCACACACCCCTCACACACACTCTTCACCCTCCTGCCATCTGGAAAGAGGTCCCGGAGCATTCGGGCCCTCACAACCAGACTGTGTAACAGTTTCTTCCCTCAAGCCATCAGGTTCCTCAACACCCGGGACTGAACTGTTCTACACTCTCACACACACTCTCACTCAGGACTGAACTGTTCTACACTCTCTCTCACACACACACTCACTCAGGACTGAACTGTTCTACACTCACTCTCACACACACACACACACACACACACTCAGGACTGAACTGTATATCAACTCTCTGTCTCTCTCACACACAGATACACACACACACTCTCTCTTGACTGTGTGGACACGCAAACACACACGCACACACATAATTTATATTGTTCATTACTTATTGCACTACCTCAACCTGTCATCCGCTGCTATAGTTATATTTATGTTTATTTCTATTTGCACTACCTCAACCGCTGCTGTGTATTTTTGCACAATACTTTTGCACAATACTTTTTTTACATCATTTCACTTTATCTTATTTTATTTCACTTACATTCCATTACACATGTCCTTTTCTTTCTTTTCGGCGCTAAGTGTCCTGTGTTCTTTTGTGTTGTTTTTCTTGTATTTATTGCCTTTTGCACTGTCTTGTCTATGCTCTGTTTGCACCTAGCTGCACACTGTGCACTTTACGTGGCTAAGACAAACTTGTCCTAGCTCTGTGGTGTTGTTTTTGTGTTGAACTTGTTGTTGTATGTTTATGTAGCACCAGGTCCTGGAGAAACGTTGTTTCATTTCACTATGTACTGCGTCAGCTATATGTGGTTGAAATGACAATAAAGCTTCTTGAATCTTGAATCTTGAATCTTGAATCATTTGTGATTTTATTTCTGAGCTATTTTCATCTGTCACCCTGTTGAATATTACTGCTGTTTTTCATGTGGATTGTTTTTACTTTCTAACCATAAAAGTGTTCTGAGGTTAGCCACGAGTTATCATTTTAGGAATGTGCAGATACACTCTCCCCTAATCTCCCATCTGAGACTTACTGAAACAAGTTAATTACAAACACCAATGTTCTGGTGTGACTCGAACAAGCCCATTTAGACCATTATGGAAAAATCATGACTAACAGGACAAAATGTACAGCAACAGAAACTTCACCTTTAACTTAACAGACATAACATTGTGAGCAGTGACCGGTGAAGTGAATAAGACTGATGATCTCATCATGGCACCTGTTAGTGGGTGGGATATATTATGCAGCAAGTGAACATTTTGTCCTCAAAGTTGATGTGTTAAAAGCAGGAAAAATGGACAAGTGTAAGGATTTGAGCGAGTTTGATGAAGGGCCAAATTGTGATGGTTAGACCACTGGATCAGAGCATCTCCAAAACTGCAGCTCTTTTGGGGTGTTCCCGGACCGCAGTGGTCAGTATCTATCAAAAGTGGTCCAAGGAAGGAACAGTGGTGAACCGGCGACAGGGTCATGGGCGGTCAAGGCTCATTGACGCATGTGGGGAGAGAAGGCTGGTCCGTGTGATCCGATCCAACAGACGAGCTACTGTTGCTCAAACTGCTGAAGAAGTTAATGCTGGTTCTGATAGAAAGGGGTCAGAATACACAGTGCATGATGGGTCAGGGCTGTTTCAGCAGCAAAATGGGGACCAACACAATATTAGGCAGGTGGTCATAATGCTATGCCTGATCTGTGTATGTTATCTTCACTTCATGAAGATAAAAAAGAAATAATGCATGGCCTTTCTGTACTTCAATATTAATGATCCAAATCAAGTCTGGAAGAGCAAAGACTAGTAGAAATTTAGGCTGGACATTTATGTGTTTATGCCAATAGTTTTAAGTTAGCAGGGTGTATTTCCTCATACAGCTGCTGAGTACGGTGTTATAACTACATCATTTGTGATTTTATTTCTGAGCTATTTTCATCTGTCACCCTGTTGAATATTACTGCTGTTTTTCATGTGGATTGTTTTTACTTTCTAACCATAAAAGTGTTCTGAGGTTAGCCACGAGTTATCATTTTAGGAATGTGCAGATACACTCTCCCCTAATCTGCCATTTGAGACTTACTGAAACAAGTTAATTACAAACACCAATGTTCTGGTGCGACTCGAACAAGCCCATTTAGACCATTATGGAAAAATCATGACTAACAGGACAAAATGTACAGCAACAGAAACTTCACCTTTAACTTAACAGTTTTAATAGATGGGGTGGATCCTATTATCTTCTATTATGTGTGAGAAGAAATTGGGTTGGTGGGAGGGGGGTGGAATTCCAGTAATGTCTGGCTAAATGATGGTACCTGTTATTTACACTGGCTTTGGAAACCTGGAACCGTGTCCACCTTCTCCGACAGCATTTTTAGCAGGTGATCCAGCTTGGTCCCTTTCACATACATTTATTTTCAAAAATTGTGATAGTACTGGATTGATAGCGAGGTGGTGCCGGAACCCAGAGCCCCCCTCCGGGTGGACACTTCAGGGTGGTTCTAGAGCCTTTTTCAATTACCAATATTATCAAAAAGTCTTATAGTTCAAATCAAATATGCAGGACAAAAACAAAGAAATAAAGCACTCCTCCAGGCTTAGATGAGAAGAAGCAACCAGTTTTATTAAAAAATATCACCGGAAATGGCACTCAAATACACAGATTCATGAATCGATGCAGTCAAGTACACCCCCTTCACAAATCCCCCAGTATATATACCTTCTAGCCCAGCTGCCTAAACTTGCTGGACTCTATTTTTCTATGGATTGTTTTGACGTTCACTAATTTTTCCCCCTGAAAAACAGCCCCACCTTTCTGTGGCCTTCATACAGCCTATGGGTCACAAGTTTTAATTTTAACACGTACTAGTTGTTGATCTGTCTAAACTTCAGAATTTATTTAGACCAAAACCACATTTATTTCATTACCCCTTTATCACTTATACTTCAACCTACATAACCCACCTGTTCCATATGTTTGTGTATGTGTTATGTTTGTGAGACTGCTAATATGGTAAAAGTAAAAGGGGTAAAATAGCTCTGCGTTTAGTGAAGTAGTTTAGTTTGGTTTATGTTGAGTTTATTTATTTATTTAGGCTAGGAGTAGTCAGTTTACTTACTTTAATTTTAATTTAATTTAAATTCCTAACTCCTCTCTATTGCTTTACACACTCCATTACACTTACTCTGTGTGTTGTGCTCCTATGTTTACATTAACATCCGCCACTGCAATAATATTTTGCTGGCGCTTCAATAACATCTTCTCCAAACACACTTCCGTCTCAGCACCTGTTAGTTTATTCTATACTTTTGCCACCAGGAATTTTACTATTCTTCCACTTACATGGGTAAGCTACTTCTCGTTCTATATAATTTCTGTACATTATATGCAATTTATATGAACTTTAAGTATTTTTAGATTGACCTTACTCTCTCTCTCGAACGTGTCAGATAAACCTGTTATGGTGTTCTCATCCCTAAGCCCAAGGATTCTGGATCTTCATCAACATGTTTTTTCAGTCTCAGTGGAGCCAGCGCCATAATATGCTATATTATGCTAGCTTGTGCCCTTATGTTGTTTACACCAAAGCCAGACCATAGGCGCCAGAAAGTTGAAATAATTCTAACTAACGATGACTCAGCCGGTTTTGCTCATCTCTCTTTTTTTGCATCTATTTGCTATAAGTTTAGCTGTTGACTAATGATTATGAAAGGTGCTTAATACTGAAAGGATTATTAGATAATCAGATAACCCGCAGATTAGATACTATAATTAGACAGGCAACATTGTTTATAAAAATGATCGAAGTAACTTAGTTATATTACCTTAAAATCATCATTTGATTAAGCATACCTGAGTAAGTTTAATGATTAAACACTTTGTCTCGATTTACCTAGTAATGTCTCTTAGTTTTAATGATTAAAACTGAATAAGATTTGTCTTAAAGACTAAAGGAAAGAAATCAAGTTTATAAGTTGATTAAGGTAAATTTTAACCTACCCTTACTGATTAGGAATCAAATGTACTTAATGATTAGGTGCATGGAAAGCAAATGTTTCGAAAAATTTTCCCACAGTAGCTCGTTAGCAGCTTGGAGAGAGTAAGACACTATATTCTCACACAAATTCCTGTCCTCACCATGGGGATATTTTGTCAGGCAAACCTGTGTTTATGCCGTCTTGCTGTTATCCACAATAACAGATGGTTGCTTGGTTGGATGTACTTTTCAATGAGTGCCACTTGCCACAGTGTACACACTACACTCTATGGAGCAGGACTGATACAGCCTGGGGAAACCTGGACAGAATAGGCATGAAATGGTCTACTCTGAAACAGTCCTCACATTTCTCACCCTGAAAACTGGGCCATCTAATTCAGCTGAAAGCAAGACATGAAACAATACTGACACCCCTGCTAAAGGCAGCAGAGAGCGAATATCACATCCTGAAGCAACAGCCCAGGATTCTTACTCTGGGGAACGCTATGTGAAGAATTTTTTAATGTTTAACTGTCAGAGAGAGCTCCGTATGAAGCCTTCAGGAAGCTAACTGTCCAAAGTAGCACTAAGGGATTTTTAAGTTTCAATCTGAGTTTTTATTTAATTTTAATAACACATAATTATACAATACTGTTGATTTGTATACTAATCAGGCATAACATTGTGAGCAGTGTCAGGTGAAGTGAATAAGACTGATGATCTCCTCATCATGGCACCTGTTAGTGGGTGGGATATATTAGGCAGCAAGTGAACATTTTGTCCTCAAAGTTGATGTGTTAGAAGCAGGAAAAATGGACAAGTGTAAGGATTTGAGCGAGTTTGACCAAAAGGGCCAAATTGTGATGACTAGACCACTGGATCAGAGCATCTCCAAAACTGCAGCTCTTGTGGGGTGTTCCTGGTCTGCAGTGGTCAGTATCTATCAAAAGTGTCCATTACCCATGGAGGACCCACCTTGCAATTTACAGGACTTAAAGGATCTGCTGCTAACATTTTGATGCCAGATACCACAACGCACCTTCTAGTGGAAGTCCATGCCTCAACAGAAAGAAAAAACAGAAACAGCCTTTATTTGTCACATATACATTACAGTACAGTAAAATTCTTTCTTCACATATCCCATCCGCGGAGGTTGGGGTCAGAGCGCAGGGTCAGCCATGATACAGCGCCCCTGGAGCAGAGAGGGTTAAGGGCCTTGCTCAAGGTCCCAACAGTGGCAACTTGGCAGTGCTGGGGCTTGAACCCCTGATCTTCCAGTCAACGACCCAGAGCCTTAACCACTTGAGCCACCACTGCCTCAACAGGTCAAGGTTGTTTTGGCAGCAAAAGGGGAACCGACACAACATTAGGCAGGTGGTTATTGTTATGCCTGATCTGTGTATATGAGTAGAGTGCATTTGGAGCAGCTGATCTGAAATGCCAGTCTGTCTCTTTAGTGGAGAGGCAAAGATGCCATGATGACAATATATAGTATACTCCCTTTTATATATACATATATATATACACACTAGTTTCTGACTAAAACTGGGGAGTCTAAAAGCCTGGAGCACTAGGGGGTACAAAATTACAAAAATAAATAAAACTTTCAGTCAAAAAAAAAAAAGATACCTACATTTATATTTCTGCATTTATGAATCATCCTTTTTTATGAATCATCTTTTTATTACCATAATTTATTAATATCTCTGTCAGTGTAAGCCTGAAGCATATCCAAGGGTATTTCAGGCATACAAGTGGAGGCATATTGGCATTGAGTTTGAAATTTTTTATTATCTCAGATATACTATTTAAAACAATTTATTATTATATTATATATGCAGAAATATAAATGTTATTTATTTTACTTATTTTTTAATTTAATTTAATTTAATTTAATTTAATTTAATTTAATTTAATTTAATTTAATTTAATTTAATTTAATTATTTTATTTTATTTTATTTTATTTTATTTTATTTTATTTTATTTTATTTTATTTTATTTTATTTTATTTTATTCAAAACAGCTTTGAGAGTGTAATAGACATTGTGTGATTCCATTAATGACCTTATCAGAAATTATGATTAGAGACTGCAAATTCTGACATGCAGGAAAAACAAGACATGGAAGATAAGCAAAGGTCTTTTGTTGCAGTTCATTGAATCTGTGGTGAGAAATATAAAGACTGTAGGGTGAATTATGTTCATGAAACACTGACTTATATGTTTCAAAATAATTGTATTCATACTATACAAGAATTCTTCTTTAAATTAAGGACCAAAGCTCCTCTACTGTTTTGCTTGAACACAAACTTGGTATGCCTGTAATACACAAGAACTGATATCACTGATTCATTTCCTAGTAGTTGTTTCAGCACAGTGGCACAGAACATATCGTAGCTACATCACACCTCTCTGTTTGAGCCTGAGCTTGGGTTACTGTATGTTTTGAGTCTTTTCTTTTTTCCTCCCACCTGAATGAGTGTGAATGTGTATGTGTATAGTACCCTGTGGTGGAATGGTGCCCCATCCAGGTTGTATTTCCTGGCACCCTGGTCAGGATAAGGTGGGTCTTGAGATTAAATACTTGTCGGTTTGGGCTTTCAATTTCATTGAGGTTGTGTAACTGGGTTATACACCGACCGGGCATAACATTATGACCACCTGGCTAATTTTGTGTTGGTCGCCATTTTGCTGCCAAGACGCAACAAACTGCAAACACCTTTCTGTCAGAACCAGTATTCTTCTTCAGCAATCTTCTTGCGCAACAGTAGCTTGTCTGTTAGATCAGATCACACAGGCCAGCCTTCGTTCCCCACATCCATCAATGACCCTGTCACCAGTTCACCACTGTTCCTTCCTTGGACAACTTTTGATAGATACTGACCACCGCAGACCGGGAACACCCCACAAGAGCTGCAGTTTTGGAGATGCTCTGATCCAGTGGTCTAGCCATCACAATTTGGCCCTTCATCAGACTCGCTCAAATCCTTACACTTGTCCATTTTTCCTGCTTCTAACACATCAACTTTGAGGACAAAATGTTCACTTGCTGCCTAATATATCCCACCCACTAACAGGTGCCATGATGAGGAGACCATCAGTCTTATTCACTTCACCTGGCACTGGTCATAATGTTATGGCTGATCGGTGGATAGTCAGGTTTATAAAAGTAAAACAACATGGGCTATTTATTCTTTTTGTATCATTGAGAAATTCTCTACTTCAACGTATTCTACTACGTATTCTATTTAAATTGGATACTTAAATTAGTTTCAGTAGTTAGTTAGCCAAGGAATGGTATTCATTTTCAGGGGAATTGTATTAGGAATTTAAATGTTATGCTTTTACCCAAAAAACTATCATGTCATGAATACAAAATAAAAAGTCCATCAATATTTATCTGTAAGCATGCATAAGCATAGCACAGTTCTTTTCGTATGAGCAATTACATCTAGATAAAGTTTTTAGTGCTTATGTTCTGATGCAGCTCGTTGCCTGGCAGGACTGTGGGGTGATGCAGTTTGTGTGCTCTTATCGCAAACTGTTTGAGTGCTACAGCTTCGCAAGGCTTTTTTCTTCGAAACTGGACTCAAGTGATATTTGCGTCCTGATCTGGGCGTCGAGGCAGGACCTAACCTCGGAGGCCGCAGAGGAGAGGATGAAAACACAGAGTCACTGGAAGAGAATCTGGAGGCTCTCCTGCCACCACTTTCTTCATCAAAATCATCATCATCACAGCATAGAGCATGATGCTCTACACTGTCGTATGAACGTGTTTCCTCCCTCCTGCCAAAGAGCCAAGAAGCATTTGGCCATGTGGGTCCATTTAGGGCAGGTAAGTCTCCACAGCTCCGTCGGTACAGAACTGGTACTTTTAATTTCGCAGAGTCACAGTTGTGTAATAAGTGGGTTAGGCCATTGCTTTCAGAATAAGCCTCAGCTTTGAAAAGGTTCCCTAGTGCTCTCTCGCTGCTGTTTCTGCAAGTCAGAGAACGTTTGTCATCCTCTGTGTCCTCTTCAATGTCCACGTCAATGTAGGCTGTCAGGTTGTCAATTTGAGCCACTACCTGTAGAAACATAGCAAATTTGCGCTTTCAAAACCCAACTCATTCGTGTTTTCGCCTCAATTAAGGCAGTCATGCATAGCACACATTAATACATGCAATCAAAAAATTGGCTATCAAAAAGACTCGATGCTAGTCTGTCTTTAAGTGTTCTAAAATGAAGTATGACACAATAAGTCCCTTCCTATATCCATTGCTTAAAACATATACATCTCATTAGTTTAGCTTGTTCCTATATTAAACAATAATCCATATAACAATAACAATAACCTATATTAAATAATTCCGGTTTACCTAGCATTAAATTGGTCCCACGATTTAAATGTCTTATAAAAAGCCTAAGTGATGAAGTATAAATTCCTGGCAAGCGAGTGCTTCAGCAAGCGAGTGAGGTTATTGCTTTGAGGGCTGAAAAAGTCCAGTTTTAACGCAAATGACAGCAACTTAAGCGTATAAATTGGCACCTGCTCTGCATCTGCGGCTCAAGCGCACACATGTACACACACACACACACACATACACACACACACACACAGAGGAGTGAGGGGAATGACATCTAGGCAAAGAGATGAGGCAAAGTTCAAGAGATGAAATGTGTGGATTGAAATGTGTGGATTTACTTCAATCTCTCATAAGCTGGCACTCAGTGTTCTCGGTGCATATGAAAATGATGCTTAAATAAAAGATAAAGGGATTTGACTTAAGCAGAAGCCCAGGAGAAAAAAAATCAAATAAAAACTCTTCAAAAGGTTACGCAACGGTTTGGGTCATACATGCCTCTGACGATGCTTATGAGACCCGAGAAGAAATATGAACCCTGGAAAATATCAGTTCAGCAACAATATAACTGAGCAAACGTGATAAATCATTCTTATATAAATAGTGGTCTTATTTATGGCTGATCTTATCTCTCAGAACAGGCCGGCTGAGACGATGGAAAAACCAACAGGGAGAAATGCTATATACTGTAAATACAGATACTGTAAATACACATAATGCCAGCCATATGTAACGCAGGTAACGCTGAAATAAACAACGGAGCTATACTGACTGATTCATTTCATCCAATCACGATGGGAAAGCTCTCTTTCACCAGATTGTATCCCAAATGAAACACCTACAGGAGATTTTGGACTGACTTATTAGGCAGTGTCTTCACTGCCATGATCAAAACACCACATGAAAGAAGACTTCTGGAAGAATGCTATTTGCCCGATGAACACATTTCCAAAGACATGTAGGATCTATACCAAGGTGAACTGAAATTATTCTGATTAATGTTGTCTATATGCACAGGTACAATGCAACTCTCAGCTCTTGCTAATGCCGTATATAGTTTTTTTGGATTTACTTTGTGTGTGTGTGTGTGTGTGTGTGTTTACCTCTCTAAGCTCTCTAGCCACATCCTTCAGCTCAGTGAGGACTTCCTCCAGCTGTTCCATCACCATCTTTAAGTTCCTACGGATGCACTTCCTCCGATCCGAACTCTCTGTTATTCCCAGAGATCCTAATAGCTCACTGTGGAACATCCTTCACATGGATACACCAGTAGCCAAAAAGGCAGAGGATCCTGGGCTTCATGTCTGGAGCCCCCTAAAGGCATGACGGTTTTTCCATTAAAAGCTATGCTGTCACCTTGACCGTGAGACACCTCACAAAGCCGTGTGTGGCTGTAAAGAGAGTTGGATATTTTTAAATGATCTAAGAATATACATCAGGTTGAAAAGACTGGAAGATGAAGGGACTGGATAATATGACATCAAGAAGAAATAAGCTGTACTGAGGTTACATTTCAGGTATGTTTTTAATGATATTCTTTCACTAGTTAGATAATAAAAGAAATGCATATCTTTGGTAAACTTTTTAGTTGTTCTATATGATTTCTACTTACAGACTTGTACTAGCGATCATATTTTCCATGTCTGTAAGGTGAGTGTTGTGTCAATGCATTCGAGTGGTTCTCCAGTCGTGCTTCTTCAAGGAGAGATGAAATTAAATCCAAAGCCTTTGAGAGTCTGAGCATGTCCAACATTACCACCCCAGGAGGAAACAAAGTAGGAGTCTCTGCATAACACCTCAGCTTCTCTGAGGAAACCCTTCATCACCCTTGAGAGAGTGAGACAGAAAACAAAAGAGCTGGCCCATTCATTTCCAAACATGCTGCACTTTCATTAAACTCCACTTCAGTAGCCATCCTCGGCGGGATTTCATAGCCGCAGTGGTCAGGGTTTGGTATTCGATAGCTTTGAAGCTATCGAAATCAAAGCATGGGTGTTTGGAAGTGTCCATTAGATGAGGTTGTGTGCTGCTCTGCTGCATCTGCGCTGTGTACTGCACCTCTCATCTCCATCAGTTTGAGCTCAAACAGTTTGAAGCAGGCTTTAGTTCATTGCTTCTAGCCCCCCTACCTTTTCCCCTTCTCTCCATCTCTCTCTCTCTCTCTCTCTCTCTCTCTCTCTCTCTCACTCACTCACTTACTCATGCCTGCTCTCTCATCTTCTTCCTCACGCAGCTTTAAAAATGTATTTCCTATCTTTTCCTCACACTCTTTTCCTCTCATAGAGGTATTATCTTATTTCATAGTCACTCCCATACACAAACTATGTTTTTTCACCTCTATAATCAGCGTATCACTTCCTCCACACTTCAGACACACACACACACACACACACATCCTTCCGCTTCAATCTTTCACAGAGCTTGCCACCTCAATCATGGAAGAAAATTAATTCAATTCAATTCAGTGTTGCAGTGCCGGAGATGAATGCGCTGTTGCGGCAGTGGAAGCTCGGCAGATTATTCCATTAAATACATTAATGAAAAGCGTGGAAACAGGAAACCACTCCTGCTCCAGTTCCTGGTGCTGCTGTGATTATATACGTTGTTGTCCCTCCTGGAATGATCATGAAGTATACTATCAAGAGTAAATTGACTGACAGAAGGTCTTAGCAAGTCTGGAAAATACAATCTCCTGCACTGAGCTATTTTTAGTGCATTCCCCAGGCATGCTTTTCACAATGGACTCCATAATTTGTGAGATTAATCGACCCATTTATTAACAGCAGGCTACACAGAAATAAATAGATATCAATATCTGTAAACAAAGTACAAGAGTTGATGTGGAAGATTGTTCTTCATGTTTTTAAATGACATTTTCACTGTGCCAGTTTTCTACACTTGCAACAGTATATTTTAGCATTTCAGACCCATGTTTCACCTGCTCTGTTGAATCTGATACAGTTTATAAAAAGGCTCCATTTTTCTGAAAGTTCTGAATTCTGTCATGTTTCTATCCATGTTTCATGGTTAGTCACATGCTGTTCTGGTGTGTGTGTGTGTGTGTACAGTACAGTATGGTACATGTGTTTGTGTGTATATGTATGTATGTATACACACATACATATGGGACATGCGAAGAAACATACTAAATTTCAATGTACTGTACTGTACTGTACTGTACTGTACTGTACACACACACAAACACATGGGTGTTTGTATATGTATGTGTGTGTACAGTACAGTACAGTACATTGAAATTTCCCGGTCTGCAGTGGTCAGTATCTATCAAAAGTGGTGCAAAGAAGGAACAGTGGTGAACCAGTGACAGGGTCATTGGAGGTCAAGGCTCACTTGATGCACATGGGGAGCGAAGGCTGGCCCGTGTGATCCGATCCAACAGACGAGCTACTGTTGCTCAAATTGCTGAATATATATATATATATATATATATATATATATATATATATATATATATATATATATATATATATATATATAAAAGTGTTAGAATACACAGTGCAGGACGGGTCATATATATATATATATATATGTATATATATATATATATACTCATGGAGCGCTTTACTAGAAATGCAGTCCAAAAACAGACTTCAGTATTATTAAGTTACATATACTCTATACAGTTCCAACACCTCATCTATAGGCTCTGATAGCTGTCCCTCTTCGTTGACCCTGAACTTTGAACTCCGTGTGTGGAAAAGAGTAAATGTTTAAATGTTCTTAGGTGATAATGCCTCCTGTTTTAATTACTGAAAATCTTGTGAAGGAGTTCAAACTCCTTTCTGACTAAATAGAGACAATAAACATGACCTTCACTTGTTCTAAAAACTGTTTTTTGGTTGTTCTGTAGTTTCAGATCAAGAAGTAATTTTTAGGAGAAAATAAATAATGCTCTAAATAATCATGCGTGGTCCTTTACACATATTTTAAGCACAGCTTTAAATACATCCCTTCTCTGATTCTGAGATAGAAAGCGAGTGTATTTTCTATACCAAGAGTCTTTCTGCCCTCTGCTGGAGAAACCTAGTCTATGAAATAATGATGTCTGACAAATTACAAAAATCAGATGAAGAAAAGAACAATATCTTTACAGAAAAAAGCATAATATAGTTGCTTACTTCTTTAGTCACCATACAATAGATCTAAGATCTCTTCATCAGTTAATGCATTACAAACCCAGCATTTATATCAGAAAGGAATGTTTATTATACCAACATAAAGCACGGAAATAAAAAAAAGAAAAAGAGAAAAAGAAAACCCTTAATGAGGACTTAATGGAGCTCTTTCCCTGAAGTCAACGATACATTCCATGTTGGGATGGACAGCAGGAACATCAACATCAACAACACACAAATAACATCTATCTACACATGGCACAGGGTTTGATTAGAGTGACAGATTCACCAAGCACCACATGACACACTGTACATCTACCTTTTCTTTAGTTTGTTTTAGTTTCTATTATTGATTGCCACTCATACACTATAAACAAGACTTTAAACAGTGTTACGTGTATACGCACTGAGATTGTAATAGGTGTTGGCAATAGACACTGGGCTTTGCTTGCTGCTGGTGCATCTGACATAAAACTTGATGTCAATACAATTTCATCACTTTACTCTTTTATCAGATATTTTTATCTAAGTAAACCCTGCACTGGAAATACCAAGTGGGAAGTCAGCATTTCTAGGGCAGCAGAAAGTTGTGGACAACAGCAAGGGAATTAAAATCGCTCTGGGAAGTCTCTTACATTTTATGCTGAGTACCAGTTTCATAGACAGGCAACTTCTACCAACACTCTGCCTGCCTCAAGCCCTGAACTTGATGTTTTCTTGTTAACTAGACCCAAAGACAATACCTGTTCAAACAGCTATGATACACTGAACATTAATGCCTCAGACACCTGCTGAAAGATTATAACAATTAAGAAAAACGAACGCCTTTACAGAGGTCAAATTAGAGAACTGCAAACATACACATTAATATACGTATGATATACATAAGCACACGGACCGTTTCACAGTTCTTGGGATGAGGCGCTATTGTACAAGCCTTGGTTAAGACATTTTGATTATATATTTCATAAACCGTACATGTATAGTGATCTATTCAGTGATGAATTTTCTTATGCCACTTTAATTGAAGCAGACTTAAAGAGTATATATAAGGACTTCTGTAGCTTAAGATCTAACCACATCCCACTAACTCATTCAGACTACAGATAAGTTCAAGTGTCACTATAAACATGAATCCGTAACAATAGTCTGTCCTGTATTGATCACACAAATTACATGTAGTGAATTATAATCAGTTGACAAGGATTCGATGGTTTACATATATGTATATATATATTCAAAACCATGTAATATGAGAATTTTTCACAACAATTACTAGTCACTCTATCATAGCAAATATTTACACAAAATGAAGTATTACGGTAAAATCCATATTCCTGTTAGGAAGTAACAAAATGCTGAGTTTGAATGGATTTACACTGGTAATAATTCCTGTGCAATTCAAACAGGGACTAGTGTGCTTCACCTGCAGGTATTTAACTCCTGCTGTTTCTCAATAAATATCTCAACAAAATATGTCAATATATTGCATGTCTTCACCAAAAAAGTTGACTCAGAAATCTGGAATTAATTATAGCATAACAAAGCTGAAATAGAACAACATTTCACCACATCAGTGAAATCAGATTTGAGCAGGAAGTGATTTCGAGCAAATCAGTATTTTATGGCTCAGCGATTCTTGATGCAGGCAACGAAGACCTGTTTATGTAAAAGGACACACTTCAGTTCTTCTAATGATGTGATCTAACGACGCATGTTTTTGAAAATGCAGCTCTCAGGTTGACAGAACTACTGGAATCCTATGTGAGGTACTGTACCATGAAATATCAGTGACTGTCCAATCAGAAAATATTAAACCACGTTTCTGCGCTCTGGACAATCCATTGAAAGTGAGTGTATGGCTATTTGTGTCCCAGCAGACAAACTAGAATGAGGTTATTAAAAAAAAAGACCTATAGTATAAGGCAAATTATGATGCTGGATAAGAAAACTGGCTCAGCAACTGAAAAGCAAAAGAAACTGTGAGACTTTCTGTATTTATTACTAAGTTATTTCACATAAATAACTTAAGAGATTTACAATTATTCCTCCTAGTGTTAGATTTAGCTTATTCATTGTCAAATATCCAAATAGAAATACTACAAAGATGGCTCATCAAGGTCTCTACTACTACTTAGACACAATGGAATGTTTACTCAATTGAGAGTCATTGGGGGAATAGAATATAACAATTACAAATGTCTTGATACCACAAAGATAGACTGGTAAAGTGTAGAGTAGCATATCTCAGCTCATGTCCTGGAGGCCCACTGACCCAAGCTGTTCACTGCTCACTCTAAAAATTCTTGATTCAACCTGCAGGAGGCTTGATGATTGGCTTCTTAGGTGAATCAAGTGTGTTTAGAGGAAACTGCAGGGAAGTGGACCTCTGGGGTAAGAGTTGGGAAAACCTAGTCTTGAGAACAACAACAATACTTCACACTACCATACACAACAACTGAGGCCATTTTTTTTATGTATTATTGTTTAAAATTTAATTGGTCAGTTATTTGCACTAATTCTTCTTGCTAACCCCCTCTTCCCCCCTCCCCGGTACCCTCGTAAAGGCCAGGTTTATACTTGCTTTTAACTATGCACATGCGTTTAGATGGCATCCACTCATGTACTGCATTTATTTGGTGTGTTGATTGTGCATGTTTGCAGTGGTCATTGACGCAGGCCCAACCTTAACAGAATAGGCAGTATAGTGCAATGTGGCATAATGTCTGCCACAGACTGAACAAACTATAAGACCTAGGTACTATTCTAGACAGTTTTTGTGCATTAACACTAATCGATTTCCCAACTACAGGAAAAAGAAAAGTCTGTTTTGCATACAACATGGAAACCTGATGGACAAGAATGTCTGTTTTAGCACTGGCATGCTCTCTGATATAACGTGGATGTTGTTAGTTCTCACGCATTGCAGTGAGGCGTTACACACAAGCATAGTCACGTGTCAAGTATAAAACAGGCCTAACACTCCTAACTCTTTCCTATTAAATACACATTACATGGGGTCGTCATAGTTGTAGGTTGGAGGGGCCGAGTACTGTTGCCCCTGCATTGCCCCCTGGGCTGCACCCATAGCTGCCTGCTGGGCTGCTTGTTGTACATGAGGGTTTTTCCAAGCACCTGTTGCCCATTCCTCCTGGGCCTTGCTCATGCTTCCTCCACTGCCACGGTAGAAGTTATGGACCTGTGTACAGAAAGGTATGAAAACAGTCTTTTCTAAATTCTGCTGCTTTCTGCATACAGTAAATGAAATGATAAAATTGGAATTAGTATATCGTCTTATAATAAACATCATTAAAAGATATATTTAGTCATTTTTTTTATACAGAACAGTTTACTAATAATACCGGAAACACTATGACTATGAGCCAAAAGTTGTAGCTTGGCAGTGTTGGGATTTGAACCTTATGTCATTGAGCATGTTTATTGTAAATAAGGAAGTGATGATCTGTTTTCCATATCAGAAAGTGAGTGAGGTACCTTGGTAAGGGCGATGAAAGACAGCACAGCGACAGCAGTGAACATAATGGTGGGAATCAGCATCACCACAGCAGAGCCGACATTAGTGCTAAAGAATGTGATGGTGGCCAGCCACCCACTGGAATGGAGCAACATGTGAACACATTAGAATAGTGACCTTACTGTCGCTGTACCAGCTGCCACAGATATCTAAACAAACTCAGGTACCACAATTACAACTTTTTTGTAAACTCCACATCCAAAGCTCTTACCAGACTCCCCAGCCTGGGATGCCCACTGTCTGGATAATACTGATCACAACCTGAGCCATGAATACGAAGAAAAATGCCATGAAGTTAAAAGAGCTGTCAGTCCTGAAAAAAAGAGAAAGGCTAAGAGTTATAACCCATCCATTTATCCATTTTCTGTATCACTTATCCTACACAGGATCGAAGAGGAACCTGAAGCCTGTCTCAGGGATACTTGGGGCACCCTCCGAAGCACAGGGAGAACTCGGAGGACGTGATTTGTGAGGCAAACTACTAAGCCACCGTGCTCCCATTTCCCAAGTGTTATAATCATATATTTATAATAACTGGCATACTTTCAAATAATATGAGCTTTACATGGTACGTTGTTGTATTAATTTGCTAAGGGAGATTAACCAGATGGCAGCAGAATCTATTTTTTCACAAATACTGACAGGAAATGTAAACAGCCAAATGTCTATCAACTCTATCTGTCATACCTGTTTTCCCAGAGACTTTATTTATAACTATTTCACGCATCCTGTGTTTGGATCGTATCCTGTTATTTGAACCACATTTGAACCACATTTTCACTTTCAGGAAAATACATTGGCCAGCCTTAAGGAGTATACACCGATCAGGCATAACATTATGACCACCTGGCTAATATTGTGTTGTTCCCACTTTCACTGCCAAAACAGCCCTGACCCGTCCTGCACTGTGCATTCTGACCCCTTTCTATCAGAACCAGCATTAATTTCAGCAATTTGAGCAACAGTAGCTCGTCTGTTGGATCAGATCACACGGTCCAGCCTTCGCTTCCCACATGCGTCAATGAGCCTTGGCCGCCCATGACCCTGTCGCCGGTTCACCACTGTTCCTTCCTTGAGCCACTTTTGATAGATACTGACCACTGCAGACCGGGAACACCCCACAAGAGCTGCAGTTTTGGAGATGCTCTGACCCAGTGGTCTAGTCTTCACAATTTGGCCCTTCGTCAAACTCACTCAAATCCTTACGCTTGTCCATTTTTCCTGCTTCTAACACATCAACTTTGAGGACAAAATGTTCACTTGCTGCCTAATATATCCCACCCACTAACAGGTGCCATGATGAGGAGATCATCAGTCTTATTCAATTCACCTCTCACTGCTCATTATGTTATGGCTAATCGAGGTATTAAAGTTAAATGCAAATCATCTCATTGGATTCAAACACCAAATTAAAATCCTTAAAATTAAAATTAAAATTAAAAATATGTGCATTTACACCTTTATGTTGATGTGTAATGAATGTCCACTGGGATTATAATCCTGATACTGAAAGATACATGGACCAACCCACTGGAGTGTAAATAGGGTAAGAATCATTAGAAAATTATATTAGTATACGCATGCATGTTTGTTTGGACTCACTTGAAAGCTTTGTAGATGGGCCGGAACCAGCATACATAAGAGCAAGGGGTAAAGAGGATAAGCCACAATATAGCCATTCCAAAATTAGTGGCTCCGCCCCCACCACACATCCATGCCAGACAGCCAATCAGATTCACCGCCAAGGTAGCACTATTTACTGAGAGAGAGAATTAAAAAAAATTATAAAGTAGTGTCATATAGTAGACTACAAACAATGCAAATATTAGTTTATTTATTTTTATATTAACACACTCATTCCTAAACACTTTTGTCTATAAAAATAATTTAAAAAGCGACTTTTATATCCAAACTCTGTATTTAACAATTTTTGGAAAGAGACTCCACTATCAGGGCTTTGCAACAGTTACGGGTTTCCTTTGTGTTTTATGGTTTTCTGACAGGAAACGTCAACAGGAAGTCTCTGGGTTTTTGAGCTTTCACATTCACAAGTCAAGCTGCTTTTTTTGTTGTTTCCATGAAAGAGAATGTGATGAGAAAATGATAGTATCTATATGTGTGACTATTATGTATAATACATGATATTTGTATTATGTATATGATATACCATATAGATAACTATGAAGAGATAGTTATCTTACTATGAATTATTATTTATCTTATAATGTAACGACTATGAATTGTAATGCTTATTATATAATAAAAACACGTTACACACAAGCTGAATTTAAAGCCTACATAAGCTAATTAATATGTCCATAGATTAATGAAAATGACCAGGTTTTACTACACATGTAAAATAGTTATATACGGTACAGTATTTGTCAGTTACAACCCAATCTGAAATACACAGCAAGGGACTTCAATGTCCTGTGCTTACTAGCAATGTGCAAAACAGTGCTGTAGTGTTTTGAGTGAAAACACAGCTGCCATTGTTGGGCCAAACAGTACACAGCTCACTCCGAAATATATCTAAAGAATTACAATGGTAACTGTGATCAAACCGTCAATATCAATAGATATTTTTTATATATACTCACAAATCCAGAGATAGTACAAGCGCTTGCACATGGTGCGGCGTTGCTCTGGGATCTCGTTGAAGTCTTGGTAAAAGCATGGCTTCAGAGGAATGAAACGGGGAAGAGGTGGGAAATTGTTTTCTGCGGGTGTAAAGTGTGTATTGCAAGTCAGACATGGAATCATAGTAATTTTTAAAGAAAGAAAATGATATTTCTGAACACACACACACACACACAAATTGTATGACTGACATAACAGTTGTGTTTATAATACATTTATCAATTCTTCTTATATAAATAAACTCTTACCTGCCATGAAGCTGCCTTTTTTTTCTTAGATTCCTGACGTCTGATGTCAATATTCTGTAATCTAAATGAAAAATTTCCCATGAGAACACATATCACTAACCATTACTACAAGATCATTTCCAGAAAATTCTTTAAAAGAGCCTCCAGCCACGGCTACTGCTTCGCAATAAACTGGTCAGTGCTGTACCAGGTAGTAGGTTTAACGTGTATAGTGGACTACTATTTTGACACACTCTTTAGTGGCCTACTCTTTAGCGTTTTTGAACGTAGCCTCCATCCATTTCCTCAAGAGGCGCTCGCTCACGCCGGCAATAGCACGCCCCCTAGTGACCAGAATAAAAAATATCCCCAAGGCCTCCTACATGATTTAAAACAGTGTAGCATCCGTAACAGATTAAATATATTTTTATACAAATGTTTCATTTACATTTGCAGGATTCAGATCTCCAAAGACATAATAAGCTTCATTTTCCTCCTTAGATGATGATAATGATGATGAAGTAGTCTACAAAGCCTATAGCTGTCCTGGGGACAGGGCTGGCATCTGCCGACCAGGAAAAGGGAAATCCTGGGAAGCGGAAAAACGTATTCCGACATTTCAGATATGAAAAATTTATATATTCTGCAGATATTTTATCACTATTCTAGCAGTATCAGTTATCCCATTGAAGGACAAGTCGACGTGGTCCAGGAGCGAATGCTGAATATAAAAAATGATTTCCTGAAAGCTAGCCAGATGACAGGCAAACGGAATCCTGAAGGCCACCCTACCCTGAAGTGTATAAAGACCATCAGGTTGTGTAGTGTGGTACAACTAGTCCAAAATGATGAGTATGAGCGTTTGGTGTGGAGGTCGGTGAGAGCGCCCTTCAGGAGAGGATACCATGCTCCATTATAGCTATATTCATACATCACTGGTTGCACATCATCTCTCATTTTACCCTAAATATCTAACTTACATCACAGACTTATTTTTATTCTGTAAAAGGTTGGGCAAACCATCGGTTGAGAAACATCACCTCACCTCTTTCCTCAGGCTAACCACGAACGCTGATTCGTCGACTCCGATAGACTTTCCATTCAAGGTCACTTTTCTTTCACAGCCGAGACTCTTTTCGTCAAATGCCTGGTTTCATTTCCTCCGATAATGGATTTGGGAGTAAAAAAAAACAATCACGTCACGATCCTCCTACACGCCGTGTGTCGCCTAGCCTCCGTTCCGCCTGGACTCAGATGTAGGGACGGTGGTGATGATGCTGATGATGATGATGAAGTTGATGATGCTTCAGAGATCCGGCCAACGAGCAGAGCTGCCCAGTAATCGCGAGATTTCATCCCTGTAGCTTCTCTCCCGTTTATCAGCTCCTCCGTAAGGCTCCCTAGTCGCTCTCCTTGGTGCTGAAGCAAATTGTGTATATCACATTCATATATATATATATATATATATATATATATATATATATATATATATATATATATATATATATATATATATATATATATATATATATATATTATTCAATGTACATTTATTAAAGTATTAAGTTTTAATTGATTTATATCCAATTTAATAATAATTTATTTGTATTTGTGCTTTTAAGTAATGCATACTCGAAAATCAGCTTTACATAAATATATAAATATAAATACACAATCCTGCCAAAGGTTTTGTGAAGTCTGCTTTTACATGTACATTTAATGAACTTTAATGACGTCCCATTCTTAATCTGTAGGGTTTCATATGAATTTACAGCTATAACAGCTTCAATCTTTCTGGGAAGGCTTTTCACAGGGTTTAGGAGTGTGTTTATGGGAATTTCTGGCCATTCCTCTAGAAGCGCATTTGTGAGGTCAGGCACTGATATTAAACGAGAAGGTCTGGCTCACAGTCTCCGCTCTAATTCATCCCAAAGGTGTTCTATCAGGTTGAGGTGCAGGCCAGTCAAGTTCCTCCACACCAAACTCACTCATCCATGTCTTTATGGACCTTACTTTGGTCACTGGTGTGCAGTCATGTTGGAACAGGAAGGGGTCATCCCCAAACTGTTCCCACAAAGAGCATGAAATTGTCCAAAATGTCTTGGTATGAAGCTGAAGCATTAAGAGTTCCTTTCACTGGAACTAAGGGTCTGAGTCCAACCCCTGAAAAACAACAGTGCACCATAATCCCCCCTGCACCAAACTTTACACTTGGCACAGTGCAGTCAGGCAAGTTCTCCTGGCAACCACCAAACCCAGACTTGTCCATTGGATTGCCAGACAGAGAAACATAATTTGTCACTCCAGAGAACACATCTCTACTGCTCTAGAGTGCAAAAGTGTTTGTAGCAATTGCAGACCTAATCCATCGTCTTGGTTTACCATCCACAGTAATCTGATGATCTTTAGGCTGTGCATGTGGCGCCATCCTCAGCAGCATTGAAAGGTTTTTAGGTGATGAGAACTCCAACCAGAAGTAAGGCATTAGGGTGAATAATAGATCTTTTACATTACAGCTCATTCACAAGGACCTAGCCTAATAATGAATTCATTTTTAAACAGAAGTATGTAACAAAAGAAAGCGTATAATTGTTAAAATCATGAAGCTTTCTGCAGAGTGATTTGTTTACATTTTAAGGAATCAGTCAAGAGTATCAGGATTTTGTAACAATAAGTTCTGCAACCGGATTTTGCACGTTCTGGTTTCATGGCAATATGACAAGACACCTATTACTAACTACATAAGAGAGAAAAAATACAGGCTGGTAAGGGAACATATGTTAAGTGCCCTTCATTAAAAATTAAAAATGGGAGTTGTTGGCATTTACATGTGCTATGTGAGCATAAAAAATACTTTAGAACACGCTTTTAAAGGAAAACAATCCAAAATAACACACTCTGCTTTGCTTTGGGTATTTTCTCATAACAGCACAAGTGATCTTGTATTATTCCTTACATATATTACAATGCGGTTTAGCAAATCTATCAAAGAATGCACATACAGAATGCACACTATGTTGCTGTTGTTCTTTCGGTTGCTCCCTGTTCGGGGTTTCCACAGCGGATCATCTGATCTGTATATTTGATTTGGCACGGGTTTTGCACCAGATGTTTTCCCTACAATAGTGCCGTTTTAACTGTAACCATCTTTAACTGCACAGGGGGGAAAAAATCGCAGTTTTAAAAGTCACCAAACACATAATGCACAAAAGGCTCTGAAACAATCAATTCTCACTAATCTTTGTCGTAAGGCTAAATTGCCATTCGGTTAGAATGAGTGTGATAATGTGTGTGCAGGTTGCTCTTTCATGGACTGGCATCACATCTGGAGTGAAATAACATGCCTTGTACCCAGTGTTTCCAGGGATAGGCTCCATACCCACTTCAACTCTGACAAGGGTAAAGTGGTGATTAAGATGAATGAGCTTTTTTTCTTCCCATTTAATCTGCTGACTAGATTGTTTGAACGTTTGACTGATTTCTGACCATGCTTCTACCTGCTTATTTGGTTTCTCACTAAAGATTTGACTCAGAATTACATCTGACTAAAGCTGAAATCAGGATGTGGTAGCTTAGTGGTTAAGGTGTTTGAAGGTTGTGAGTTTGAATCCCAGATCCACCAAGCTGCTCCTGCTGGGCCCCTGAGCAAGGCCCTTAACCCTCAGTTGTATAAAATGAGATAAATTGTACACTGCTCTGGATAAGGGAGACTGCCAAATACCAGAAATGCAAATGCAGTGACACACACATTTCATATACAGCTTCAATAATACATACTGTACATGAATCTTTACAGTCCTTTATGAAATTTATTAGAAGTTAGAAGTAGAAGAATAACACGTGTAATTAGTGATATTTTAAGCTGAAACATATGTAAGCAATGTATAATATTAATACAATATTTTTTCAGTCATACAATGGTCTTCTTCTCTTGCCAACATCTTCATCAGGACTTCAGGTGCATTTAATAAAATATACCAAAAAAAACCCTCTAATCTAATCTAATATACAGTCCCCTCTGTAGAACAAAATTTCTTTTTTCTTCTATCCACTGAAGGCATGTGTGGCATTGAAATAAAAAGATGAAATGAGATGTTAGAATTTCAGCTTCCATTTCCTGATATCTACATTTAGATGTGTTAAACTTTGAATATGGCACCTTTGATGGCAGACAGCCCAAACTTTAGGTGAGAAAAAAGTATCGCAATAGATACTGGAAGAGTGTTGAACTAAATTAATGGAAAAACACTTGATATTTGCTAACATAACCCTTTCTTTCAATAACTGGAATAACTTCCAATAATCTTTCAAGGTGGTGACCCACTGACATCCCACAACGTTTCTGTCATCGACTGCTATTGTTTTCCTTGCTTGTTTTCTCTCCAGAGATCAGTGCATGCCTCTCATGTTGCAAAGTGTTTTAAAGGACCTCACTTTTGTACAGTGGAGCAGGTTCGAGGTGGAACAGACTAGGTTTCTTGATTCCAGTGTAGGAAAATATTAATTTTTAATAAGTAAATATCTAAATGTTTTTTTTTTATATACATAAGTAAATAATAAACAGTCTGCACAGGTTTGCACACATGCACTTTATGTGGAACTGTGTGATTGTACTCCTAGTTCCTTCTTGTTTTATGTAGCTTAATGTCTTTATGTAGCACCATGGTGCTGGAGGAATGTTGTTTCATTTTTCACTACGTACTCCACCAGATATATATATATATGGTTGAAATGATAACAAATGAAAACTTCTTGACTCGTGACGTGACTCTTAAATCTTAACTGTGTGCTTCCAACTTTCAGGCAAGAGTTTGTGAAAGTCGGGTGTCCACATACTTTTGACTTTTCAAGTTTAGACACTGTATATATGCATGATACTTTGTAAATATTATAATATGATATTATATATACAATGTTATAATA
Organism: Hemibagrus wyckioides; assembly: GCF_019097595.1. Classification (NCBI taxonomy): domain Eukaryota; kingdom Metazoa; phylum Chordata; class Actinopteri; order Siluriformes; family Bagridae; genus Hemibagrus; species Hemibagrus wyckioides. Next base: position 2,528,993 of record NC_080723.1, on the reverse strand, counting down.
TATTATAACATTGGTGGTGCTCACTGCTGCTGGGAATAGATCTGCATGGACATCCTGTGACCTAGGGGACTGCTGTGGATAGAACCACTTGGAGACTATCACGCCGTCTCTGAACTGCCGTCACATCAGTCAGCTTTCAGCAGGAAGGAATTAGTGTCTATAATGAACTACAATGACCTATTAGTTCCTCAAGAGTTTCTGTTGTAGAAAGGACATTATCAACAGTTACATTATTTACTGTCCAGTGTCACCCAAATGAGGATGAGGTTCCCTTGGACAAGTGTAAGGATTTGAGAGAGTTTGATGAGGGACCAAATTGTGATGGCTAGACCACTGGATCAGAGCATCTCCAAAACTGCAGCTCTTGTGGGGTGTTCCTGGTCTGCAGTGGTCAGTATTTATCAAAAGAATCCTTTAAGTCTGCTAACATCTTGGTGCCAGATACCACAGCACACTTTTACGGATCTAGTAGAGTCCATACCTCGACGGGTCAGGGCTGTTTTGGCAGCAAACGGGGGACCAACACAATATTAGGCAGGTGGTCATAATGTTATGCCTGACTGGTGTATATGAACATTTTAAACCAAAGACTAATATGACATGGACTGATATATAAGCTTGGTATTGTATTAGGAGCTATCAGTTAACAAACACACCCAGTAGGATTAAGTATAAACTAACATTAACCTGGCCTCAACACAATACACGACAGAGGCGAGAGGGAGAAGCTGCGTGTTGTTGGGTCACGGTCTCCATTTTCTGACCACGGCAAGGTTGAAAAACTGAAACTAAATCCTAAATACAGTAGCTGTGTTATCCCTGGTTGTAGATACTCCTTTTACGGAATGAAATCACGTTAAAGTCAGGAGAAATCGCAGCGGTGGAGCGGGACAGGACACACACTCTCATGACTGTGTCGGCTGAGCTGTAACTCTTTAGCGAGGTGAGTAACATTAGCTTGGGTAAGTCAGCTAGCAAGAGGTGCCGCTGAACATTTCAAAATATTAATAATAATAATAATAATTTGTCAGCAAACTCTAGCAGTACTTCTTTTCTAGCTTCTCATCAATATACGCCTCGTTACTCGATATATTTCTAACCCTAGCTATCTTTGGCTAAATGAACTACGTGGAGTTAGGTAAACAAACTTGCTAATCATTGCTAATATCTCTGTTACCTCGTCGTCCCACAACAAGTAAAAACTAACAGATTATCCTATCAAAATAGTTTATCCTGCTGTTTAAATTAGAGGTATGTTTAGGCCCTATCGATGTTAAGTTGTTTATTAAACTCTCTACCTTATTGGTTAGCTAGTTAGCTTCTATAAGCTTAGTCCTACAGTGCTAACATATGTGCTACTCCTATGCAGTATCCACATTAGAACCAGGCCCTTAAGACAGAAACTGTCTTAAACTATGGCCAAACATCAGAAACTGTCTTAAACTATGGCCAAACATCAGAAACTGTCTTAAACTATGGCCAAACATCAGAAACTGTCTTAAACTATGGCCAAACATCAGAAACTGTCTTAAACTATGGACAACAAACATCAGAAACTGTCTTAAACTATGGCCAAACATCAGAAACTGTCTTAAACTATGGACAACAAACATCAGAAACTGTCTTAAACTATGGCCAAACATCAGAAACTGTCTTAAACTATGGACGAACATCAGAAACTGTCTTAAACTATGGACGACAAACATCAGAAACTGTCTTAAACTATGGACGACAAACATCAGAAACTGTCTTAAACTATGGACGACAAACATCAGAAACTGTCTTAAACTATGGACGACAAACATCAGAAACTGTCTTAAACTATGGACGACAAACATCAGAAACTGTCTTAAACTATGGACGACAAACATCAGAAACTGTCTTAAACTATGGACGACAAACATCAGAAACTGTCTTAAACTATGGACGACAAACATCAGAAACTGTCTTAAACTATGGACGACAAACATCAGAAACTGTCTTAAACTATGGACGACAAACATCAGAAACTGTCTTAAACTATGGACGACAAACATCAGAAACTGTCTTAAACTATGGACGACAAACATCAGAAACTGTCTTAAACTATGGACGACAAACATCAGAAACTGTCTTAAACTATGGACGACAAACATCAGAAACTGTCTTAAACTATGGACGACAAACATCAGAAACTGTCTTAAACTATGGACGACAAACATCAGAAACTGTCTTAAACTATGGACGACAAACATCAGAAACTGTCTTAAACTATGGACGACAAACATCAGAAACTGTCTTAAACTATGGACGACAAACATCAGAAACTGTCTTAAACTATGGACGACAAACATCAGAAACTGTCTTAAACTATGGACGACAAACATCAGAAACTGTCTTAAACTATGGACGACAAACATCAGAAACTGTCTTAAACTATGGACGACAAACATCAGAAACTGTCTTAAACTATGGACGACAAACATCAGAAACTGTCTTAAACTATGGACGACAAACATCAGAAACTGTCTTAAACTATGGAAACTAGTTTAACTATAACCTATCTGAAAACACTATTGAAGCACATCAGGGATTGTGAAAGCCATTCAAAGCATCTGGTCAAGCGAAATCGCTGCCCTAGAGGTGGAACGGAGACGGTCGATTGTCTCTGTTACATCTCTCTTTGAACCAATTTTGATGGTTTCCTAGCAGAGGTAGCTAATTAATTCATGTAAAAATAAAAGTATACAAATGGAATTTTATGTGCAGCAGTATTACCTGGGAAAGGTACATTGCACAACTGAGCTTATTTGCTTAACAAATTTTAAGGCACAATTAAAAATAACAAAGCTCTGGTCCTGTCAGAATGACCAACCTACACTAGATTGCCAAGAGTTTTGTTTTTCAGGGTTTGGGCTCGGCCCCTTAGTTCCAGTGAAAGGAACTCTTAATGCTTCAGCTTCGTACCAAGACATTTTGGACAATTCCAAATTGTGGGATGAATTAGAGCGGAGACTGTGAGCCAGGTCAAAACTGGTACATCTGCGTTTACATTTACATGAATGTAATATGGAGTTGTCCCGCCCTTTGCAGCTATAACAGCATCAACTCTTCTGGGAAGGCTTTCCACAAGGTTTAGGAGTGTGTTTATGGGAATTTTTGACCATTCCTCTAGAAGCTCATACGTGATGTATGGCACCGATGTTGGACGAGAAGGCCTGGCTCGCAGTCTCTGCTCTAATTCATCCCAAAGGTGTTCTATGGGGTTGAGGTCAGGACTTCGGCTATTCAAGTTCCTTCACATCAAACTCGCTCATCCATGGGACACCAGTGTGCAGTCATGTTGGAACAGGAAGGGGTCATTCCCAAAACTGTTCCGACAAAGTTGGGAGCATAAAATTGTCCAAAATGTCTTGGTATGAAGCTGAAGCATTAAGAGTTCCTTTCACTGGAACTAAGGGACCGAGCTCAACACCTGAATTCAATGATTTGCAGGGGTGTATAAATGTTGGTGGTTTGTTTGTTTTTTTTTTGTGCATGTTTTTTTCCAAAAATGTGGAAATGTATATAATGAAATGGTTGTGCTTAAATCTTTCCACTTACTGTTGCACAGATTTTTGTTGCTCTGTTTTACAGTCTTGGGAATGCAGCCACCTCTAGCACCAGCCACAGTCAGAGAGCTGGTGCGCTCCCATCTCCATCTTGACCCCGTTGCTGCGGATTTGCGGGTCAGTCTTTTTGTGGCTGCCGTGCAGAACTACAAGCGTGACTCTGTCCTGAGACCATTCCCACCTCGATATCTAAGGGGAGAGATAAAGGATTTTGAAGAGCTGGTAAGAGATTGAGTTTTGTTGATCTTTGATTGTGATTTAGTGTACCGCTTTAAGAATAGGCTTCTGCTAAAAACAAGGTGAAGTATGCAGCATCTATATTACAGTATGAATTACTCTAGAATCAGTTCTCTCAGCTCAAAGATTTTCTTGTGACTCTTACAGCAGAAGGATGTGAGCTCCTTGCCAAGCGTTAGAGATTTGGTCCGACTGGGACCAGGAGATGGAGATCATCATCTGGCACTGGTACACTGGGTACTGTCCTCCAAGAGTTTTTCTGTAAGGACCATCCAGAAAGAAGAGGTGCTTCTCTTTGAAGTTTGAACATTGATGATTGATTGTAAAACCATGACACACTATAGGCTATTTTCAGCTATGTACAGTGTTTGAAATAATTCTGTTTGCTTTTTTCATTTTGTTTTTTTAAATTATGCAATTTAAGTGGGCCAGACTCAGCCAACTGACCCAAAATGCAGAGGTCTCCTCTCCTGTGCCAGATTTCCTTTTTGAGTTGGAATACTGTGAACAGATGAACTCAAAGTTTGAGAAGACACGGGCAGGACGAGACATTATCTATGCATTCCATGGCAGCCGACTGGAGAACTTCCATTCCATTATTCACAATGGTCTACATTGTCATCTGAATAAGGTCAGTGTCGGGAATGTATGCCTTTGTCTTGGACTAGCCCAGGGTATATAAACTGTGCGGCATTGTATGTGGTGATGGTTGAGATGGAAAATGCCAAAAATAGAACTGTAATAAGACTGTATCCGTCCTGCCATGTTGCGTAGTAGCCCCATACTGTAAGTGCTCCAAAATACACAGAGAGACAGCTTCCGTAATACAAACAGCAGATGAGCCAATTGGCATTTGAGTTTTGAACTCTGATATTAACAGCCACTTTTTGATAGCCAGCGCCCGATAGCCAAGTTTTGAGTTGATCCAAAAAAAAAAATGGTCCAAGTTCTTAAAGACCTCATGGAGAACAAGTCTGAAGACATCTAGTCTATCCTAAGAAGAATTTTGCATTTTCGTTTGTTACACCCCAATAATAATACTTCATGTATTTTTTTTACACCACACGCTGCATCTCCAAAGCCAACAGCATTGTGTATGACCCCACACACACTTTTCACCCTCCTGCCGTCTGGAAAGAGGTACGGAAGCATTTGGGCCCGCACAATCAGACTGTGTAACAGTTTCTTTCCTCAAACCATCAGGCTCCTCAACACTCAGATCTGAACTGTACCGAACTCTCTCACACACACACACACACACACACTCACACTGACTCTGTGCTGTGTGAACTGATCTGTTCTGAACTTGAAACTCAAACACATAGTCAAACACCCAATTTATTTCAATATTCATGTGTGTCTATAACTCCACCCATATTATAACTGACCAACTGCTGCTATACAGAAATGTATTTCTTGACTTGACCTGTTGCTGTGGTCTGTAATATATTCAGACAGACCAGCATTTCTGTTCCTACTTATCGTATTGTTTAACTGTTGAGTATCAGTCTGGACAGTATTTTGTCATTCTGTGTATGTATTTCAGCATTTGAATACTGGCATCTCAATCATCCAACCAGGTACTGGAGTACCTATACACCTCTCTCTAGTAATGCTTTCTTTTTCTCCTTTCAGACGTCACTGTTTGGGGAAGGCACTTACCTAACCAGTGACCTAAGTATGGCTTTCCTCTATAGCCCCCACGGAAATGGATGGTGTGACAGTGTCCTCGGGCCAGTACTAAGCTGTATTGCCTTGTGTGAGATCATTGATCATCCAGATGTGAAGTGTCAGGTAAAGAAGAAAGGTAATGTACCACAGATCATGAACAACATGGCATATGTTATTAGGCTGTTTATAAATGTTATATACCATGATAATGACCTATGCTTTTTCTTTTAAATGCAATAGTAGTTTTTATGCTACACTTTGGCCTGAATGCTATTCATAATATATATATTCATAATATATATCACAATTTTGCCCTTCGTCAAACTCGCTCAATTCCTTACGCTTGCCCATTTTTCCTGCTTCTAACAAAATGTTCACTTGCTGCCTAATATATCCCACCCACTAACAGGTAGCATGATCATCAGTCTTATTCACTTCACCTCTCACTGCTCACAATGTTACGCCTGATCGGTGTATATATAATTTGATTTATTGTATTTCGGAATATTTAATTAGAATTATTAAAATATTTTTATTTTGTTTTAATTTGGAATATTGTAGACTCTGAGAGCGTTGACCGCAAGCGTTTGAGGGCAAAGAACAGCGAGGGTGGGGATGTGCCAGAGAAGTACTTTGTGGTGACCAACAATGAGCTGCTGAGAGTAAAGTACCTGCTGGTATACTCTCAGAAACGTTATAGAACCAGGTGAGACGTTTTCTTGTACAGAATGTTTGAAATCAGTAGGGGTTATATGATTTCTAATAGCATACACTGCAGAATTTTTCATTTTCTAACATCGTCAAAAGTATAGTCAGAGCAGCAACTGTGAGGACTTTGAGGCAGATTTGGAATAATTGAAAGAGAGGAGGATGCTGAGTTTTAAGTGTGTAATTAGAGATAAAAAAAAATGAAACTCCCTGTTTTGTTTGATTTTTTTTTCCTGAAGCCATGATCCTGATAAACCTACACACTAACGTATTAAATTTTAATAAGATTTATGCAAATTAATTTTACTTTGTCTTCGAGTGTTATGTAAGCTTTTATTTTTCTTCATACTTTTAGCAAAGTATTTAATTTTTTTTTTTTTTTTTTAAAGGTATTTATATGGGGGGGAAAAACTGAAGTCATTTTAAAAAAAATAAATAAATATTTCCCATATTATTTAATGGATTTTCTTTCTGTTTATGACCTTTTTTTCCCCAGACATGCTCAAGGGACATCCTGGATGGTCAGACACCATTTTGCCATTATGATGGGTCTCTACCTTCTACTTCTCATATTCATCGGTGCCTTCAATTCTACAAGTTTTCAGTCATTTTGGCATCGAATATTCCGGTGATCCAACCTTTCATCACATTTGCCTCGTTTCCAAAGTGCCTTTTTTTTCCTTTGGTTCACAAAGATCACTTAAGAATTTAGTTTAAGACTTGCAATGAACATAATGCTCAGGAAACACTGAACATTTTATCCATCAATTAGTGTGTACAAGTTGTACCACAATCACATTTTAATATGCATTTATTATTTTTTTATTTTAATACATCTGGGGAAACTGTGGAGGAGATGGAGGCCTGCGTTTCTAGGCTGTGGCATTTTTAACACTGTGGCATGTCGTAAGAATTATTTTTTTTGTATAATAATGGAATAATTGCATTAGCTGAACAACCAAATTATGAGAGACAAAAGTGCTGTCCTGTTGCTACCTGTCTTTACAGGACTGTGCTTGGCCAAGGTCAATAGCTGCTTACTTCAATTTAAATAAATCATCAGAAACCATTAGTTGAACCCAATGATCATTTTACTGTTCAGAGGACTGGGAATTTAATTGAATGTAGCTGTTCCACTAGAACTGCTGGACTCATCTCACTAAATGATTTCTGTTAATACATTCTCATACATACACTGATCAAGCATAACATTATGACCATTTGCCTAATATTGTCTTGGCCCCTGTTTTGCTGCGAAAACAGCCCTGATCCGTTGAGGCATGGACTCCACTAGATCCCTGAAGGGATGTGCTGTGGTATCTGGCACCAAGATGTTAGGAGATCCATACAGGACTTGAAGGATAATTTTGATAGATACTGACCGCTGCAGACCGGGAACACCCCACAAGAGCTGCAGTTTTGGAGATGCTCCGATCCAGTGGTCTAGCCATCATAATTTGGCCCTTTTGGTCATACTCGCCCAAATCCTTACGCTTGTCCACTTTTCCTGCTTCTAACACATCAACTTTGAGGACAAAATGTTCACTTGCTGTCTAATATATCCCACCCACTAACAGGTGCCATGATGAGGAGATCATCGGTCTTATTCACGTCACCTGGCAGTGGTCATAATGTTATGCATGGTCAGTGTGTGTGTCTAAATCTTCTATACCATAAGACTGTTGGGTGTTTTATCTGCATTATAGTCTCAAAATTACTGTTTAGAAAAGATTGAATGATGCATTATGGTTAATTTGGAAAATCGTTATTGTTTAATTCCCTAAATATGACTAACAGAAGAACATGGAACTAGGACCAATTGTGTATAATAATAACGAAATGGTACAAAAGATAATTGACATTCAAGATGTTATTTTTTTACAGTTATAACAAATTCAATATTGCTTCTCTCCTTCAGTTATTGCTGTCTTCATGTAATGTTAAAAAATATTGACCATTGACCTATTTTTCTGTGAATAAACCTCTTAAATAGTTTACACATGAGTTAATAAACACATATCTTTCCCAGATTTGGTCATGTGTCCTAAGAGTTCAAGTACAAAACTAATATTAGTGTCTTTGTTGTACTGTTTTATTGTACCAGACACCCTAAAGGTTTTTTTTTCATTCATTGTTATCAGTCAAAAACAGCAGCAATCTTCCTATCATGGTAGTGGTGATAGTAGCTGATAAAAATGTGTATGAAGCTTTGATCTTTGATAATGCAGCATTGTTGAAGTGCACCTAAAGGTTGCTCTTATTGTTACAATCATGCATTCATTCATCTTCAGTAACCGCTTTTTTCCTGGACGGGGCTGCAGCCGAGCCGGAGCTAATGACCGTAACACCAAGTGCAATGTTTCAATACTAGTCAGAAAACTCCAAAAACAACTCGTGTTAATTTATATATAAAAAACAAAAACACAACAATGATCAGGTTCCTTTGTCTAAAATATTTTGAGCAGAAATATGATGCTTTAATGCTTATTGACTCCAACCACCATGTTCACCAGCATGAGTAACAGTCCAATAGCTTTGCACCTCATAAACCCATAAATCTACTCAGTTTCTCAGACAGGTTTATCAGAATTAACTATTTCCTCTCCTTGTGAATTGTGATATAAACCAGACATCAAAAGGAACAGACTGCTATTGTATGTCTAGGCTTCTTTTTTTTCCCCTAGCCTGTGGGTAAATGTCTTATTACAGCTCCATAAATTCCCTGTTATTCAGTAACAGCCCACCAGGCGTGAGAGATTGTCTCAGGTGGGCATCTTTTCCTCAGAGATCACATTGTGCCTTAATACTTAACTATCTGATCTTATCAGTCCCATTTAGAAATGGCTGCAAAGAAGAGAAATCAGATGACTTTCATTTATAAAAGAAAATCTGTTTATTTAATACTGGCATTGTTTGAATCTGACAAACGTCTTATAGCTAATATTATGGACGTTATACACCGATCAGGCATAACATTGTGAGCAGTGCCAGGTGAAGTGAATAAGACTGATGATGATCTCATCATGGCACCTGTTAGTGGGTGGGATATATTAGGCAGCAAGTGAACATTTTGTCCTCAAAGTTGATGTGTTAGAAGCAGGAAAAATGGACAAGGGTAAGGATTTGAGTGAGTTTGACCAAAAGGGCCATATTGTGATGGCTAGACCACTGGATCAGAGCATCTCCAAAACTGCAGCTCCTGTGGGGTGTTCCCGGTCTGCAGTGGTCAGTATCTATTAAAAGTGGTCCAAGGAAGGAACAGTGGTGAACCGGTGACAGGGTCATGGGCGGCCAAGGCTCACTGATGCACATGGGGAGAGAAGGCTGGTCCGTGTGATCCGATCCAACAGACGAGCTACTGTTGCTCAAATTGCTGAAGAAGTTAATGCTGGTTCTGATAGAAAAGGGTCAGAATACACAGTGCATGATGGGTCAGGGCTGTTTCAGCAGCAAGAGGGGGGAACGCCACCAATATTAGGCAGGTGGTCATAATGTTATGCCTGATTGGGAGTAAATACAAATGCACAGTAATAAATGAAATCAAATAAACTGATCAAAATGCATAACTCAGCCAATTTATAATCTGAAATCTGCAATCACAAAGCTTACAAAAAAAATCATGTATAAAAATAGCTGCCTTAATATGCTACATTTTAATTCTCGATCACATTGGAGCAGGTCCATCTCAAACGCATGATTATTCTTCAGCATCTGGACAAGCAGGAGCCAAACACATGAAGTAGCCCTCACTGTTACTCTGTTGGACAAAAGTTTAAACCGTTAAAACACTGCATTTGCTGATTTTAAAATGGCTTTAAAGTGAAGTTTGACCGTATTCACCTGCAGGTTTTGGTGGCATGCTGCCTGTCCCTGTTCCTCCAGGTGGCTGTGCACACACCTCCCAAAACGATGCAGGCAGATATGGTCTGTTTGACCACAAGCCTGAGAACACACTGGACGCTTGAGAATCAAACAGCTGGAGCAGGTGGTGTGTTGACAGAAACCTCCACACTCACGCTTTTCCACTGATACAGACCTGCAATAGCAGACAGACTACACTGTTAAAAAATTTTACAGATATTTAACAATTTATAATCAAGATTAAGTTGAGTTAGGACTACATTTTCAGCAGTTATCCAATTTTAACCAGACCTCGATCTCCAGTAGTTTAGAGATCAATGACCGTAAGTATGACTATAGGAGTCACCTGGCAGAGCAGATTTCATTGGGGTTTGCCTGACAGAATTCCCATGTACAGTCTGGACGACAAGTGTCTCTTTCAAGGACTTCTAGTACTGAATGGACACACAAACACTCGATGAAAATGAGGTTATTAATACTGGTTCAATGACTGAAAATTGAATAATACATATAAAACAAATATTATCCAAAAAAAAAGAGAGGTTGAGGTACTGAGTTGCCTCATTTTCTGCATGTCCTTTACTGCAGACCATGTATTTGCCCATGTGCTCGATAAAAAATAATTAAAGGCTCAATTAATTCTTCACTATAACCGATCAGGCATAACATTGTGAGCAGTGACCGGTGAGGTGAATAAGACTGATGATCTCCTCATCATGGCACCTGTTAGTGGGTGGGATATATTAGGCAGAAAGTCAACATTTTGTCTTCAAAGTTGATGTGTTAGAAGCAGGAAAAATGGACAAGCGTAAGGATTTGAGCGAGTTTGACCAAATTGTGATGGCTAGACCGCTGGATCAGAGCATCTCCAAAACTGCAGCTCTTGTGGGGTGTTCCCGGTCTGCAGTGGTCAGTATCTATCAAAAGTCCTGTAAGTCCATTAAGTTCTGTAAATTGCAATTTACTGGAGCCTACAGTATGCCTCGATGGGTCAGGGCTGTTTTGGCAGCAACAGGGGGACCGACACTATTTATATTAGGCAGGTGGTCATAATGTTATGCCTGATTGGTGTATAGCAGCGAGTACAATGACGTATCAAAGGATTTCCTGAATTTAATTGATCCTGATGTTAACAAATGTTTTTTAAAAAAAAAAAATTAAAAAGACCAATCACACTGCATTAGAAAATTCTTGTGTAAATAACTATAAATTATAAATCCATTTTAGAAGGTCTTCACTTCCACAATACTGGAAATGTAACATTAGCAGACATGCTCAAATGAATGGGGGCTGATCATTAAGTGCCAGCCTTTTGACTACCTGGCTGAGATGCTGGAAACTGGGAAACACACACACACACACACACACATGCATTGAGAAAATCCTCAACTTGTTACCTGACTTGCATTTCCCTTTATGCTCTGCACCTGGCTTGCTCTCAGCAGCTTCCTGGTACACACACACCAAGCCTTCATCACACTTCCCCAGGTAGTCCCACGTTCCTCCACAGCTCTCCCCGACTTGTTTTGCACACGCAGGGCAGCAGCCGCAGACGCCCGTAGTCACACCCCCCTTACACTGGAGCCTCAGCGCCCTCCGAGGCGAGCAGTGGATGCGCTCGCAGGGTGGACAGTGCAGGGTTTGGAGAACCTGTGATCCAGAACTAGTGCTCTCGACACTACACAGGACAGCTCCTGCAGCACAGACCACACTCAAATACCGCAATGCTCCGTAACCCATGATGACACGAAGTGTCCTGATCCACCTGCTCCCTGTTTAATACGAAGATCCTCACATCTTGGATCCTTGTGCTGTAGAAATCCTCCACCCCCACCCACAACAGCCAATGAATGAAGGAGTATTACAGAAACCTTTTACTGTTAATTACCCCAAGTCTTATCTTTACAGTCTCTCTGCTGTGTGGGTTTTTTTTTTTTGTCCTTTCAAAACCCATTTCTACCTTTTAAGCAATCGGAGATAAGTTGGTAAACAGGGAAAAGACTAGCCCCTTTGTCAAGAGAGCGGCAATTCTCTGAACGATCAAGATAATGACCCTCGTCCAACAAGGACGAGATTAGGACATTGGCAGGTTATCTGAGGAGAGCAGTTTGTGTGCACCAAGTCGGTATGATTGTAATAAAACTGTAGACCTCAACACCATCCTTGACCACTGTTTCATAAAAAAAAAAGAAAAAGAAAGACAGCACCACAGTGGACTAAAACAAAAAGCACAACAATTTACTTCTTGAAGACTTTTATTAAATTAGATCTCTATAAAACACGGCAGAATGCGATCGCTTGCTTTGCTGAACAGTAAATCTTTCGCTTGAAAAAATGGAAAAAGTTCCACGAGAAGACGTCTTGTATGCACTTCATTTATAAAGTAACCGTAATGATGATCTGAAAATACCTACCTGCATGGTTTAGTGACACTGTGCATAAAGGAACAATGTTAAGAACCGCAAATATAGCATGATGTTTCACAACACAAAGATCTTAAAGGAGTGACCCAATCGAACGGAACGCGGATCGTCTCCGCAGGTAGAAATAAGCTTTCGAGCTGATACGCTACACTCGACATGTTAGGCTCGATGCATCTAAACAAAGATTTTATACATGATCATCCTAGAAGTAGAAAAATTAAACTGTTTACATAGCTTTCCATAAGCGTGTGACTGCTCCTTAAGGTCATGCTTTACATTAAGCTTCGTTTTAAAGAACATTATTCACAGTATGAACAATACGTGTTGGGTAAATCGTCAGATAAATACAGTATACCTACCCTGACTGGTGTTTATTGTATCTGTGATTAAAAATACGCCAACGGAAATGAACAATAATTCATTTATTTTGACAATTTTTGATTCGCTCTTCGATGAAATAAACACTGGTTATTATGGGTAAGCTTGTTTGGTTAGGTCATTAAATAAAAAGGGAGATATATATTAGATATTAATGCTGCTGTTCATGTAAATGAAATAATGTCAGTTAAGGGAACCTTAATGTAAAGCTTTTAAAAGCAATCACTTTGTGTGTCCTCAGCAAAAGCATTGACCAGTAATGTGTATAAATGTCATAATGCAAGGACAGCAGAAATGTATTCAAAATACATAACGTATAGACATTTATTTCTGAAATTTGCATAGAATGTCAAATTTATTCGTAATGTCAAGTAGCTCTTTTAAACAGTAACACTGTCAAACTCTTCTTTTTTTGTACACTTTCACGTCTGTTCCACGTCGGTCAGTTCTCACTTTCAAACTTTCACTAAAAGGACCTGATTCTGACCTTCTTCTTTTTTTTTCTTCTCCGCGGCAACACTAGAAATGACCTAGTCAATAATAATAATAAAAAAAAAAAAACCAGAGAACCTGCTTCACTTAAGTCTTTCTCAGAGTAAACCACTTAAGCTTAGGCTAGTGTGTGTTACATGGGATATGGGTCAGTTTTCTAGCTCGATTCGGGAAGTGGGTCTGGCTGGAGGGAGAGGTCATGCGCTGTAGAGGTGTAGGTTTCGTCACTCGAAGAATACGATGGGTTACGAAGCAGGGGTCACATGAAATCCTCGTAGTCTTGTGCGTAACCTCCGTCGAACTCGCCGTAGTCATCGAAGTCGTCTTTCATCTTGGCTTTTAAACCACCTCCTGGTAAGCCGCCTTTCTTTTTCTTCTTTCCTTTATTTTGCTGTTTGTTTATCAGTGACCAAGAGAAAGGAACGACACAGAAGGTGGTTAGGCAGCAGCCTATAAATATCCTGAGGCCAAAAAAATTAATCTGACACCATCTGGTACAGAATAAAATGGCCATTTTATGCCATCATACATTACTGATTCTATACACTATACGTACACCGTCACTGAGCACTTTATTAGGAACACCTACTAATTAACGGAATTATCTAATCAGCCAATCATGTGGCAGCAGCAGGATATATACAATCGTGTGGATCTTCAGTTAACGTTCACATCAAACATCAGCACAGAGAAGAAAAACCTAGCGTGATCTCACTGACCGTGGTGGGGTTGGGTACTGAACTCTGTACTTTTAAGGATACCGACCGAATTAGTACAGATTCAGACTAAATCCAAATTTCTGCGCCATATTTCAGTACCTGAGAACACATCTGCACAAGAGTACATCAGAGAAAGAAAGAGAGCATCACCATGTGACGCAACATCACCCCTGCAGCTTGTTCAAACACGACAATGGCTAACCGAAAACGTTCGCAAGTGTGGCCGCATTTTACAAAATTAGACGCAGACATTGCTATTTGCAATATTTGTAATTCTATTAAAAATTCTATTTGTAATAGGAAGCACCTAAAAAAAAGTAACCTTAAAGTTATGCGAGATGTCAGAAAACCTGGCACGAAACTATTTACATGTAAATATTACAGTATACAAACATCACACAGAATGTAAAGTACCGAAAAAAGTACCATTGGGTACCGGTACCAAATTACAGGTAAAAATGTGAACAGTACCCAACCCTAGATCATGGCATGGTTGTTGACAGCATGGTTTGAGTATTTCAGAAACTCCAGATCTCCTGAGATTTTCATGCAAAACAGTCTCTAAGGTTTAGACAAAATGGTGCAAAAAACTAACCAGTTCTGCTGGTGGAAATGCCCTGATGAGAGATCAGAGAACATGGGCAACGCACTATTTATAAAGCATCACAACGTTGTGGTGGATGGGCTACAACAGTAGAAGACTACATTTGATTTCAATCCTGTTCAGCCAAGAACAACAATCAGAGGCTATAGTGGGCACAGGATCACCAAAACTGGACAGCTGAAGGTTCTAATCTTAAGTAAGTAGCATCTGAAATACTACTAACAACCAGCTGTCTGGCACCAACAACCAAAAACAGTCAAAGTAACTGACATGACATTTATCCCTCCTTCTGATGACTGTTGTGAACAAGAACGTAAGGGATATATACATACACCAATCAGCCATAACATTATGACCACCTGCCTAATATTGTGTGGGTCCCCCTTATGCTGCCAAAACAACCCTGACCCATAGAGGCATAGACTCCACTAGATCCCTGAAGGTGTGCTGTGGTATCTGGCACCAAGATGTTTGCAGCAGATCCTTTAAGTCCTGTAAGTTGCAACTTATAGGACTTAAAGTATACTTTTGATAGATACTGACCACTGCAGACCGGGAACACCCCACAAGAGCTGCAGTTTTGGAGATGCTCTGATCCAGTGGTCTAGCCATCACAATTTGGCCCTTCGTCAAACTCGCTCAAATCCTTACGCTTGTCCATTTTTCCTGCTTCTAACACATCAACTCTGAGGACAAAATGTTCACTTGCTGCCTAATATATCCCACCCACTAACAGGTGCCATGATGAGGAGATCATCAGTCTTATTCACTTCACCTCTCACTGCTCACAATGTTATACATATATACAGAGAGAGAGAGAGAGAGATTATTAATGTACTGCACTAGAATCCAGACAGCCTACCTTTTCTTGCCTCTGCTTCTCACTGAGTAACACTGTGAGCGAGTTGTTGATTTTCTTCAAATCTTCAACTTCCACTGAAACAAATGACACAGTCACAGTCGAAACACGTGTAAGAACACTGAGACATAGATGTAAACAAAATGGACAGAGATGACCAGGATTGACCGTATTAACAAACAGTTGTGTATGAGCCAAACTCACGTGAAAGACACAGGTCTCTGAACAGTGACTCCAAGAAGCTGGAATAGTGTATAGACTTCTCATAGAGAGAGATTTTCTCTTTCAGCAACCGCTCAAACTCTGTAAAGTCATCTTTGGAGGAAGGGCTCATGGCGTCTATTCCTGTTACGTTATTCGATACGATGCCTAACAGAGAAACGAGTGACAAACATGAGATCCTTAACAGGACATTATGCATAGATGTACATGTACAGACATCTTATCATAATAATAAAGCTCATAGAACGTGGAGATATAAAGTTATAAAGATATAAAGAGATATCACTCACCAAAAGCATCTTTGGCTAGTTCCAAATCTGAATCCTCCTGAAGCTTCTTCACTCTAAGTTTTTCCGCCAACTCCTCCTCAGGTGTGCATTCTGTGCTGTCTTTAGATTCCTCTAACTGCCATAGACACAATCCTCATCAATTAACAACAATTAACTGTTTATTTCTCAGAATAAAAACACACCGTCTTTTAATTCTATAATGAATTCTTTTATAAGGACCTCGTTTTAGACGACCCAAATGCTTCATGCATGCCTAAGATATAATATTATGCAGAGGCATCTCTTTGTATTATGTTCCCTCGAGTTAGGATAGGACAGAGAGAACCGTGTTGATCTGTGTTAATGAATCTGACGTCCCAGAAAGAAGCGCAGACATTAGAGATAAAACACTTTAACATAAAAGTTGAAAATAATAATAATCATAATCATAATATGGGGGCAGTGGTGGCTCAAGTGGGCTCTGGGTTGTTGATCGGAGGATCGGGGTTCAAGCCAATACGAAGCGTATGTAAACTGTATGGCTGCTTACAAAGAACAGACCCAAGCCAAGCATTCCATGTCAAGTCATGCCATCAAACTCGGGCTAAAAATAGAACAGACCACCCACAGCACCAGTCTGTCAACAAAAAAAAAAAAAACGCCCAAAAAATCACCTAGCTTTTGATCGCATGCCGAAGGCAAGTCTGTATCGTGGGTTGATTCTTTCCAAACAGCTTTTTTCTTCTTCTTTCGGCTGTTCCCTTTAGGGGTCACCACAGTGACACCGACCCCCTGCATGTCTTCCCTCACCACATCCATAACCCTCCTCCTCTCCTTTCCCGATGGTTCCATCCTCAGCATTTTTCTTCCAATATAATCCATATCCCTCCTCTGCACATGCCCAAACCACCTCAATCTCGCCTCTCTTACTTTATCTCCAAATCATTTCACCTGTGCTGTCCCTCTAATATCCTCATTTCTAATCCTCTCCATCCCCGTCAACTCAAATCGCAGCATCCTCAACTCTGCCACCTCCAGCTCAGCCCTGTCTTTTTGTCAGCGCCATCGTCTCCAAACCATACAACATAGCTGGTCTCACCAGTCTTGTACTCTGTTGCAGACACCCTTCTGTCACAAATCACTCCTCCAACTCTTCTACACTCAGTCCACCCTGCCTGTACTCTCTTCCACACTCTCCATTACTCTGGACCCCAAGTATTTAAACTCATCCACCTTCCTCACCTCGACTCCTTGAAACTGCACCATTCCACTGCCCTCCATCTCATTCACGTGCATGTGCTCCGTATTGTCCCTACTGACTTTCATTCCCCTCCTCTGTAGTGCTGACCTCCACCTCTCCAGGCTCATCTCAACCTCCTCTCTACTCTCACTACAGATCACATATTCGAAACAGCTTTCGCTGACTGGAAAAAAAATCAGTAAAATTCGTGAACTCGCTTCGCTTGGCTTTCCACCAACACAAGTTTTGGATGGACGGACGTACGTGCAACTTAGCCGGCGTTTGGTTCAGTTCGTTTGTATGCCAATGCCAATTTATTGCTAAATTTCATTTCTTAAGGTGAAAAGGGAGGGCATTCGTATGCCGAGGTTCCGATGTACTTAGTAGCTTACAAATACAACACCATGGTGCTCAAAGTAGGGTCTGTGCCTTTTAAAGAAATCTTACAGTGGTAGAAAACATACCACAAAAAGTATATCATCAGTCTGAACGTGTTTAATCCAAACCTGAATAACTGAAAAAACAAAACAGTTCTCATGATAATGTTTAGTGGATCGAACGTTTAGAAATCGAAAGCTCTTTGGTTCTAATAAATACCCCAAATATTTCTGTACCCATATAAATAATCATCCTAGAATTTAAATAGTTTAATTTGTTTCACAGTTTCAGTGATCCCTGGCTACGAAAAGTTTTACAACACAGAATGCTGCTGCACTCGAGTCACAGATTCGACTAGTCCATGAGTATCTATAGTCCCAGACTGAATACCGCTCTCGTAGGCTTATCTATCTCTACACTGTTTGGTGTAGAAGCCTCATACGTGAGCATTCACACCCTTCTAGCTGACCGCTTTTGTGGTCTGTTAGATAAAGAATAACTTCACTGTGTGTTTGAGTCAGAGGATCAAAAGTTGCTTAAAAGATAAAAAACTTGTCTGTGTTAAGCAAGTAGAGCACAATGGTACAAAGATTACAAACTACTCCACAGGCATTGTGTTGCGTATGTGCACTACAGCATCATGAGCAATTATTACGGCCATGAGCAGGAACACACTGTAGTGCAATACAGGAAACACAGTCTTTAAGGAACAAGATCCACCATTCTTCGTTCTTCGCTCACCTGCTTTCGAAACTCCTCTTGTTTTTTCTTCTGTAAACTCTCCTTCTCTTTGATTTTATCGCTTAGTTTTTTCTTCTCTGATGGCTTTGTGACTGCAGCTAGGAAATAAAAACCCATGTCAGACAAAACAAACAAGCTGAAAGTTGGACTGCTTAAAAGTATACATGCTTTAATTCACCTGTTTTTGTCTCTGTCACCTTTTCTTCTTCCTCCTCTTCGTCATCCCAATTATCCTGCAGGGAAAAAAAGGGATATATCTTTATAAAAGAAGGATGGTGTGTAAAGAATATAACATGATGGGCCATGGTGTTCTAGGGAAATCAAATACAAGATGATGTGATGTGGAATGTCATGAAGTGAAGACATCACCCTGATCTTTTCCTGTCTGGTTTTATTTTATATTTATTCAAGAACATGTCAATGTTTCTCCTCTTCTCCACTTAGATTTTCTACCTAATTTAGTTCATGGCCAATTCCAAAACCATCTAGCACAGCGCTTCTCAAAGTCCTGAACTCTGCTCCGGATCCGGACTCGGAGGGAATTCGATCCTGACCCGCCTTCATTTCGTATTTCAGGAGCACTAATTGTGTGTAAGGGATTAAAAGTGTGGATTCCCTACTTTGATAAACGCATCTTAAACTTGTAAATCATTTGTTTAGGTTTTTATTTTGGAGATGGTCCAAAATGAAAGTGAAGGCGAGATATTAAAAGTTTTCCTTTTGTTGCAGTGAGCGTATGACGCAATCGGGCAGGGCGACCGGGCGACTCTTCACAGCATTAAGCGTTTGGATGGGTGAGGATGTCAGTTTCCAGGAAATGAAAAGTTGATGAAGAAAATTTTCGAGAGTTTTCAGAGATGATTGGACAGAGAGATATGCCTTCATTTTGCACGAAGCCGTTCTGTTCGATTTGTAACGAGACGGCTGGAGTTGTGAAGAGTGGAAACGCCACTATGAAACAAAACAGACAATTTCATCAACTATTAATGTTATTAATGTATTTTGAATGCAAAAGGCACTTGTTGCCAATTGTTCCAGACCTTTACCTTAAATTCAGATTTAGACCTCTGAATGCAGACTCTGAGAACCCCTGATCTAGCAGCTCGCCCCATTACACATTATCTAGCAACCAGAGAGGGTGTAGGAGATGTAGAAGTGGGTGGATAGCATATTCTTTTAAGCAGGGGATACATCCTTCAAGCAGTGTCAATCAAATGTGTTCAAACCGTTGGTGGAATATGCGATCTACAACCTTCTACAGGTATGAGCTCACACACTCCCATGATAGCGAGAGAGAACGCCACCCTCGGCCAGTCTTGCTCTCATGAGCTTAGTCATGGATTACTTCAAACACTGAAGTAAACAGTTCCCTTATCAGTTCAACAGACGTTCCCTCAACCAGTTTCTTGTTTCTTTAAATCTCTCAAACTTATAAAGCGTCATGTTACCGGGAAAAACAGAAAGCACTCTGCCCTAAAGACTCTCCATTGTCCAGCTTTACAAAGTACTGACACTGGAGACTCCTTCCATATCTCCTCACAATCAATGATGACACAACTATACAGATATCAACTGTTATTTGAAATATGTGCTCTCGGTGTAGGGAACTGTCACTGCTTCAGCAGACATCTGGATCACCACCATCGTTGTACTAACAGTTTGAGGAAGAAGCACACATGCGAGTGTGATGGTCAGGTGTCCACAAACCTTTGGCCGTACGGTGTATGTTTGATGAATGATCCCAGATACATTTCAAGACCCTGATACTTCACGGATGTAATGAGTGATATTAAGAACACGTGTATGCTCTGTTATTCAGTCGTGCTGCACTTTCATCTCAAATCATCTCGCCATCATTATTCAGATTAGCTAGCACTGCTAACTGATGGAGGCATAGCGCCTAATCGCCTACCCAGGCTGGCTAGCTAACTTCGATGGAAGGTTGTTTAACAGATCGTCACACTGAATAAGAGTGAATAAACCCGGTGAGGTGTGGTTAGAAAAGGTCAGCAGCTCAGGCAGCAGGTTGAAGTTACTAACTTTAACGTCTTCGTCCTCATCCTCGCCTTCCCACTTGTCATGCACTGAAGCCTTCTTGATGGGTTCTTCTGGCTCAAAACTGTCAGCATCTGGGACAGAAGGAGAAAGCGTTTCATTAGGCAAGACAATGACACGCTGTTACACGGACTGCACATTTCTTCTGGACACCAAAAGAGTGAATAAACACCGGACACGCCGTGTATTTCTCACCCCAAGAATCGGCGTCCGCCATTTCGAAAGGACCACTGAAGTGCAGGGTGCTGAACAGCCCATAACAAAGCTACTTCTGCCGGGGAACTAGGGAAATGTTTCAAAATAAAGGTCCAGTACTGTTATACCACTAATATTACTATTACTATTACTATTACTATAGCTACTACTACTACTACTACTACTACTACTACTAATAATAATAATAATAATAATAATAATAATAATAATAATAATTTTTCGATTCAATTTTATTTGTATAGCGCTTTTATCAATGCACATTGTCTCAAAGCAGCTTTACAGAACCTAAGAAACATAATACAAAAGTCCAAGGTTAATATTAGACAAAAAATTCAGACTTATATTCAAATTTATTTGTATTAATCCCTAATGAGCAAGGTGGCAAGATGGTAAGAGGAAGAAACCTTGAGAGGAACCAGACTCAAAACCACCGGAGACTGTGATTATAAATGATTATAAACGCCGGAGAGTGTGATTATAAATGATTATAAACACCAGAGAGTGAGATTATAAATGATTATAGACACCAGAGAAAGTGTGATTATAAATGATTATAAACACCAGAGAGTGTGATTATAAATGATTAGTAACACCAGAGAGTGTGATTATAAATGATTCTAAACACCGGAGAGTGTGATTATAAAAGATTATAAACACCAGAGTGTAATTATGAATGATTGTAAACACCAGAGAGTGTGATTATAAATGATTATAAACACCAGAGAGTGTGATTATAAATGATTATAGACACCAGAGAAAGTGTGATTATAAATGATTATAGACACCGGAGAGTGTGATTATAAATGATTATAAACGCGGGAGAGTGTGATTATAAATGATTATAAACACCAGAGAGTGAGATTATAAATGATTATAGACACCAGAGAAAGTGTGATTATAAATGATTATAAACACCAGAGAGTGTGATTATAAATGATTAGTAACACCAGAGAGTGTGATTATAAATGATTATAAACACCGGAGAGTGTGATTATAAATGATTATAAACACCAGAGAGTGAGATTATAAATGATTATAGACACCAGAGAAAGTGTGATTATAAATGATTATAAACACCAGAGAGTGTGATTATAAATGATTAGTAACACCAGAGAGTGTGATTATAAATGATTATAAACACCGGAGAGTGTGATTATAAAAGATTATAAACACCAGAGTGTAATTATGAATGATTGTAAACACCAGAGAGTGTGATTATAAATGATTATAAACACCAGAGAGTGTGATTATAAATGATTATAAACACCAGAGAGTGTGATTATAAATGATTATAGACACCAGAGAAAGTGTGATTATAAATGATTATAAACACCAGAGAGTGTGATTATAAATGATTAGTAACACCAGAGAGTGTGATTATAAATGATTATAAACACTGGAGAGTGTGATTATAAATGATTATAAACACCAGAGTGTGATTCTAAATGATTATAAACACCGGAGAGTGTGATTATAATTTATTATAAACACCAGAGAGTGTGATTATAAATGATTATAAACACTGGAGAGTGTGATTATAAATGATTATAAACACCAGAGAGTGTGATTATAAATGATTATAAACACTGGAGAGTGTGATTATAAATGATTATAAACACCGGAGAGTGTGATTATAAATGATTATAAACACTGGAGAGTGTGATTATAAATGATTATAAACACCAGAGTGTAATTATGAATGACTGTAAACACCAGAGAGTGTGATTATAAATGATTATAAACACCAGAGACTGTGATTATAAATGATTATAAACACCAGAGAGTGTGATTATAAATGATTATAAACACTGGAGAGTGTGATTATAAATGATTATAAACACCAGAGTGTAATTATGAATGATTGTAAACACCAGAGAGTGTGATTATAAATGATTATAAACACCAGAGACTGTGATTATAAATGATTATAAACACCGGAGAGTGTGATTATGAATAATGTCCTTTCTACAGTCATATACAGTCAGTTGGAATTGTGTGATGGAGATACAGCATATGTAGTATGTTACTTCGTGCATCAATTAGGAGCTCGTTGTCCTCAAAGTCCACATGGGGTTGGCGTGTTCTCTTAGAATGTCCAAAAACTTCATGAAGCAGAATCCAACTGGAGCTGGTCCATCTCTGGATGCCTCGGGATACTCTCAGGGTCGGCCTCTTCTCATTGAAGGTCTGAAATCTTCATGAAGCGGAATACAACTGGAACTGATGCCTTGGGATGGGTAGAAAAAGAGAAACAAGTGGAAAGGAATTAGCGTAGCTGCTCTTCATAATATTAACAAGCACTATATGATAATGTGCATTTGATCAGATGTACTGGAGCAGAAGGTTATGGGATGGATTATGTGTATGTATGAGCTATATCTTTAATTTACATTTAAACTGGAAGTGTAATAATAACAAATATCCATTGTGTCTCCTGCCCTGTGCCACAGCCTCCCCATGAGCCTGTGTAAGATAAACTGTTTAGAAGATGGATGAATGAATGGATAGATGGATGGATGAATAAATGGATGGATGAATAAATGGATGGATGGATGGTTGGATGGAAGGATGGATGGATGGATAGATGTTGTTGTTGTTGTTGTTGTTGTTGGTATGACATTATCAACTCATCACAAAGCAGTTTAAATGGACAATTACAAAGCGAAGCCATGAGTCTGGAAATAATAAATAATGAAAAATCTTGAACTCGATATGATCCACATTTCCATTCAGAGTTCCTCACAGACCTGCTGCTGGGTTGTTTTCTTTTATAGGTCTCTTTGGGGAAAAGCACATTCCAAGAATTTTAGCCAATTTAAATGCATAGATGTTGTCCTGACATTTGAGATCCTTGTAAGAATGTGGTCAGAATTACATCTACACTGTGATAGCCAAGGTTTTTAATCTTCTGCACAAGATCTCAGCAGGTTTTCATTCAGCCAGTCAGGATCCACACCTGAGTCCACTTATTTAAACAGCTTATCTGGGTCTTTATATAATTTTAGGTGTGGCTAGAATAAAGGCTTATATGTGAACATGGGAATCGCTTACAGAGAATTGTTTACAGAGCAAATCAGTAGACCTTGTAGCGTGCAAGAAACCGCAAATTAATTATTTGTTTTGGTTTATGTTTTTTTGGTTTATAGTTATAATAATAATATAGTTTTGGTTTATAGTTTATAATATCTATGAAGATATTATTTTCCTTTTGTATGTCCCAAAGTGGTTTATTCCTCTTATACCACAACCATTTGCCAGCACTGACATCTATTAGTGCTTATCCTGGTATCTTAGGGAATCTGGAGCTTATCGCAGAGGGGCACCACAGACGTCGTATACATACTACAGACAAATTAGAGATGCTGGTGCATGTCTATGCACTGGGAGAGGAAATCGGAGTACTCAGAGGAGTTACATTTACTGTTGGGCGACTTCTGTGAAACAAGTTTGTTCCTATTATCAATTGCATTACACTGTTACATTCATCCAGTCAGATCCACAGACTTCATATAGTTTAGGGTTCTGCAGGCCCCTGTTAAAAACTAGGCTGGCTTGCAGCTATCTTATCTTCCTCACGCTTAATAAATTCTTACAGTATATACAACAGGTGAAGTGAATCAGACTGATGATCTCCTCATCATGGCACCTGTTAGTGGGTGGGATTTATTAGGCAGCAAGTGAACATTTTGTCCTCAAAGTTGTTGTTAAAAGCAGGAAAAATGGACAAGCGTAAGGATTTGAGCGAGTTTGATGAAGGGACAAATTGTGATGGCTAGACCACTGGATCAGAGCATCTCCAAAACTGCTGCTCTTGTGGGGTGTTCCCGGTCTGCGATGGTCAGTATCTATCAAAAGTGGTCCAAGGAAGGAACATTTGTGAACTGGTGACAGGGTCATGGGCGGCCAAGGCTCGCTGATGTACGTGGGGAGTGAAGGCTGGCCCGTGTGATCCGATTCAACAGACGAGCTACTGTTGCTCAAATTGCTGAAGAAGTTAATGCTTGTTCTGATAGAAAGGGGTCAGAATACACAGTGCAGGACGGGTCAGGGCTGTTTTGGACCAACATAACATTAAGCAGGTGGTCATAATGTTACGCCTGGTTGGTGTATAAGCGCCATAATCACTGTCAGCAGGCTGTAAAAATGACTTTTATTTTGATCCGCAGCACCTGCACCCGGTTTTCAGTATTGCTCGTGCGTTTGCTGCTGGCTTTGTCCAGTTTTCATACAATTGCTGCGGTGACCACTGGAATAGGATGGCTACTCGGAATTCTGTTTATTTGATGCAGTAAAAGGTAAAGTGAACGCACTTTCACAAGGTTGCATGCATGTGTAAAAGACATCCGTTTTCTTTTTGGCCTCTGTTTCTTTAAGACACTAAGGCTCTGTCCCGGGATGCTGAGTGTGTGTGTGTGTGTGTGTGCGCGCGCGCGCGTGCTGCATCCACGTTCCCTTATACCTTATACCTTTTCCATCATCCACGCTTTAATCTCCCAGATGTATAAAACAAGCCCAAGATTTTACACGTGAATCCTCTGGTAAGCTTGTTTAGAAACTATCTGTGTGAAAGTATTTGTGTGAAAAATGCGTAGAAGGGATCTGGTGTTTTCATTAGTCATGTTTTCTGTAAGTGGACGCAATCCTTGGACAGTGGAGACAAGACAACTGCACCAAAAGCAGAAGTGTATTATGTCTGCAGTGTGGGATATTATGTCTGTAATGACGCATCTCTAAGGTTTGTGGGCGAATGGATGGAAATGACAGCCTATGTGTGTGTGTGTGTGTGTGTGTGTGTGATTGAACCAGCACAGGAATAATTACAAAAGCCTATGTAGATGTAGGTGTGTGTATGTGTGTGTGTGTGTGTGTATTTGTTTTGAACTAGCAGTGGAATGATTACAACAGCCTATGTAGATATGTAGATGTGTGTGTGTGTGTGTGTGTGTGTTTGAACTAGCAGAGGAATAATTACAAAAGCCTATGTAGGTGTGTGTGTGTGCGTGTGTGTGTGCGTGTGTGTGAACTAGCAGAGGAATAATTACAAAAGCCTATGTAGGTGTGTGTGTGTGTGTGCGTGTGTGTGTGCGTGTGTGAACTAGCAGAGGAATCATTACAAAAGCCTATGTAGGTGTGTGTGTGTGCGTGTGTGTGTGTGTGCGTGTGTGTGAACTAGCAGAGGAATAATTACAAAAGCCTATGTAGATGCAGGTGTGTGTGTGTGTGTGATTGAATTAACAGAGGAATAATTACAAAAACCTATGTAGTTGTAGGTGTGTGTGTGTGTGTGTGAACTAGCAGAGGAATAATTAAAAAAGCCTATGTAGATGTAGGTGTGTGTGTGTGTGTGTTTGAACTAGCAGAGGAATCCATTTCCCTTCACTGGAGCTGATAGGCCCTCCATATAGCGCTCCATATAGCCTGATTCGCCAAAGCTGGACTGGAAGAACCTGAGTGACCTCCACTGACCTCAACCTCACTGATAATTTTTGGGATGAACTGGAATGCTGACTGCGCCCCAGGCCTCAAAATCAGTGCCTGACTGCTCTAATACTTTTGTGCCTGAATAAGCACAAAATCCCCATAGCCACGCTCCAAAATCCTTCCCGGAATTGTGGAGGTTATTATAATAGCAAAAGGGGGACTAAGTCTGGAATAGAAGGTTCAAAAAGCACATACGGATGTGATTGGTCAGGTGTCCGCATACTTTCATACATACAGTATACACAGATCAGCCATAACATTATGACCACTGACCAGTGAAGTGAATAAGACTGATGATCTCCTCATCATGTCACCTGTTAGTGGGTGGGATATATTAAGCAGCAAGTGAACATTTTGTCCTCAAAGTTGATGTTAGAAGCAGGAAAAATTGACAAGCGTAAGGATTTAAGCGAGTTTGACGAAGGGCCAGATTGTGATAGCTAGACCACTGGATCAGAGCATCTCCAAAACTGCAGCTCTTGTGGGGTGTTCCCGGTCTGCAGTGGTCAGTATCTATCAAAAGTGGTCCAAGGAAGGAACAGTGGTGAACCGCAGACAGGGTCATGGACAACCAAGGCTCATTGATGCACATAAAAGGGGGACCAACACAATATTAGGCTGGTGGTCATAATGTTATGGCTGATTGGTTTATGTAGAGCTTTCTGCAATTACTCCTTATTGACCCTTATGGGAGAACATTATCTTTTATCAGGAAAGAGGAATTACTGCAGTCTGTAATCAGCATGTAGCCTAAACATTCCTACTGACACATGGTGCTTAATTGTGATGACCTTCCTCAGATTTTAGTTAGGATAAAGATTGTGCAGCGTGTAGTGTTGCTTCCTCACAGCTACAGTTTCCCCGGATCAATTCAGAGCTCCAGTTACTGTCTGTATGAAGTTTCAGGTGTTCTCACTTCCTTCAAGTTCTTTGGTTTCCTCCCAAGTCCCAAAAACAGGCCAATTGGTGCACTGGTCACTATAAAATGCAGCTATGTTAGAATTAGTAACTATGTGAATTCACTGTGTGAATTCTGACCAGAATAAACTGGTATAGAATCACTGATATAGAATAAACTGGTTATTGATTATGAATTGTTATGCTAGGGGTAATAAAACTTTTTAAATAAAAAGGCAAATTGTAATTACAAGTAAGCCTTGTAATCACTACTGGACAACAGAAAATTGTTTCAGCTGCTGGTTCAGTCCTACTGAATGGAAACTGTGGGAAAGACCAGGACCTACTGGAGGAATTATATGTCACAGTTGGCTTGGGAACATCTGGAGATCCCTCAGGATGAGCTAGATTCAGTGACCAGGGATTTAAAAAATCTAAACTGACCTTTTCAGCCTGTTGCCATGACCTTATAGCACGAAAAGTGGATGAAAAATGAATAAATAATTGAAAGAATGGACGAGCTATTCTACTGTCACTTTTAAGACCGTTACTATACTTCTTTATTCTTTGTTTTTCAGTACTGTAGGAATCCCACTGAAGCCAGTTATGGCTCTCAGACAAATCCAGGGTTCCAGGGCAGTTCCTGATGATCCACAATGTGTCTCATCTCTACCAGAGCAGACAGTTAAACACTCCAGAGACAGAGTGGATCCTGAAGAACCTCAAAGCAGTAACACAGAAAGCCAGTCAAGCACACCAGTCCCAGCCAGCTTCTGTCCCACTGATGGCTCTGTCTCAGGGGAAGATTTCGACCATAGAGATAGTCCTATTCATCATGACAGCATGGAGGAAGACTCGCTGTCTGAATATGATAACGTAGGCTCAGAGGAGGAAGAAGAGCAGGACTATGAGGAAGACGAG
Organism: Hemibagrus wyckioides; assembly: GCF_019097595.1. Lineage (NCBI taxonomy): Eukaryota > Metazoa > Chordata > Actinopteri > Siluriformes > Bagridae > Hemibagrus > Hemibagrus wyckioides. Next base: position 2,501,031 of record NC_080723.1, on the reverse strand, counting down.
GAACTGCACACCGACGCAGATGGGATGACTTACTATGTTCACTGTTGTCCTGAAGATGAAAGTTATTTGGAAGGAATAGACTGTCATGAGGGTGCTGAAAGCAATAATAGACCAAGTACTTCCAAAGAACCGGATGCTCAAGGAAATTCAGGAGATACCTGGGAATTCTCTGAGGGATTTTATGAAGTAATCCAGCAAGGTACAGAGAAGCTGGTCCATAAAGGTCCTGAGCCTATTACAAAGCCTACTTTCATTCAGGCTCCCATGGCTGAGGACGAAGAAGATGATGAAGAAGAAGATGCAGATGATGTAGAAGAAGAGGAAGATGACGACGATGATGTTGATGATGATGATGCTGATGTTGATGACGATGCTGTGGAGGAAGATGAAACGTATTTTGATTATGAACAAGAGGAGGCGAGCGGAAGTCAGGATGGAAATGTCTGTAAAGGGCAATGTGATTTACGAGAGGGCAGTAAAAACCCACGACAGGGTTCGAATTACAGTAAAGGAATGAGTAGAGACTTAAGTAGAGATTACAGAGTGGATAAAAGCATCCCAGAGAAGTGTAAGGGTGATGCTCAGAGGTCATTTATTGGTCAAAGAGAAAGCAATAAAAAGAGCAATACTGAAGTTGATTATTCAGGAAACTCTGAAGTGGGCAGGGCAGATAAAAACTCAAAACAAGGGTCTATATTCAGAGGGCATCAGATTGGTAAAGAGGACAGAGGCAGCAGAAACTGCAGACTTAATGCTATAACCAACCCTGAGGAAACTGCAAATACAGATTTTAAAAAGAGACTTTCCTACAGAGATCATGGAAGAGAAGAAAGAGAAGACCAGTGTTCACTTGTGGCTTGCGACAGTCCTGAAGACAGTATAGGCAGGGGACATGGGTGTCCTCATAGCTATAGAGCAAAGACTGGGAGGGATAGGGAGCGGTCGGTGGACACAGACGAGGATATGGATCAGATTGTGAATGATGTGAAAACAAAAATAAAAGTAGGACCTCAGAGCACGGGGACAGATCGGAGTAAGTCGTGTGATGAGAAGAGGATTCCAGAAAGTTCACAAGTATCAATGCTTAGACCACACAGGGAAGAAAACAGATCCAGTGCCCCTAACACATCCACAAAGCCTCTTGACCCACAGCTGCAGAAAGACCTGACCAGACCTACTAAAGAAGATCTACTAAATAAAGGCCAGGTAACAGTTTAAAAATCACTTAATAACACATGTATGCTTGGCTGTACAGTTTGTGTTTGAGCTTGAGTATCTGTTTACATAATTTATATATAAGTTTATAAGTTCAGGAAACCACTAGAGATTAAGGTGGAATAAATGAAAATTTTATACAATCTTCAGGTAACTCAAAGCAGCCCACAGCACTGCACAGTAAATCCACAGTCTGAAACGAACACCTCGGCAAGCAACCGTAATCTCCCTCAGGTGAGAACGGAGGAACGGGGCTTTCTTTACACCTGTTTTGGAAAAGCCAAAATTTGAAACCTGTGTGAATCTGCAGTCTAACAGATTTCCTTTACTTTACAGCAAGGAAAGAGAAATCACTCTTTCCCAAGCTTTGTGGATGGTAAGCATTATCTGTTCTATTTTCATTCAAGTGCTATATCTCCAAAACATAATAAGGAAATAAATCATTTAATCATAAGTGATATGTACCCTGATCAGGCATAACATTATGACCACCTGCCTAATATTGTGTCGGTCCCCCTTTTGCTGTCAGAACAGCCCTGATCCATCGAGGCATGGACTACACTAGATCCCTGAAGGTGTGCTGTGGTATCTGGCACCAAGATGTTCTCAGCAGATCCTTTACGCACATCCCACAGATGCTCAGTTGGATTGAGATCTGGGGAATTTGGAGGCCAAGTCAACACCTCAAACTGGTTGTTGTGCTCATCAAACCATTCCTGAAGCATTTTTGCTTTGTGGCACGGCGCGTTATCCTGCTGAAAGAGGCCACCGCCATCAGGGAATACCGTTTCCATGAAAGGGTGTAAATGGATATTTACAGGACTTAAAGGACTTACAGAACTTAAAGGATATTTTTGATAGATACTGACCACTGCAGACTGGGAACACCCCATAAGAGCTGCAGTTTTGGAGATGCTCTGATCCAGTGGTCTAGCCATCACAATTTGGCCCTTTTGGTCAAACTCGCTCAAATCCTTACGCTTGTCCATTTTTCCTGCTTCTAACACATCAACTCTGAGGACAAAATGTTGACTTGCTGCCTAATATATCCCACCCACTAACAGGTGCCATGATGAGGAGATCATCAGTCTTATTCACTTCACCGGTCACTGCTCATAATGTTATGCCTGATCGGTGTATGTTTTATATGTACTGTGATTATGTAAATGAATTAATAGATAGAGACATAGATGTACTTAATTCATCCCAAGTGGATATATGGTCGAAATGCCTATTCATATATTTTTCTTATGGCACAACCCATTGCTTAAGTATTTATGTCTCTTATAAAGTCCCAGGCCCATGTGAACCAGAGGACCTCATCGACGGGATCATCTTTGCTGCTAACTACCTCGGGTCCACTCAACTTCTCTCGGACAGAAACCCGTCCAAGAGTGTGCGCATGATGCAAGCTCAGGAAGCTGTGGACAGAGTAAAGGTGGTGTAATAAAAACCTTTATAAAAGAAGCTTTAGATCCATATTTGATGGCCTTTTTTTAAAATTATTATTAATATCTTTAATAAGCATAACAAATCATAATCCCCTTGTGGCTGTTAATTTATGTTGGACATTGTCATAATGATGCTTGGGTAAAATGTCTACTCTGGCCACAAGATGTAGCCATAACTCTTCTGTTGTGTGTTTTAGTGTGTGGATAAAGAGAGCCAGAGCCCGATCGAGGTTGACCTCTTCATTTCAACAAAGGCCATCAAAGTGCTCAATGCTGACACACAGGTTCGCAGTTTCATAATATTAGTAAGAATAGTTAAGTTTTCATTTAAGGTTAATTAGTCAACTAGACTCTAAATACAGTGTAACTGAAGATACCCTGTAGGAAAATATGTAAAAATCCTGTATGAAATATCCTAAACTGTAACGTCTCTCTTTCTGCATGTATTTCACTCACATTTAAAAATCCCATACTGACTGCAGGACATTTTGCCAGCTGGTATCTGATTACAGTCTGAACTGATCAAGCTTACGTCGATTTCGCTATGGAATGTAATTATCCCAAAAACTTTATCAAAGTGTGTGACATTCACTACAGGAAAGCGCACTTAGCTAGCAAGGTTTTAGATATCTTTAGAAAGACTGACTGCTTTTGCAGCCACATTCGTTAAACTGGCTCCTTACCCAAGATGGTATTTAAAGGAAGATAACCTAGGCAGGATTAAAAAGTCATTTTGGTTGGTTGCCAATAATTCAGCCACACTGACACGTGACAGACTTTTCTAGACCACCGTACACATATAACCAGGGTATTGAAGCGACACATAAAATGAATTCTTGTATGTTTTAGCATTTATTTGAACTAGTATGTTAGCTGATATTGTATCTCTTCTGATTCAGGAAACGATGGTAGACAATGCTCTTCGGACCATCTCCTACATTGCAGACATTGGAAGTGTGGTTGTCTTGATGGCTCGCAGACGAGTGTCGCAGTCTGCTGCACTCGACTGTAATGAAACCAGTCTGAACTCTGCAGAGGCCAGGAAGCAGTACCGAATGATCTGTTACGTCTTTGAGTCTGAGGATGTAAGTCAAGACTGTACCCTGATTGCGCACTGATACCATAATATTGCTTATATAAGAGCTAAGGTACAAGATTTTTTGTGCAGTTTTGTTCTTATATAGTTGCTCAAATGATAATGCTGTTATAACTGCCTACACACAAGCACTAATCATTATAGCATGTTTTATGAGGGTAGATGTTATAAAAGGCCGTCATAAATCAGGTTAAAGCCAAAATTCTAGGCCTTGTTTGATCATTTTATGTAATTATTACTAATCCGTATAATTTCCATGTCCCTGATTGTAGATGATCTCACTGAAAAGTGTATGATTATGTAACTGCTCATGACCTCACTTTCATTCTGTGATTTGCCTTGACTGAGCATGCTGTCTCACTCAAGCATTCTCCTGTCTTCTGAGCTTTCACTCTCCCCTCCCCAACTTCAGGCCCAGCTCATTGCACAGTCCATTGGTCAGGCGTTTAGCATGGCCTACCAAGAATTTCTGAGAGCAAATGGGATCAACCCTAAGGACCTCAGCCAGAAAGACTACAGTGATATTCTTAATTCACAAGAGATGTACAACGATGATCTCATCCACTTCTCGAACTCTGAGAACTGTAAAGAGGTATGGGAGTATCAAAGCTACTCGGACAACATTCTGTACAAAATAACAGCTAGTGTAGAGCATTCTGTTCCCTCCGTTCCCTGCTGACCCTGCCCTGTCCTTTCTCTTTTTGTAGCTGCACCTGGAAAAGCAGAAAGGGGAGATTCTTGGGGTTGTGATAGTAGAGTCTGGCTGGGGGTCTATCCTGCCCACAGTTATCCTGGCCTGCATGCTGAACAGTGGGCCAGCTGCGCGGTCAGGGAAGCTCAACGTGGGTGATCAGATAATGGCTGTCAATGACACAAGTCTGGTGGGATTGCCCCTGGCCACATGCCAGGGCATCATTAAGGTTTTTATGCATTTTTATGAATTCATCTTATGCTCATTTGTGTTTCTCAAATTTTTATTTTAATTCTTAAAGTACTTGGTAGAAAGCTGTCGAAATTCAATACACTGTGTACACATTTTAAAATTTCTCAATTCTCTGTATTTAGCAATCAAGTGAAAGGCAATGTGTGGACACTGTGGCAAATTATAATGTGCATATTAATCTCCACACATAATCCACACCTAATACACTATACTGCCAAGAGTTTTGGGACGTCTGCCTTTACATGCACATGAATGTAATATGGAGTTGTCCCGCCCTTTGTAGCTATAACAGCTTCAACTCTTCTGGGAAGGCTTTCCACAAGGTTTAGGAGTGTGTTTATGGGAATTTTTGACCATTAATCTAGAAACACATTTGTGAGGTCAGGCACTGATGTTGGACGAGAAGGTCTGGCTCACAGTCTCCGCTCTAATTCCTGTCACTGGAACTAAGGGACTGAACCCAACCCCTGAAAAACAACACTTGAATCCAATGATTTGCGGGGTGTCCCAAAACTTTTGGCAATACAAGTGTACATCAAAGTTAGGATAATTTAATGGAAAATAGAACCGAACATACATGGTATGATCTACTCACTGCAAAAGCCATTGCATATGACTTTCATAATTATCATACTCATCAGTGCACTGTGGATAGGCAAAACATTCCCATTAGGATGTAATTGATACACCAATGGATAAAGGTGATCAGTCAGAATAAGGGACAGGTTTGTAAGGTAAGGAACACAAACTATGCCAGTAAAATCCTCCCAACAGCATTAAAGGGCCGCTGTTTTCACTTAATCACCATTTAAAGTTCCTTTTAGCTGCTTTTGTTTTTGCCGAGTAATAATTTGAATAAAGAATAACATTTTGGGACTGATGTTTATGTGTACAGTTCTGTGTGTGTGTGTGTGTGTTTATGTTTATTCCAGGGCTTGAAGAATCAGTTACAGGTAAAGCTGAGTGTAGTAAGCTGCCCTCCTGTGACCATGGTGCTAATAAAGAGACCAGATCTGCAGTACCCTTTAGGCTTCAGCGTACAGAATGGCATAGTGAGTCCACTTTAACTGGATGATATACTGTACGTGATGCTTGGCATGCACTATGTTGACTAATATTACTGGAAGAACATTATGTTGTAGAAACAAACTGTCTTTCTAGATCTGTAGCCTGATGCGAGGAGGAATAGCAGAACGTGGAGGAGTGCGTGTGGGGCATCGAATAATCGAGATTAATGCACAGAGTGTAGTTGCCATGGCGCATGAGAAAATTGTCCATGCCCTATCGGTGTCTGTCGGAGAGGTCAGTGTACTCTTTTAAGGGGATTTAAACTCAAGCTTTATGTGTGTTGACGTTATTTGAGACTCACAATGCTTTACTTATCCACAGATTCATATGAAGACTATGCCAGCTGTGATGTTCAGACTGCTTACTGGACAAGAAACCCCAATGTACATCTAATGGCAATGCTCTGGAAGCTCTGTAATGCTCGGTGCAACTCCATACACTTAAAAAAAAAAGATCTAGAATAAGGATTTCTTTGGCTTGTCACCAAGAAGGACCTCCTAAAGGTTTTACCAGAGTGTTTCCCTACCCTTCCAAGTAGAAAGCGTAAAAAATCCTCCGAAAACCTTTCTTCCTTCCGAGTGTAGATTTAACCCCTAATCTGTTCTGTGAACACAGCATCATTGTTGTGCATTCTGCTAATATACTAATTCAACATCTAGTACATTCAATTAGAGAAACTGACATCAGGCCTAATCCTTATTTGATCATGCTCTCCAGTGCATTTACAGTGTGTATGCTTCGTCATAAAAAGAGAACACGAAAGGCAAACTATTTTTAATTCTCATGTTGGGAGAAAGTTGAAATGTTAAGGTTAAGGTTTAACACTGACATAAAATGCAAGATATCTCAGAATAAATTAGGCTTGCAGAGCTCAAAAGGCCAAGGTAGTTGAATGAATCTTCTGAATGATAGTCTCCTCCTCTTGTTTTTTAACCTCGGGGAAATACAATGCATGACTGTGTTCCGTCCAGGTGAGCTGTAGCTTATAGAATGTCGGCTCTGTCAGACCTAGTAAACAAATACAGCTCTAGTCATATGAAGTCTCCCCTGACGGTTCTAGTTCCTCTGCTTGCTCTGCCTTGCATGGTTATCTTTTTTTAATATATTGGGATTTATTTTTAATGCTGTACAGAGTAGACTTGTTTCTCAGCTGACTTTTATTTACTAAGACTAGATATCTATGCAGATTCATCAGCTGATCCGGGAATGATGCTATCTGTGCTCATATTTATCCATTAATGTTTCATTCATTTTCAGTCATTTGTGGAGGATCGCCTGACTTCCAAAGAAGAGATGTTTTACATACCGATTAGAATAGATTTTAACACCCATCATATGACACATTGGGCTGATTTAAATCACATCATATGTTATGTTGTATTTGAATCTGTGCCTTTGAACCTCCGCCTTCACCCAAAATGCTTTTTTTTGGCTACCAGTTTATGAAACTGGTCTTTTGAGATGTTTTAATATAATACAATGCAAAAAAAAAAATGTTTCGCCACTTTGGGTTTACTTAGCCTTGGAAGAGCCTGTTAAAGGTTTTTTCTCTCCGCTGGGTGGTCAAAAGAAAGAAAGTGGACGAATGTGCAATTCTGCAGGTTGATTGACTTGAGCAGTGTAAACATTGTTATAAATTTGTTTTCATATCTAACAACAGAATAATATTTTCTTTAAGGAAAAACATCCATATATCTATGTGGAATTATATATATACACACTACCAGTCAAAAGTTTGATGTTTATTACGAAATACACAATAATGTTGTTTGAACAGTTGATATTGAGATATGTCTGCTACTGATGCTCTGTAAAGCCTTCATAACGCCTCTAATCTGAGGTGCTGTTAATTGGTGATTTCTGAGGCTGGTAACTCTAAATGAACTTCTCCTCTGCAGCAGAGGTAAATTTTAGTCTTGCTTTACTGGGATGGTCTTCATGTGAGCCAGTTTCATCATGGTGCTTGATGGGTTTTGCAAATGCACTTGACAATACTGTTCTTGCAAGAACTATTCCAGAACACCTGACCTTCGTGTCTTAAAATAACAACTGACTGTTTTTTGTTGTCATTACATATGGATTACTTAAGTCCATGTGTGTTATTTCATAGTTTTGAAATCTCCAGTATTGTGCTAGAACGTAGAAAAGAAATCCCTAAACAAAAAACATTGAATTAAAAGGTGTGTCCAAACTTTTGACTGGTAGTGTATATAATACAGTGGGTATACACTGATCAGGCATAACATTATGACCACCTGACCTGTCAGGCACTGTGTATTCTGACACCTTTCTATCAGAACCAGCATTAACTTCTTCAACAATTTGAGCAACAGTAGCTCGTCTGTTGGATCGGCCTTGACTGCCCATGACCCTGTCGCCGGTTCACCGCTGTTCCTTCCTTGGACCACTTTTGATAGATACTGACCACTGCAGACCGGGAACACCCCACAAGAGCTGCAGTTTTGGAGATGCTCTGATCCAGTGGTCTAGCCATCACAATTTGGCCCTTCGTCAAACTCGCTCAAATCCTTACACTTGTACATTTTTCCTGCTTCTAACACATCAACTTTGAGGACAAAATGTTGACTTTCTGCCTAATATATCCCACCCACTAACAGGTGCCATGATGAGGAGATCATCAGTCTTATTCACTTCACCTCTCACTGCTCATAATGTTATACCTGATCAGTGTATACACGATGTGCTTTACTCTCTGGAGTTATCTGTTCCAGCAACCTATGCCAGGTGACTGAACTAGAAAACATAAAACAAACATAAGGAATATGGAGAACTGGCATTATTGTCCACCATCAGAGTGGGTTTTGTGCATTATTAATTTAATTGCTCTGAAAACAATGTTTTTCATATATATTTATTTTTTTCTCAACTTAAATGTATATACATATTTACACATATATGTACGTATGTGAGATTACAACAGAAAAAAAATGTTTACATTTGTGTTTACAGCAACCCCCAGCTTAAAAAAAAAAATCTTCATTCTGAAGGATGTGTGATTTTCAAGTATTGGAAATAATGGCCTTGCTGGCTTCAAGCTGGTTTCTCAAAGCTTCTGTGGACACATGCATCATTTTTATTCATCAGTGTTAAGACAATGACTTTTCTTAATATTTAAGCATCATATGAAGGTTCATATTAGTTCCAATGACAAAGGTATTTGATAAGGATATGTAGACTTACAGTTAAAGAGGAGATCTGCTGTGGTTCTTGGTTCATTCTTTTTATAGTCACGCCTTCTAAGCTCACTCCATCTAGGAAGCTGGTGTTGATGTAACCCTCTGATATTGAATACATGTCATTATCATCATCCTCATCCACCCCGACACTGAAAGCTTCCCTCATCTTCTCTGGGATCAGGCAATCCAGCAGAATCACTACAAAACCAATCGCTGCACACAATAAACCTGTAAACCAGAAGAGTGTGTTATTCCTAAGCAAGCCGCTTTTCTCTTATGTGATTTAAAAATATCTTAAATTAATGTTTTGTGTATGCCAGTAAAACACTCGACACAGGATACGTACCAGTGGCTATGGCTAACCAGAAGGAATGGCTATATTCAGGTTCAAAGGATTCTGTGCCTATAGAGAAGCTGCACTGTGGGATGTTGTATATTGTGGAAAAGGAGGCCAAGGAGAAGAAGATAAAAGCCGCCGTAGCAACCATCATGAAGCCGGCGTAAAGGATGACGGGCATTGAGAAGAGGATGTTGGCCACTATCCAGCAGCAAAAAGCCGTCCTGTGGGAAAGAGTGAGAGACACCATTCTTTACTGTACCTGTTTGTATTTGTTGAATAGGCCTTGTTTCTACATTCTGAAGACGGTGTCAATGATCGCGGTGTCTTACCACAGGGTGGCCGAGGCGTATCTGCCTGAGTACTGGTACTGATAGATGAGACTGCAGGGGCTGTCCAAGGTGAACTTCTCAGCAATATACAGGATGGGGTTGGGAAGACCTTTTTCCAGGGCATCAGAATAATCGTCACCTGTGACTCCAGCCCATGTGAACATTTCGTTGTAGTCTATGGTCTCATTGAACTGTACCACAGGGTCTCCTAAAGGGACAGAAAAAAATATTCACTTAGAATTTTACAACATGTTTAATTAATTAACCTGTAGTTGAGACAGAGTTTCCGGCTGACTGACCTCTGAGCGTGATGTTAATTCCATACAGGCCCACGTGCAGACCCACCTCAGCATTCACCACAACGTTACTGAAGGATTTGTATGTAGTGTTGGCCTTCAACCAACCTTCAGCCCAGTCGCAGGTGAAGTTTAGAGCTGTGAACAGGACATTTCATTCTCAGTGTATAAAGTTATGATAGCCAACATTTCCAGCTTATATAATGGATATGTTTAGGAGGTTATTTCATATGACAGCAAAAATTCATTATAGATCATTATCATTAATGTTTTACAGGGTGGATGAATGATTACTTAATATGTATTTTAAAAGGTTAGGTACTTACCAACTATGACCACTCCTACGAATAAGCTTATAATTATCCTGAATGTCCAAAGAATCCTCTGAAAGGGAAAAAAACAATTCTGTAACATTAGTACGCCATTAGTAAAATCCTGAAGTTTTTTTTTTTTCTTCTTTAAACTGTGGTAGCACAAGTAGCCTCTAAGCGAGGTGTTCTTAGTGGATGGACTCTTGTATTTGAGTGCCCTTACCGAACGGCCACGTATCCCGGGCACAATGAGGAGCAAGGTGACGAGCAGAGTCAGGAACACCAGGATGACAGCGAGCAGGCTGCCGCTGAAAATGAACGAGGTCCTTTGTAGCGGGTAGAATGGGTAAATGTCATCGTAGAAAGTCATCTTCTCTCCAAATCCGTGCGCTAAAGCTGAAAGCACACCGCGGCACAGAGAGGACAGGAGCTCAGTTACCGGCAGATACTCAAGATAAGAGCCTGCTTCACTGGAGTGCATCTCTGATTTACAAACATATCTCCTGAAGCCTCTTTCTACAGCCTTGATTTATTTATTTATGCGGTTGTGTATTATTTAATAATTACAAAATAGTACAAAAATCAGTTCCAATTCCCATTATTATGCTAATTAACGATGCAGGCCTAATTATAAGATCTTGTAACCTGATCCCTGGCGCATATTTCCATCAACTTGTATTTAATGTGATCATGGTGGCTTACCTGTAAGCACAAGAAACAAGGCAAAGTGTGCACAAAACGTGCAGGATAGTCGCAGTCCAGGGGGAATTGTCTTTCCACAGCGGTGAGCATCTTTTATATCCTCACACCTCCTGCGCTCCGGCTTCATTTGCATAGACGGTAGGTTCAAGAATGGAGGTGTGAACCAGCAATGACCATCCCTTCTCTGATAAGGCTAGCACTTTGTTTCAGCCCGCGAGGACTCTTTAGTTGTGTCCGCTTACTACCTGCGTGTGTGTGTGTTTTTTTCCCTTCCTTCTTTCTTTCTTTCTTTCTTTCTTTCTGCCTGTACTCAGGTAACACCGCTGAGGCGCGCGCAGCGGTCAGGGCTTCACTCCTGTCTGTATTGAAAGGACACTGAAAAGTTTCTGGGTTTCTTCTGAGTTTTTTTTTTTTTTTTTTTGAAGTTCACGTTTCGTGTCTCTTGCTTCTGACTGAATTCTGGCTGTGAGTTATCTTCTCGAGGGTTCTCCAGGTGCCTTGCCTCCTTAAAGAGCTGCGTCTTTCTCCAGGATGGATTTGGTCAGGAGCGCATGCTGGTCACTGATCGCTCTGTCTCTGACCGTCTGTGCAGCAGGTAAGCAAAGTGAATGGGCTTCTAATATGATTAGAAAGTTTTCAAAGAATTCGTGTTTTGCTCTCCATGCTGGTTGGGCTTCAGTGAACTTAATCCTGACCAATGAAATATTCTTTTCCTTTTAGACCAACTGTTACAGTTCTTATTATAAAACCAAAGGTAAAAAGACAGAGGAACAATCTTCTGGGGTGTACAGACAGCACAGTACTCCAAGCTCTACTTTAATGCCGTCATAGAGATAAAGGGCTAATGGAGTAGGTATTATGAGGGAGTGCAGCCATCCAGTGAAGACTGGAGGAGTCAGCTGCACATTTATTACGTGTTAATATAACATCCCTGGAAACATTTCAGTCTTATAACAGCACATTTGTTCTAGCATCACTTTCTTTAAGAAATGACAAGCTCAGCTCGCCATGTCCGTGAGACGTGTGCATGTGTTACTGATAAGGCAGGTGTAGTATGATTCCTAGTCACCAATCAGACACTATCGATCAATTAATCGAATTGTTTAACATTATTAAATGGAGAACACGTATCTAAGAGGTACCAGATCCAGATTTTGGCACGACAAATAAAATATTTGAGATAAAATAGAACTGATTACAAGGCAAAAATACAGTAGTCATGAGAATCTATTATGTATTACTTTACACAGTACAGTGATATGGCTAAATGTTTGTGGATGCCTGACCGTCACACCCATTCATGAACATCCCATTCCAGATTTAGTCTAACTAAATCTATTCTGTTAGAATAATCCCCCTCTTTTCTGGGGTTCATGTGCAAGATCATTAATGAGGTCAGGCACTGATGTTGGGCATGAAAGCCTGGGGCACAGTGAGCATCCATCTAATTGCTTATATCTAATTGAGACTAGTCATGGTGTTGACTGTGGTTGTCTTTTCTGTCACACAGACTCTGGCATCACTTGGGAAGTTCAGAGATATGATGGCTGGTATAATAACTTGGCCAATCATCGTCGTGGAACAGCAGGTAACAGCTTGATGTGCTACAATATTATATACAAAGGTTTCTGATTGGTTCCTGGACAGTTAAAAGTTGATCACGAAATGGAAACCTTCTGTTGTACACCAATCAGGTATAACATTATGAGCAGTGTCAGGTGAAGTGAATAATGATGATCTCCTCATCATGGCCCCTGTTAGTGGGTGGGATATATTAGGCAGCAGGTGAACATTTTGTCCTCAAAGTTGATGTGTTAGAAACAGGAAAAATGGACAAGCGTAAGGATTTGAGCGAGTTTGACGAAGGGCCAAATTGTGATGGCTAGACCACTGGATCAGAGCATCTCCAAAACTGCAGCTCTTGTGGGGTGTTCCTGGTCTGCAGTGGTCAGTATCTATCAAAAGTGTCTTTTAAGTCCTGTAAGGATCTGCTGCTAACATCTTGGTGCCACATACCACAGCACACCTTCAGGTATCTAGTGGAGTCCATGCCTTGACGGGTCAGGGCTGTTTTGGCAGCAAAAGTGGACCAAAACAATATTAGGTAGGTGGTCATAATGTTATGCCTGGTCAGTGTAGCTACTAACCAAAAATACTTTAGAGTGCCTATGGAACCATTTCTACAGAGTGTACATCAGATAAAACTGTACCATACACATGTATGTATTAAATGGCCTTCCTTACAGTAGTGAGAAACTTTTTAGACAAAGGATTCTGAACCTGTCAGAAACCCCAAATTCTATTCAATGCCCCTGGAGGGGTTGTAGCCATAGTCCCCCAACTAAGGAGCCTGATCCGAGCCCTGTGAATGTTTGTTGAACAGGTGCACCTCTCATGCGCCTGCTGTCCGCTCACTACTCAGACGGAGTTTTTCAGATCGAAGGACTGCATCAACCCAATGCACGGCGCATCAGTAACACAGTATCACGTGGCCCCTCTGGCCACCCATCAGTCCAGAACCGAACAGTTCTCTCATTGTTTTTTGGTGAGTGACACCTTCTTTACACACATATAAATTTACCATGGCAGACAGTTTATACTGACAAATCCTGGATTTTTTGACTGAAGCATTATCCACTGTTATATTCTGACAACACAAATGGCTGTTAGGTTTTCATGTGGTGTATGAGGTAGCGGAATCTCAACGACCCGGTTGCCCTGCCGAGTTTATGCAGGTCCCGATCCCAAAGGATGACCCTGTTTTTGGGCATAACTCCACAGAGGAAGTCCTGTTCCAGTTTCAGCGTGTACAGTGGGACCATAGTAGTGGACAGAGTCCAAACAACCCTAGAAAACAGGTAACGCTGCATGTAGAAACTTCCAAACCTACTGTATATTGCTCATTTTGTAACTGTTTCTCTGCAGTTACTGGACAACAAGATACAGGTGAATAACTGACCCGAGGGTTCATTTCCTTACAGGTGAACCACGTGACAGCTTGGATTGATGGCAGCTCAATTTACGGCACCTCCAATTCTTGGTGTGATGCCCTAAGGAGTTTCCATGGTGGACGTCTGTCTGCAGGCTCTCCTTACATGCCGAAGCAGACAGCTAGTAACAATTTCATGTGGAGTGCTCCAAACCCCTGTACCGGACAGACCGGCCCAGAGGGGCTCTATGGTAAAAACAGCAATTTACTCTCAGCCGTACTCTCAATTTCACTCAGGTGGAGTTTCAACATGTGTCGTGACACCTGTACTGAAGCCTATGTTTATTCAGACTAATAACAGTGCATTTTTTCCCAAAGTTTAGAATGACCTCATTTATTCCACAAAACAGACTCAATCTTGGAAAATCTTCTTGTTTATGTTGTCCACCTGGTCCTCCGTATTTGCTAAACCTCATGAAATCCTACAATGACTGTAATGTTGTTGTTTGTGTTGTTGCCTTTTTATGGCGCTCTTCTTTATTTCTGCCACATAATCTGTGGTAATGCATGTCTCAATGAACTTAAGTCATTGAGCAATGTCTAGATAGCAAAATGCGATCCTAGAGAGCTTGATGGCCTTAAGAAACACGTTTAGCAAATTGTCAGATGTGATCAGCAGGATTTCTTTCAGCAGCCAGAGCTCTATATGCATATTACATAAAGAGAAGACATACAACGATCAGGCATAACATTCTGAGTAGTGCCAGGTGAAGTGAATAAGACTGATGGTCTCCTCATCATGGCACCTGTTAGTGGGTGGGATATATTAGGCAGCAAGTGAACATTTTGTCCTTAAAGCTGATGTGTTAGAAGCAGGAAAAATGGACAAGTGTAAGGATTTGAGTGAGTTTTAAATCAAGGACCAAATTGTGATGGCTAGACCACTGGATCAGACCATCTCCAAAACTGCAGCTCTTGTGGGGTGTTCCTGGTCTGCAGTGGTCAGTATCTATGAAAAGTGGTCCAAGCAAGGAACAGTGGTGAACCGGTGACAGGGTCATGGACGGTCAAGGCTCATTGATGCACGTGGGGAGTGAAGGCTGGCCCGTGTGATCCGATCCAACAGATGAGCTACTGTTGCTCAAATTGCTGAAGAAGTTAATGCTGGTTCTGATAGAAAGGGGTCAGAATACACAGTGCATGTTGTGTTTTAGCCGCAAAAGGCGGACCAAAACAATATTAGGCAGGTGGTCATAATGCTATGCCTGATGTATAGTATGTGTCAAAAGTTTCAGCCAAATATAAAATAAACAGTGTTGCAGGTGTGAGGTGTCTTAATCTCTCTTCTGTTTTGTGTTTACGGATCATTATGTCTCTACAGAATTCGGGAACGCCTGGGCCAATGAGAATATCTTCACAGTAGCTGAAGCGATTGTTTGGTTTCGTTACCATAATTATCTCTCTGCTCAACTACACAAGGAACACCCATCGTGGACAGATGAGGAGCTTTTTCAAAATGCCAGGAAGAGGGTTATTGCCACATTTCAGGTAGAGAGAAAAGTCATCTGTTATTTAGAAACCACAAGGAGAGGAGAGGGAAGTACCAATTTGCTAGTCTGTCCACCTGTATGGTTGCCTCACACACTTTCTGCAACAGGGCTTAAGACATTTTTTTTGTTTGAACTACAAGCAACTCCGGGCGCGAGATAAATAGTTGCCCAAGTCATGAGTCAGTTCACTGGAAGGCCTTTGCCTTAAACTATGGCCTTAAGCAAGAGTCGATACACGATACAGATTATTATTTAATATGTTTGTTTTGTTTATCTCTCCGTAAGTAGTGTTGTATTCTTTTCTTCCTTTATTAGAACATTGCATTCTACGAGTGGCTGCCTGCATATCTAGGTGTCCCAGTGCCTCCATACCCAGGTGAGAAGTAATAGGAATGGTGTGTGTGTGTGCATTTTTATAACTTAATTGTAACCAAATATCTCCACACGGATAAGAATATCTGATAGTTTTGACTGTGTAGGCATAGCATTAATTTACTGTATTAATAATTATGTCAGTGGGAGGTTCTCTGAAGAATTATATGATAGACCTATGTAAGTGTGTACGTGTGTGTGCGTGTGTGTGTGTGTGTGTGTACATGTGGTCAGCTGACATGCTCTACTTACCTGTGGTTCAGTGAGTTACCACTTGAGGTTCTGTTTAATGGGTGCAGTGAGCTTTAGCTACGTCAGTGAAGGTTAACTCAAGCCAGGGTTATCATTTCTGCTGAGGAAGCTATTTTTCTTGGATTATGCTTCCTGCAGAAACGGAAAATTTACAGTCTTAAAAGAATTCAGATGCTCAAATCAGACACAACATGCTTTAGGTAAACGGAATAAAATCTAGACAATATAGACAATTACAATTTTATTAGGAAAATCAGTTAACATATTTTAACATAATATAACATATCAATTATAATATTTTTATGAATTTTTTGAATAATTTTCTTTTCTCTAAAACACTTCTAGGCTATCAGAAATCTGTGGATCCAGGTATTTCTCCAGACTTTCAGATTGTGACCACGTGTTTTGATTTAACTCTGCTGCCCTCTGGTGTCTATATGAGGTAAATACTTGCAAAAACATATTTAACAAAAAAACCTCGGTTCCATAATGGGCAAACTTTGATTTTAATTGGTTGTGTATTTCTCAGAAATGTGTAAGAATTCACAGTTATTAATTAATTAATTTATTTATTTATTTGTCTGTTTATTTGTCTGTCTGTCTGTTTGTTTGTTTATGCATGTATTTATTTATTTATTTATTTTAGAAACAGAACTTGTCACTACAGAAAGGTTGTGAACTCTGATGGGAGTACATCTCCAGCACTCCGCTTATGCAACAGTTTTTGGAACAGAGATGTGAGTCTAGAATAAAGTCAGCATTGTGAACCAAATTAATTCTAGATTAAAACTTTAATTTTAAAGGATTAACTGTTTTTAAAATTTGGTTTCTCGATGCACGGTAGAACCCAAATTTAAAATCTGGCCAAGATGTGGACGATCTGATCATGGGTATGGCTTCGCAGACAACTGAGAGAGAGGACAACATAATTACTGAGGATATGCGAGGTTACTCTTTTTGTTGCTCTCTTCTCCTCCAGCTCTTCTAAGTGACAAACATTTATATATTTTTTTTTTTCTGTATATTTTCCTCTCTGCTTGTTCAGATAATTCTATTTCTGTTTCTTTTTATGACTTATGGTTCGGACAAAACTCATTTCTTCTCTTTTCCCTTTCCTGTGCAGATTACATGTACGGTTCCCTGCAATTATCGCGCACTGATGCCCTGGCCATGGCCATTCAGAGAGGACGAGACTTTGGGCTAAACAGCTATAATCAAGTTAGAAAGGCCCTCAACCTTCCACCTGTCCAGACTTGGGGAGAGATTAATCCCAACTTGAACAAGACTAATCCAGAGGTAGGTATATACACAGTAGATTACGCCATCATATCGGCTGTAACACATTAATTCATGCAATATTTAGTAATCACATCTACACTATATTGCCAAAAGTTTTGGGACGTCTGCCTTTACATGCACATGAATGTAATATGGAGTTGTCCCGCCCTTTGTAGCTATAACAGCTTCAAATCTTCTGGGAAGGCTTTCCACAAGGTTTAGAAGTGTGTTTATGGGAAATTTTGACCATTTCTCTAGAAGTGCATTTGTGAGGACTGGTATGAGAAGGACAAGGAGGCCTGGCTCACAGTCTCCGCTCTAATTCATCCCAAAGGTGTTCTATGGGGTTGAGGTCAGGACTCTATGCAGGACAGTCAAGTTCCTCCACACCAAACTCTCTCATCCATGTCTTTATGGACCTTGCTTTGGTCACTGGTGTGCAGTCATGTTGGAACAGGAAGGGGTCATCCCCAAACTGTTCCCACAAAGCATGAAATTGTCCAAAATGTCTTGGTATGAAGCTGAAGCATTAAGAGTTCCTTTCACTGGAACTAAGAGGCCGAGCCCAACCCCTGAACCCAATGATTTGGAGGGGTGTCCCAAAACTTTTGGCAATTTAGTGTGTATCGTTTTCCTCTAACTATAACAGTCTTTCTTCAATATCTGGTTTTGCTCTAGATATTTAAGGAGCTATCCAAGCTATATGAAAACGATATCAACAAGTTGGAGCTGTGTGTAGGAGTTCTGCTGGAGATAAATCAGGGAGCAGGTCCAGTGGTTTCCTCCATTGTCCTGGACCAGTTTGAACGCATCAGAAATGCAGACCGGTTCTGGTTTGAAAACCAACAAAATGGGTAATTACATAGTGTCACATTTGCTTAGTATTTTCTGTGAATTATTTCTGAAATTTTTAAGCTGCTGGATTTTTAAAACTCTGGTAGAAAACTGGAGAGCGTTTCATAACTGTATCATAATACGGGGCACTGATCAACCTCATGGCTGTCCGTGCCAAATAATACACATTCAGAGAGTCCCAAAAACTAGTAATGTCTTCAGTGGTGTACTGATTTAGCATGGTAGTGTACCGTTTGGTCCAAATTTCTGGCCAAAGATCCAAACCTCTCCTGCTGTTTTGGCTAAAACTGTATAGACCAGATGAGGTTGAGGTTCTCTTTTGAGTCTGGTTCCTCTCAAGGTTTCTTCCTCTAAGGGAGGTTTTCCTCGCTACAGTCACCTCAGGCTTCCTCATGAAGGATTAAAACAAATAAATGAATTTAAGTCCTAATATTAATCTTAAACTTTTTGTTTTATATTTCTCTACTGCTTTGAGACAATGTTCATTGTTAAAAACGCTATACAAATAAAATCAGAATATAAATATACACACCAAGGTAAGTAAACACCTCAAATGACCTAAACCTAAACCTTTTCAACCTAAAAAAGATTTCTTTCAGGTCTAAATTTACAGATCTTGGCTGATGTATGATCTCTGTGTACACAATGCTGAGGTTTATTTCCTTAAAGTTGGCTTTCTGTGCTCTCTTCATAGCTTGTTTACAGAGGAGGAGATCCGAGCGATACGAAAAACCACATATTATGATGTACTTCTCAAGACCACGAGTGCAAAGAGTGGAGATCTA
The DNA here is from genome assembly GCF_019097595.1 of Hemibagrus wyckioides. NCBI lineage: Eukaryota > Metazoa > Chordata > Actinopteri > Siluriformes > Bagridae > Hemibagrus > Hemibagrus wyckioides. Next base: position 2,482,062 of record NC_080723.1, on the reverse strand, counting down.
CAAGAGAATGTGTTTTTCTGGCAAGATGGTAAAATTGACTCGAAGCGTTCACCAATCAGGCATAACATTATGACCACCTACCTAATATTGTGTTGGTCCCCCTTTTGCTGCCAAAACAGCATTATGAGAACCAGCATTAATTTCTTCAGCAATTTGAGCAACAGTAGCTTGTCTGTTGGATCGGATCACATGGGCCAGCCTTCTCTCCCCACGTGCATCAGTGAGCCTCGGCCGCCCATGACCCTGTCGCCAGTTCACCACTGTTCTTTTCTTGGACCTCTTTTGATAGATACTGACCACTGCAGACCAGGAACACCCCACAAGAGCTGCAGTTTTGGAGATGCTCTGATCCAGTGGTCTAGCCATCACAATTTGGTCCTTGTCAAACTCACTCAAATCCTTATGCTTGTCCTTTTTTCCTGCTTCTAACACATCAACTTTGAGGACAAAGTGTTCACTTGCTGTCTAATATATCCCACCCACTAACAGGTGACATGAGGAGATCAGCAGTGTTATTCTCTTCATCATCTGTCAGTGCTCATAATGTTATGCCTGACCTCTTATTACTTGTACTAAACGTTTTCAGATATTTCAACCACTCAACCTTCTCTGTCACCAACAGGTGATCCCTGCCCTCAGCCTCAGCCCATCACAGCCTCCCTGCTTCACCCTTGTACTAATGCTACTTCTATGAGTTACTTTGACAGTGGCAGTAAAGCAGGCTTTGGCATTTTTGTCATTGCCCTTTTCTTCTTCCCCGTAGGTCAGTATGAGTGTAGAAGTGTGTATTCATTCAGATACAAAGCTGAACTTGGTTCAGAAATGTTCTTATTTCTTCTTTTTCTTCTCAAACAGTGAGTTTCCTCGTGGCTTACATAGTGGCCTACATCCGGGCAACCAAGTACAAAAGGTTTTTGAAAAAGACCCAAGGCCTCAGCAGAAACAAAAAGCACCCCACTCAAGGAATCAGAGGTAGTTTGTGCAGCCCACATTGTTTCTATTTGATCCTATGTTATCTGAGAAGTGTTACAAAGGCAATCCCTCCTGTGCTTCTTATTTATTTAGCCTGTGAGTGGCAAGGATATTCAGAGTCTCCTCAGTATGTCAGCCTGGAGATTGATGAAAAGAAACGGCTCCAGATTTATGGGGAAAATGGGTCCCCTGTGCGCACTCATAATATCGGCACTCAAGATCTCCTCGAGGTGTTTCTGTCCAACGATCACCAGCACCGTGCCCTACTTCTGAAGATTCCCAAGGAATATGATCTGGTAGGGAATAATTATGTTGAACATTTCCACATATTCAAATCCACAGCAGTGAGAAAATCTGATGTGTTGAAATGTGTTAGCTGTCGAAATGCACCAATTAACGTACATTCAAAACGTCTTCAGGTGTTGTTTTTTGAGAACACTGTGCAGAGGTCAGAGTTTGTGGACCAGCTGCAGTCTGACCTGAAGGAAATGAGCCAGAATCTTATAGTGACCGAGATGAGTGAGAAGGAACTCTTGAAGGAGGCCGTGACCAAAGAGCAGCGAGCTCAGATAGTAGAAACGTTTTTCAGACATGCGTTTGCAAAGGTAGGGACTGGACACCCAAATGAGTAATTATGTGTGTGTGTTACAAATAAATTAGCTTGAGCCTGCTTCCTGCAGCAATAGTCTTTGTAGCTGAATTTGAAGTCTTCAAGCATCTCAAGCAATTTCTTTTTGGGTCTCAGATACTAGATATAGATAAAAGTGATGCAGGAGACCTGAGTGGTGTTTCGTCCAAGAGGACCAAAGAGGCTCTTCAGTGTGAACTCACAGGATCTGAGTTTGCCAATGCGCTTGGGCTGAAACCTGACTCGCCTTTTGTGGAGTCCATGTTTTCTCTGGCAGATAAAGATGGCAACGGATACCTCTCTTTTCAAGAGTTCCTTGATGTTCTGGTCATCTTCATGAAAGGTTAACTTATTAACATTATGTCTGACTTCAAAATAGGAGAAGCTGTTCTTAAACGTGTAACCTATTGCTTTTGATTCCTGTTTAAATCTCAGGAACCCCGGAGGAGAAGTCCAAGCTCTTGTTCTCCATGCATGACATTAAAGGAGAAGGTTTCCTGTCTAAGGAAGATTTCTGTTCTTTACTCAGGTAAACATTGACTTATTCACTGAGCGATAACAATCAATGAATTTCTCATAGTTTCCATAGCCTTACTTAGAATTCATTTATATTACAGTATGCCATTCATTTCCACATTTTCAGGCTATCCTTACAGGTCAAGTTTTCACCTTATATTTCCATATATCTGCTTAGGTCTTTTTTGGAGATCTCCAGTAATGTCCTCTCTAAGAACCAGGCAGAGGAGGCTATAGCAGCTATGCTTCATGCTGCAGGTTTTGATGACAAAGATCACATCACCTGGGAAGATTTTCACCTCTTGCTGCAAGATCACGAGAACGTCCTGCAGTTTGCACAACTGAACATTAAAGGTGTTTTTATTTTACAATCATATTGTGCCCAAAGTCTCAGGTGGAAAGAAGTTCACTTGTGTACCAACCATCTAAAAGCTCCATCTGCTTATTCTTTTATCTTATTTCCAAGCTGTTTCTAAATGCAGTGTCTCTCTCTCTCTCTCTCTCTCTCTCTCTCCCCTGCTGAGCTCAATTTCCTTTTTGATAGCATCACTGTTGAGCAGTTCAGTGTAATTGGAAGCATTCAACTTTGTCATGCAACTATAGAAATCGCCAGATGGCAGCCCATCACTTTTCTATGCTAGTGAGAATGTGGCTAATTGTCCAATATCCATCCTGTTCTTGGGTTCTGCTGAGCTGGTGTTTAATTTGCTGCTATCTTTGTCACATAACTGCAGGAATGGAAATGCAGGACATGAACAGACTAAGCCAACATCGTGTTTCCTTTATCGTCACAAAGAAACAGGGGTAATTATTTTCTTTTCTTTAAAAAAGGGTGCGTTCTTAAATATTGATCTTAAAGTATTTATTCGTTTACTGTATGAACGTCTGTCTTGTTTTATTTTCAGTTCCTCTTTTAAAAAAGATGGTGATTTTGTCTACAATTGTCCTACAATAGATGATGGTCAGGAACTTCGCCAAAGAAAAAAGTGAGAATTTTAGTAACTTGTTTTTCCTCTAGTGTTCTGTTAACATCTGCAGCTTTTCTAATCTGTTGCATGTCATTCAGAAGCATCAGAGATGATTAGAAATGGCTGCTTTATTGTTTTACAAACATGATCTATCATTTGTCTTGTTACACGTCCAGATGTCCAGGTATGATTACAGTGTGATCCGTTAGGCTTTACCATAAGCTACGGTGATCCCTGTAATTTTCAGATTACCTTCCTGAAACCAGCTGTGTTTGTGGGCTTGATGTAATACAATGACATGATGTCTGCAAAATTTCACTGTGAAGAATTAAATCACCTTTTAACCAGACACGTATGGTCTGAATACCTCAATGGTGGCATGGGGTATCACTTGAAGTAAGAGTTTAAAATCACCTAAGAGAGTACTTGTTACTCATTTTTTCCAGATTGGGCCTCTCCAACCCTAAGCTGTACGTGAAGCCTCAGAGAGAGCGCTACATCAGGAGTCGCGTCCAGCAGAAGATCCAACAGTTTAAACGCTTTGTGGAGAACTACCGTCGCCATATCGTGTGCATTGGTGTCATCTTTGGGATCACTGTTGGTGTCATTCTAGAGAGATGCTATTGTGAGTCTATGCAAAATATCATAATCAGTGCCTTCAGCATATTTTCCACTGAATTGAGTTACTGAATGTCTGTCGGTGAATTGATTTGAATTGAATTGAAACGAATGTCTCTGTGTCTAGTCTATGGTTTTCAGGCTCGCACCTCCGGTGTCACAGAATCCTCCATAGTGGGCATCATAGTCTCCCGAGGTTCTGCTGCTGCCATCTCTTTCTTGTTCCCCTACATGCTCCTCACAGTGTGTCGTAACCTCATAACCATGTGCAGAGAAACCTTCCTGAACAGATACATTCCCTTTGACTCTGCTATAGATCTGCATCGCCTCATGGCCACGGTGGCTATCATCCTAACAGGTCAGGGACGCAAAGCTTTTCGGCACAACTCGGGTGCAGTTTAGTCTGCTTAATAGAAATCACACAGGGAATTCAAAAAGGAAAACAGTGGTAATTCGGGATAGTATGACGTTTTTTGTCAGTTTAGATTTGTTTACTCTGCAACCATGAACTCATCCACACAGCAAGTTTCAGAGTCACATCTAGTCTAACATGTATCTCTTCTCATCCTACAGTTACGCACACCTTGGGGCATTTAGTCAATCTTTACATCTTTTCTATCAGCGAGCTCAGCATCCTCGCCTGCATGTTTCCCCATGTGTTTTCCAATAATGGGTAAATCGTCAATATCTTTGTTTTTATTGACTTTACGCAATATGACCTCAACCTTACACTGCTGGAAAGTCTGAGAATATGTGTGCAAATTGTTTTACAGGTCAGAGCTACCGTTAAAATGGACTTTTTGGTTCTTTTGTACAGTACCAGGTAGGGCTACTGTTGTGTATAAAAAGCAATGATTTTAGGGTGTGTACAAGTATTTTATGTCATATGTTCTCACTCTCATTCTCCCTCTTGCTCTTCTTCTCTTGCAGGCATAACAGGGATCATTCTTCTCTTTTTCTTAGCCTTTATGTATGTCTTTGCCTCGCACTACTTCAGACGTATTAGTTTCAGAGGGTTTTGGATCACACACTATATTTATGTGCTTATTTATATCCTGGTGAGAATAAAACCTGAAACATTTGATAAGCCTTTAGTAGGGTGAGATGTTGTTTGCGGTAGATAAAGAAATGCTCTTTGGCATTTTCTTTCTGGCAGACAGTGATCCATGGCAGCTTTGCCCTCCTCCAAGAGCCACGCTTTTACATCTACCTGATCCCTCCTGCGCTCCTCTTCCTCCTGGATAAGCTCATCAGCCTCAGCAGGAAGAAGGTGGAGATCCCGGTGCTGAATGCTGAGCTGCTGCCCTCAGGTATCAGATATTACATGCATGCTTAAGAAACAGCAGCATATAACTTCAGGATTTAATTTTCCTAATCTGCTTTAGCTACTTTACTCTGAACTTTCCATCATGTTGTGAATGACTCTGTTAAATTGTTCTGTGGCAGGCGTGACATATCTGGAATTTAAGCGGCCCCAGGGATTTACCTACCGTTCAGGACAGTGGGTGCGTGTGGCCTGTCTGGAGCTGGGCACAGATGAGTACCACCCCTTCACACTCACCTCAGCACCTCATGAGGAGACCCTCAGCCTGCACATCCGAGCTGTGGGACCATGGACCAGCAAGTTGCGAGAGATCTACAACCTGGAGAGACTGAAGGATCTCGGGACTTATCCTAAAGTAGGAGGCAGCTTTTCTATATTTTAATTGCTGTACTTCTGATTTGGGGGTTTTGCTGAAACATTTTCATCTCCTCAGCTGTATCTGGATGGACCGTTTGGGGAGGGCCACCAGGAGTGGAAAGACTTTGAGGTGTCTGTTCTAGTGGGAGGAGGCATTGGAGTAACTCCATTTGCTTCCATACTGAAGGATCTAGTTTTCAAATCTTCAGCAAAACTCAAAGTTCAATGCAAAAAGGTAATGAAATGTAATTAGCCTTATTTATCACCACAACCAATTTAAGCACTTTAAATTGCCTTGACTTTATGCTTGATTTGATTATTTTCACCTTACTGTTAGAGATGTGCCCAATGTTCCTCCAGGTTTATTTCATCTGGGTGACACGGACTCAGCGTCAGTTTGAGTGGGTGTCGGATATCATACGAGAAGTTGAGGAGGTGGATGCACAGGAGCTGGTGTCTGTACACATCTACATCACTCAGCTGGCCGAAAAGTTTGACCTGAGGACCACCATGCTTGTAGGGAACTTTCCAAAATGAAATGTTGAAAAAGAAAACGCACAATTTTGAACTAATGACCTAGCTTATATGTTACTCTGCATAATTTCATGCTACTTCATTTCACACTACATTCATCTTTATTCCGAAGTGTTTCACTGATAGCTTTTTCTCTTTCTTTAGTATGTATGTGAGCGCCATTTCCAGAAAGTGTCGAACAGGAGTCTGTTTACTGGCCTGCGTTCTGTCACACACTTTGGTCGTCCACCATTTTTGGCTTTCTTCAGCTCCCTACAAGAAGTTCACCCAGAGGTGCCTCGCATTCTTAGACATCTCTCCCCTAACTGCCCTCAGGCCACAATTTGCCACTTGTCTAGGCTGCTGCTATAAATAAGAGATCTAGCCCATTAATAATTCAGAAAAAGATCAGCTCGATATTGATAACTCACCCTATAATAACTCATTCTTAGCTTATACAATATATACACTTATATCTAATTTCAAATATTCATTCATCTTACCTTTATTGAATCTAAACAAAATGAATGTCTCTAACTCCTTTATTTCATTCCTTTTCTGAAGGTGGGGAAGATTGGTGTCTTCAGCTGTGGTCCACCTGGTCTGACAAAGAACGTGGAGAAAGCCTGCCAGCAGATAAACAAGCGAGATCAAGCACATTTCATTCATCATTTTGAGAACTTCTAACCTACCAATGTTCAGTCAACAGTAAATTTACTACCACTGTTCATTTTATTTCATTTTTTTCCTCAGCTAGGGAAGATCAAGCTTCATTTTAAAATGTCTAACTTGATTATTTGCTCTGAAATGTACTGTTCCTAATAATGACTGTTAGAGACTAGTACTAACAAGTACTGGTAGAGATTTATTTTCATTTCTTATTCTTTTATTTCTTGTCGCTTTATTAACAAGTGTTTTAAATGTGATTCATGAAATTAAATGTTCCTTCACTGTGATACAAGCCTGATTTGTGCTTAATATCTGATACTTGAATGCTAAATAAAATTTCAGTGAAAAAATGACACATCTGTATATTATTTGTGAGTGTTTTAGTAATAGAAATTGCAAAGGATATTGGTGCAAAGACACACAGCACACACCCTGTGATGGACTGGTGACCTGTCCAGGGTGTACCCCTGCCTTTCACTCAATGTGTGCTGGGATAGGCTCCAGCAGATCCCCGTAACAATAATTAGGAATAAAGCGGGTATAGAAAATGGATGGATGGATGGATGGACACACAGCACACACAGAAGCACTTCTTTAAAGGCTTTAGTTATTACCATCCTGCTTAATTAACCACAGAAAAATACACTCATCATATATGTATGCAATGCAGTTAAAGAAGAATATCAGTATGCGTAATAATAGCACTAAATATTAGAAAAAGAACTGAGGGCAAGAAGTCTTTATTTTCACCACACATACATTACAGTGGAATACGTTTCTTCCCATATCCCAGCTGAGGAAGTTGGGATCAGAGCACAGGGGCAGATATGATACAGTGCCCCTGGAGCAGAGAGGTTTACGGGCCTTGCTTAATTGCCCAACACTGGAGCTTGGCAGTGCTGGGCTTGAACCCTGATCCTGAACCCAGAGCCTTAACCACTTGAACCACGACTAATTATTAATAATATTTTAAAATTGTGATATGCAAACTATTTAATAAACCTTATAAATAAATATATGTATATATATATGTAACATACACTATATTGCCAAAAGTATTCGCTCACCTGCCTTGACTCGCATATGAACTTAAGTGACATCCCATTCCTAATCCATAGGGTTCAATATGACGTCGGTCCACCCTTTGCAGCTATAACAGCTTCAACTCTTCTGGGAAGGCTGTCCACAAGGTTTAGGAGTGTGTTTATGGGAATTTTTGACCATTCTTCCAGAAGTGCATTTGTGAGGTCACACACTGATGTTGGACGAGAAGGCCTGGCTCTCAGTCTCCGCTCTAATTCATCCCAAAGGTGTTCTATGGGGTTGAGGTCAGGACTCTGTGCAGGCCAGTCAAGTTCCTCCACACCAGACTCTGTCATCCATGTCTTTATGGACCTTGCTTTGGTCACTGGTGCACAGTCATGTTGGAAGAGGAAGGGGCCAGCTCCAAACTGTTCCCACAAAGTTGGGAGCATGGAATTGTCCAAAATGTCTTGGTATGCTGAAGCATTCAGAGTTCCTTTCACTGGAACTAAGGGGCCGAGTCCAGCTCCTGAAAAACAACCCCACACCATAATCCCCCCTCCACCAAACTTTACACTTGGCACAATGCAGTCAGACAAGTACCGTTCTCCTGGCAACCGCCAAACCCAGACCCGTCCATCAGATTGCCAGATGGAGAAGCGCGATTCGTCACTCCAGAGAACGCGTCTCCACTGCTCTAGAGTCCAGTGGCGGCGTGCTTTACACCACTGCATCCGGCGCTTTGCATTGCACTTGGTGATGTATGGCTTGGATGCAGCTGCTCGGCCATGGAAACCCATTCCATGAAGCTCTCTGCGCACTGTTCTTGAGCTAATCTGAAGGCCACATGAAGTTTGGAGGTCTGTAGCGATTGACTCTGCAGAAAGTTGGCGACCTCTTCGCACTATGCGCCTCAGCATCCGCTGACCCCGCTCCGTCAGTTTACGTGGCCTACCACTTCGTGGCTGAGTTGCTGTCGTTCCCAAACACTTCCACGTTCTTATAATACAGCTGACAGTTGACTGTGGAATATTTAGGAGCGAGGAAATTTCACGACTGGATTTGTTGCACAGGTGGCATCCTATCACAGTTCCACACTGGAATTCACTGAGCTCCTGAGAGCGACCCATTCTTTCACAAATGTTTGTAAAAACAGTCTGCATGCCTAGGTGCTTGATTTTATACACCTGTGGCCATGGAAGTAATTGGAACACCTGATTCTGATTATTTAGATGGGTGAGCGAATACTTTTGGCAATATAGTGTATATATATATGTTAGAAATCTAACATTTTACTATTATAAATTTAACAAACAGTTAACAAATATATCATTTACAAACAACTTTATTATTATTATTATTATTATTATTATTATTATTATTATTATTATTCTCCTGGTGGTCCCGCAGCAGGATCCCACGCTCTCATTGCCGTGACCCGGGTTCGATTCCCGGGCAGAAAGCTAACCCAGCAATTAAAGAATTAACTCTTAGTGCAGGTCCCAAGTCTGGATTAAATGGGAGGGTTGCATCAGGAAGGGCATCTGGCATAAAACCCATGCCAAATCAAAACATGTGGACCAAATGATCCGCTGTGGCGTCCCCAAACAGGGAGCAGACAAAAGAACATTATTCCTGTATGCAGTACTGGTGGTTTAAGCCTCTGGGTTGTTGAATGGAAGATTGGGATTCAAGCCCCAGCTCTGCCAAACTGCCACTGTAGGACAATTGACCAAGGTCCTTAACCCTCTCTGCTCCAGAGGTGCTGTATTAAAGCTGCCCCTGCGCTCAGACCCCAACTTCTTTGGCTGGGATATGGTATGCCAGAGGATGTGGTATCTTTGTGGTTAAGAGTTTGGATTGTTGATCAGAAGGTTGTGAGTTTGAATCCCAGGTCCACCAAGCTGCCTCTGCTGGGTCCCTGAGCAAGGCCCTTAACCCTCAACTCCTTAATTGTATAAAATGAAATAAAATGTAAGTCGCTCTGGATAAGGGTGTCTGCTAATATGTTAAACAGCACTAAATTTGTGTTGCTGGTGGTTTTTCATTGCCACCTTAGCTGTTGGCACTTACACTTGTAGCTAGTCTAATAGTAATCAACAAGTACACCCTCTATAGTAACATGCAATGAACTACAATGTAATTTATTTGCAGAAAATTCAGAAATAATAAGTGTGAGAAAGCCACTGACCGACAGCGTGTGGTCAGGCTTCAGTAATAACGTCCAGCCAGATGTCTACCTGTGTCTAGTTTGATTTTGTAATATCTTTTTTTGTGACCTTTTCTCCAGATGCTACTATTGCTTTTCTCTAGTATCTGTGTGACCTTTGTGTATTCATCTTTGTGTCAGATTCTTCTACATCGATAAGATTGTGCATGCACGGGAAATAATAGCATGGATAATAATAATATGCTTCACAGAAATTTCTGAAAAGCTGTTCAGTTCACTCCCAGTCATTAGCCTGCTATCAAATGACAGAAAACAAAGAAAGGTTTCTCAACACAGGAAAGTTGCAACCATATAATCTTTTCATATTACTGGTAATTTCCTTATTGCAGATTTCTCAGCTCCTATTTCCCTCTAGGTGTATTTCTTTTCAACAAACATAATAGTTTTATCAAAATTGTTAGCAGAAGTATTGAGATTAACAAGACTTCCCAAAGACATTAAGGAAAAACAAGGATAATTTATGAAGTAATTCAACAGTTAACAACCACGCTTGTAAAAAAAAAAGAAAAAAAAGGATCTCCTCCGAAGGTCTTATCCCTGTGATATACTGTATGTCACACATTAAGTTGGACTAAATAGGATCCTCGGGTGCAGGAGACAACACTGCTGTTTATTATGGGGTCACAGTGGGTCATCTCTCTAAGGAAGACAATCCTCCATTGAATGACCTCATCCTGTGTTATGGTGGCTGGAATATTCGCGTACAAAAGTTTGACAAGTATGTGCAATAATGCAAACTATAGAAATAGGATAGCACTTGAATACCCAGGAGGAGTAATTTTATTCACTCATGATATCAATTCTGGTAATAAAGCATCTTGTTTGGGTCAAAAGGCAAAAAAAATCTCTTAGGGTAACAGTTGTTATGTAATTTTTTACACATTTCTCCATGTGGGTTGTGAGTTTAAATCCCAGGTCCACAGATCCATAGATGTTCTCATTCATGAGTGAGGTATCAATGTTGGCGCTTAATGAAATTGCTTGTCCACTGGGCAACTGTAAATGAACTGATAGCCTGGACATGTACAGTAATCTGTTGGTCCAAGTGCCTGAGCTAACAAATTGTTCATTTCTTGCTAAGAAAGGTCAAACCATTAATGGCAAGCCGCAGATCACAAGGAGACAGTATCTGACAGACTCTGATGGAGACCTAAGGATATTTCTAGGGAACACCAGATAGAATCAGTGGGGCAGGAGGTAGCACAGATATAGATGACAATAAAGTGGAAAACATATGGTTTAGTTAGCTTTTGAACGATTGTGTTACTAAGAACAGGGGGCTGGAAGCTACACTATATTGCCAAAAGTTTTGGGACACCCCTTCAGATTATTAAATTCAGGTGTTGTTTTTCAGGGGTTGGGCTCGGCCCCTTAGTTCCAGTGAAAGGAACTCTTAATGCTTCAGCTTCATACCAAGACATTTTGGACAATTTCATGCTCTTTGTGGGAACAGTTTGTTCCACAATGACCGCACACCAGTGACCACAGCAAGGTCCATAAAGACATGGATGAATGAGTTTGGTGTGGAGGAACTTGACTGGCCTGTACAGAGTCCTGACCTCAACCCCATAGAACACCTTTGGGATGAATTAGAGCGGAGACTGTGAGCCAGGCCTTCTCATCCAACATCAGTGCCTGACCTCACAAATGCGTTTCTAGAGGAATGGTCAAAAATTCCTATAAACACACTTCTGAACCTTGTGGAAAGCCTTCCCAGAAGAGTTGAAGCTGTTATAGCTGCAAAGGGCGGGGCAACTCCATATTACATTCATGTGCATGTAAAGGCAGATGTCCCAGATTTGGACGTCTCTAATTCACTGCACTGGTGTACAGTCATGTTGGAACAGGAAGGGGTCATCCCAAAACTGTATTTAAAATGGAATATTTGCCTCTCCATTAAATGGTGCTTTGACATACAGTATACACAGCTGGACCTACAAATGCATTAGCGTTTTATAAAGTTCCAAGTAAAGCAAGAAATACTCCAGAATTTCGTTGTACTTCATGCACATCATGCTTCATATCAAAATGTTTTGGTATGGAGCTGAAGCATTAAGAGTTCCTTTCACTGGAACTAAGGGGCCGAGCCCAACCCCTGAAAAACAACACCTGAACTCAATTATTTGGAGGGGTGTCCCAAAACTTTTGGCAATCTAGTGTGTGTAGGATGTGCTGGAGAGGTATTGTAATAGGGAGTTACGACTGGTTCCATCTTGTGAGAGCAGGCTTTGGCTTAGAGATTGATGTAGAAAGGCTGGTTACTCAAACCTGAATACTTCTGAATACTTAAGCAGTGTCGGTGTGTGTGTGTGTGTGTTTTGTAAGTCTGTTAGATTTGTTGATTTTGATATGAAGCATGAGCCACCTCAGAACATCATAAGTAGATAAGTGCAACGAAATTTTCTGCTTGGAACTTTATATTCATTTGTAATTTTTATAAGTCCAGCTGTGTATACTGTATGTCAAAGTACCGTTTAATGGAAAGGTAAATATTCCAAGTCAAATACATTACACAGGGTTTTCAAAATAGTAAAATACATACTTAGACAAATTGCAATACTTGATTTGACTGCAAACATTTGAGGAAAACAATATTTAATTTATCTGATCTTTTTCCAGCATACATTGGTGTTAAATAATGACATTTATTACTAATAAGATTAGTGAATACTACTACTACTATTATTATTATTATTATTATTATTATTATTATTATTATTATTATTATTTAAAGATAAATCCATGTATGCGTGGCTACACCAACTAGTAGAGACACTAGGAAACATAACATGAAATTATACTTAATAAAAGCAGATACAGGATTTAAATAATTAAATTGTTTTACTAGTTATGAGTTCAGCTAAGGCTCCGCAGGCTGACGAAATAAAATTGCAGACAAATTGCACATGATTGCAGATATAATGATGTGTACAGTAAGGAACATCAAGCTGGCAGATTTGATTTCAGTATGAATTTGAATATGTGTAATAATGAGCAATTTCTGATAACAGTTGTGGATTTTTATATCAGAGTACAAGTCATGAACTAAAACATTTGTTTAGCTATTGCAAGCATGTCTCAATGTCACTTATTAACCAACAAGGTAAGCAAGGCAACTGACCATTCTTTATATGAAGGCTATTATTTAAAAATTAATTGTGATTGATACAAGTAGTGTTACATGTTCTGGGAATGTGCCTTAACAATGGGTACACACTTATCATTGTCCATTTGGCGACTGTAAAATGAATGTGCACAATTGTGTTATCAAATCAATCATGAATTGTAAATGTAACAATAGTTTACTAAAGCAATTGCATCAGGTTTTTTAAATGTTTCACAGTTTAGATCATATGCCACCTGCAAATAGACCTTTTTTTGACCTTGTTGCATTGACAGTGTATTGCCTGTTTAGCTTTGTGCTGCATAATGTTGTGCTCAGGCATAACATTATGACCACCTGCCTAATATGGTGTTGGTCCCCCTTTTGCAGCCAAAACAGCCCTGACCCGTCGAGGCATGGACTCTACTAGATCCCTGATGGTTTGCTGTGGTATCTGGCACCAAGATGTTAGCAGCAGATCCTTTAAGTCCTCCAAGTTGCAAGGTGAGGCCTTCATGGATCGGACTTGTTTGTCCAACAGACATTTGATTGGATTGAGATCTGAGGCCAAGTCAACACCTCAATCTGGTTGTTGTGCTCATCAAACTATTCCTGAACCATTTCTGCAGTTTTGGAGATTCTCTGATCCAGTGGTCTAGCCATCACAATTTGGTCCTTGTCAAACTCGCTCAAATCCTTACTCTTGTCCATTTTTCCTGCTTCTAACACATCAACTTTGAGCACAAAATGTTCACTTGCTGCCTAATATATCCCACCCACTAACAGGTGCCATGATAAGGAGATCATCAGTCTTATTCACTTCACCTGTCAGTGCTCATAATGTTATGCCTGACCGGTGTACCTCTTATTACTTGTACTAAACGATTTCAGATATTTCAACCACTCAACCTTCTCTGTCACCAACAGGTGATAATGTTATGCCTGATCTGTGTATACTGTAATATGATGTCACGTGAAATGATATGATATTGTGGCTTTGGCATTTACAGTAAGTATTCATTTGGCAGCAGAATAAAATGTTAAATATACAGAAACAACACACTAAGTCATGTAATGGACATTTCAGTGGATAATCATTTTTGTCTTGCTGATTTCCAGTGAAAACACTGTAGTGGGAGTGCACCAGAACCAGCAGCTTTAGGGCCAGTTTTTTTCCTTCAGCCATAAAACTACTGAACTCTACACTACACCGCTAGGACACTCATGTCTGTGTAATTAATGTACATATTGTCTTTTCATAGATTACACCTATATTACAACTATATAACTATATATATATATATCATATGCAAACATATAAGCATATACAAACTATATATTTATATATACTATCTGTATATTCACTGTATATTATCTGTTACTGTTGTACATACATTGTACATAATGCACACATTTTTAGCACAATTATAATTACACCTGTCACTTTATCTGCTGTAAATTCTACCTGCACACACTTCTCTATGCACACTCTGACATAGCCTTATTTATTGATGTACATATTTACATATTTATCTGCACTTGTTCATTTGCACAATCTACTATTCGCACTTCTGGTAGATGCTAAACAGCATTTCGTTGCTATGTACCTGTACTTTGCAATGACAATAAAGTTGTATCTATCTATCTATCTATCTATCTATCTATCTATCTATCTATCTATCTATCTATCTATCTATCTATCTATCTATCTATCTATCTGTCTATATATATATATATATATATATATATATATATATATATATATATATAAATGACCTAGAGCACATGTTCCTCAAAGTAAAGACAAGGCACTAAAGAAGGACTAAAGATGAGCTTTTAATTAGCTGAGTATTGGGAGCTGGGGAAAATATTAAAATATGCAGGACAGTGGTAGTCACATGGGTAGTCCAGGACCAGAGTTGGGAACATGTGGACTACAGCAACAGTTCTTTCCTTCCCTGTTTTTTTTTATTGGGTTTTACAAAACAAAACATTAGTAAAAAAATAATTTAAGTTAAGGTAAGAAAAAGTAAAATAAATGAAGTAAAATAAAGTAAAATAAATAATAAAAATAAAAAATTAATTTAAGAAAATTTAAAAAAGAAAGAAAGTAAAAAAGTAAATTAAACAAAAAATAAAAATAAAAAATAAAAAGAAATCCCTATCCATTCACATTCAAGTGTATCTGTAATATATAAATAAATGACCAGACCATCACCCCCACTACAGCGAACACGATATTAACTCTCAGCCAATCCGAGAAAGTCATGTCAGTCCAAGGAGGGTGAAAAAAGACACAGCAACAATTCACCACAAACCTTAGGTGTACATGAAGTGGAAATGTATGCCATCTACTGGTCCAGTTACCTAACTGAATCTGAATGACCAGAGGATTACAATCTATTGATTAACTGGTCATCTTATTTTTACTGTCTGGTCACCATTTCGGTGCTTTTCAGCTGTTATATGAATTATATTATACTTGAATAATTTTTCATTATATATATAATGTTTATTGTCTTCATGATAAGGAGAGTCAGTATGATGTAATGCTGTAAAAGATTTAAAAAAAATAATATCAATAATGTTTAGTAGAGGGATTTAAATAAACATCACTTGATACCATTTTACAAATGAACTTGAACAAAAAGAGGACACTACTTAACACAAAGGTAATCCTCTTATGGTGTGTAAGCATCAGGCTTAAATTCTGTTGCTGTCCAGACTGGATTCCTTCTCCAGACATTTTCTGTCTGCAAAGCAGACTTAATGTGGAGGCAACACCTGTATGGTGAAATATGTGCTTTCAGTTTTTCGGCAATACAGTGGACAGAACCGGTGAAGAAGTCTTAGAGGAAAGATTTAGAACCAAGATGTTTAGAAGAAGCACAATGAAATGGTACGTCCAGAGGACCAAGAAACCGAAGAAAGCTAGATGCTGGAGGAAGAAGAAAAGGATTGTCAGGATCCTGAAGCAACACAGAGAGCTGTTAGTGAGTGAGCTAGATGTGAACAAGGTGCTTCCATGCCTATTGTACAAGAAGGTCTTTTCTCTCAGTGAATACACAGAGCTCCTGGGCCAAGAGTCCAGCAGAAAGAGGGCAGAGCTTTTCTTGGATCAGATCATGGAAAAGGGCCCAGATGCTTTTTACTCCTTCTGCTCTGTGCTGGAGGAAGTGTCTCCTCACCTGCTCACATGCTTCCTGTTGGGACATGAAGGTATTCCTGTCTAGTTATCACCAGTAAATGGTTTATTCTGGGAGAGGTGAATGTCCAGTCTGTCTCATTTCAGACTACATCAGTTATTTACTTCAAGGCTATATATTTTTGAGGATTATATGGGGTAGGCCATTTTGTAACTTTTATACAAGCGTTGCAGTAGCGAATAATTAATAAAAAATTAAAAAATGCAGTTAAAATATGTGCCAGATAACAAATAATCACACAAACATTCAATGGCTGTAAATAAAAAAGACAAAGGAAATACAAACATTGAATTTTTTTACATGAAATAAATAATTTGTTTATTTATTTGTTTTTGTTTTATTTGTTTGTTTATGTCTCTATTTATTTATGTATTTATTAAGTATATCCTATTTATTTATTTATTTATTTATTATCTATTTATTTATTTATTTATGTTTTTATTTATTTATCTATTTTTTTATTAATTTACTATTTTTATTTACCTATTTTTTATTTACCTATTTTTTATTATTTACTATATTTATTTATTTATTTATTTATTATTTTTTTATTATTTTTTTTTTATTATTATTTTTACTTTTATTTTTTTTTTAAATCTCCTTTATATCTGGGAAATTTCATTTAGTGGCAGAAATATTTTACTGCTATGACAACAGATTAAAGACACCAACAGGCCCTTATAATCCCAGAGGCAGACAGGATAAGCTTTAGACAACATGAACCACCAACTGCCTGCTCAGCACAACCTATAGATTTATAGAAACCTATAGATTTGTCCTGATTACTGTATGTAGCCTACTGCAGACCTGCAGAGGAAACTTCACTAAACCTGCACAGGCCACTAATGCAGAAAATAGCCACCTAAATCCACACCACTGAGCAGATTACCAGCTAACCATTCAGACCAGCCACGACAAGCTGAATTCAGATGATTGAACTCAAAGGATACAGATTACCAGTAATAGCCTTTAAAGATCTGGAATTGGGGAAGAATATGGAACGGATTTAGTTAATTATAGCAATTATGTTAATTGTTAAAAAATGGCTTTTGTGCTGTGATGTTGTAGTGAGTATGTGTCTAATAACATGTGAATTTTAATGCTTTTATTTCACTGTTCATCACCTGTGAACATGGATTAAGGCCATGCAGTGCTTTTCCAAACAAATAAACAATGCAATGATTTGCAGAAATGAGTTGAAATGTTGGAATAATTGCTGATTATTTACAATTTATAGACCCAGTGTGCAGCCATCTTATAGCTTTCATGTTCAGCACTCACACAACTTGATTTACATCAATTTTTATATTTATATTTTTAAAAAATATTACCCGTGATCCATGGCAGATGGCTATAACTGAATAAGGTATGTTCCATTCTTGTGTAGTTTGCACAGAATTATTAATTGACTAATCAATTAAATCCATCATTTCTCCTTTATAGGCATCTCAGGTGGGCAAAATAAAAAGCAGGGAGAAAATCTGCCACCTCGCAGTCAGGAAGATGTCTTTTCCAAGGAAGAGGGAACAGTTTGTTATGCCCCTTTGTATACAGATCCTCTTTTTGATACGCGGTAAGACATTACTCCTTGCGTGGCAAAAGGTTCCTTCAGCTGCCGTTAGGGTTGCTGTCGAAACGGATCCCAGCCTGAGAGAATCAGTTCTAACCCTTTACTATTAATTTATCTCCAGTTTTTTTGATAGACAATAATACAAAATGTACTGTATGCTAAAACAATTCAAAAATGACCCCGCCTAAAAAAAAAATAAAAAAAAAATTGTATATTTTTATTTCTTGAACTAATTTCAGTAATAAAAATCAGAAAAAAAAACTTTGACATAAATACAATAATTCATGCAGTAAAGGGCTAAATGTAGTAAAGTACACAACTTCACCATGACTGATTGTGTGGTCAATGGATATGACCCAGGATTTAATAAAAAATAAAAATGTAAAATAATAATAATAATAATAATAATAATAATAATAATAATAATAATAATAATAATAATAATAATAATAATAAATAATTTAATTAATAACTAACTATAATAAATAAATACATAATAAATAAATACATAAACAATAAAAATTAATAAATAAACTGATAAATAAAAATTACATATAAATAAATAAATTAATAAATAAAAATGTTAAATTAATAATAATAATAATACATAAATAAATAAATACATAAACAATACAAATTAATAAATAAACTGATAAACACAAATTACATATAAATTAATAAATGAATAAACAAATAAAATAAATGTATAAATACAAATGTAAAAAATAAAAATAAATAATAATAATAATAATAATAATAATTAATAACTATCTAAATAAACAAACAAACAAATAAATAAATAAATAAATAAATAAATAAAATTTTTAAATGAATAAAATAAATGAAATAAATTTTAAAAAGAAATGAAAGGGGAGATTTATCTTCTTTATCTTATCTTTCATGCCAAGTGTTTCTCATATAATACGTTTGACTTTTCATATTTATATCTACTTCATATTTACTCTCTTAGCATTTTTCTCACCTTTTGCTGGTATTCTCTACATGAAGTATTTAACTAAATAATAAATAAACCCTGGACACATTGAGCATTTTAATTCTTCCTTTAGTTTAGTGCGTCAAGGGACTAACCACCTACTGGGTTATTAACTAGCTTTAAATGAAATGACTCTGAGAGTGATGCAAAAGTAATTACGCTTTCCAAAGTAAGCCCAGCGGCTCTTTGTGGCATGGCAGATGGGCCTCGTTTAACTGATTACATCTATGATTTGATTAAATTCTACTTTTAGTCCCATGTACCACAGAGTCATCCTGTTATCAAGGTCATTTGAAAATGTGCCCTTAGCTCTGGACACTTGCTTACATCACCATTATAAGGTTGCTTACCTCAACATTCATTTTTGCTTTGAAATACTGTAGTGGTATTTTGTGGATATGACTCTAGGCATTTATTAGGCTGGAAGGGAAGATTTTGCATTTTCTTTCCCTGAAGCTATACACAGTGCATTGTTTTTTAATGCATAGTGTGACAGTGGCATTGCGTGTGCATGGGTGTATGCAGCGTAACATGCACAGATGCCTGAAAGAGGGTTTGTGTGTGTGTGTGTGTGTGTTTGTTTGTGTGTGTGTGTGTGTCCAAAATAAGGCTGAGTTTTATAGAGAGCTGGACAACAGCACTGGGATATGGGTGAAGTATATCGATAAAGAGAGCATGAAACGTTCAGTGGAATTTGAACTCACAATTCGATTGATGATGCAAGCCATCCTTGGCCGGGAGCAAATAAGGAAAATTGCCCATGCTTTCTCTCTCTCTCTCTCTCCTGTCAGTCACAGTGACAGTTAGGTGGGTTTCTGCAAGCTCATGTACTGCATGTGGAAGAGGAGAGGTAATGCATTCCTCTTTTATTCTGTCCTGTGATGTAGCTTGGGCAGCGATTCAAAAGAAGAAAGAAAGAAAGAAAGAAAGAAAGAAAGAAAGAAAGAAAGAAAGAAAGAAAGAAAGAAAGAAAGAAAGAAAGAAAGAAAGAAAGAAAGAAAGAAAGCACATTATAGCATACAGGATAAGAGTATACTTCATGAGGAAGAGGAAGGTAATGTGTTTCTTTAACCTGTCCTGTGATGAAGCCTGGGCAGCCATTCAGAAACATTCCCTAGGCTAGCTGCGTGTGCTTGGAGGAAGCACATGTTCTCCTTCACCCTTCCAGTTACCCGTACTGCATGTTAGTGACCTGTGCATGAGAACTGGCAGGTGACCAGACTGGAGAGAAAACTGGGGTAACAAAAACTGAGATAGAATTTCATGGTGTACACACACACACACACACACACACTCTCGCTCTCTCTCTATCTCTCTCTCTCTCTCTCTCTCTCACTCTCACGCACACACACACACACACTCTCTCTCCCTCTCTCTCGCTCTCTCACGCACACACACACACACACACATTGAAATTATTTTTGTCATATCTAGTAGAATAGAGATACACACGCACAGAAACAAAGCAAAGCGCTGGAGAATGTGAATGAATCAGACATTGAAGAAAGCTCAGACAGCAGAAAAAACATGCTTATGGACAGAAGTGAGAGAGCGATGCAGTGCTCCAGCATGTAAGGACCAGCATTTCTAATCCAGCTTCCTGTTTCAAAATTCACTGACACACTCGAATAAACAGGGGTCATGAATTCAGAACTGCTCAGCTGCTGACACTGGCTATTAGAAGCTTGTCTGACCGTATTATAAATCCCATTTTGTCTCTGAAGACACGTGTTCGTGTGAACACATGCAATATATATAGAAAGCAATGAAAACAAATAACTTTTATATTCTTTTATCTTATAACTCTATCAGAAACTGTTGACATGAACAGAATAAACCTTGCTATATGTCTCTTTTTGGAGATAGCTTTAAGCTCTGCTTCTGCTTGACATTTGGATGTAAATTGTGTGTGTACTTGCAGTATGTTAGCTCTTTTGTGTATGTGTGGCTCTGAGAGTGTGTGTAATTGTGTGTTTATGTGTGCATCAATGAGGTTGTTTTAAGCCTGGCGCAATCTGACAGGCCTTCACTTCCTTTATGTCAGGCTTTAACCCAGTGAAGCATAATTTCAAACAAATTATAATAAAAGTCACGATCCATAAACACACACACACACACACACGAATGCTCTTGCTGAATAGAAAGGAAATTAATTGCTATGGCAGGTCCAGCATTGCAGGGATGGCTACAATATTTATCTTTTGGGTTTTTCACTCTGTCCATGCCTGTCCGGTGTTGTTAACTTTCTTGCTGACTTCAACCAAACATGCTCCTCTAAATCATAACCCCAGGCCTCACTCAGTGGGCGCAAGCATACGTGCAAGGACATATTCTGCCTGGCCTTGTTCTTCAACTCACTAAAAACAGTAATGATTTCTAATCATTCGGATCATATGTAGTAAATTAAGTACACAGTTCTCATTGCCTCTTCTTTTGCTTACCCTACACTACTAGTGTATTACCCTACTGTGTGTTATAAACAGGCTCGCTCGATTTCCGTCCTGACTTAAATCACGTGCATGTGCTTTCACAGTTTTCACTGCTGACACAAAAAGAACATGAGCCAAAGCCAGTTAGCATATTTGCTCTTGAGCCAAAGTCCTTTATACAGTGTGGATGTCTGCAGAATTCAGGTCCTTATTGGTTAAAAATAACTAGGCTGAAATCCCGGTCTGTCAGGTTAAAAGAAAAAGGAGAAAGAGAGAGAGTGATGGAAAGGAGAGAGAGAGAGAGAGAGAGATAGATAGATAGAGAGAGAGAGAGAGAGAGAGAGAGTGCTCTACTCCGATGACTCACCTCACAGCACAGAGCAAGAGAGAGAGCACTGCGACAGCAATGAAGTGTGACTTGTGTGTGTGTGTGTGTGTGTGTGTGGTGTGCATAGAAGTGTGTGTATTGGAATTTATGTGATATTTTAGCATGTGGCCAAGCCTGATTGTGTTTTCTACTGGTGCAGTGTACTCATGTGGAGAAGACCTTCCTGGCATCTCCTTTGTTCGGTGCAAAAAGCTATAAATCACACTGTTCCAGCTGGAGAAGATGCTTAAGGCTCAGGCCAGCTTTCGCCTCAGGGAATCGACTTTGAGCCCTACAAACCATTCCTGATCTCTTTTTTTCCTCCACACAGAAACCCAAGGAGTAGAGATAGGCCATGGGAAGGAGGGCATTTTACACTTGTCCTATTTAATGCACTGTAAATGTTTTCTGCCTGACATCAGGGAAACCAAAAATGTGAATAGTGTACAAATAATAATAATAATAATAATAATAATAATAATAATAATAATAATAATAATAATAATAATAATAATAATAATTATTATTATTATTATTATTATTATTATTATTATTAATAATTAATAATTAATAATTAATAATAATAAAATCATTTCTGATTCTGGAAAATCACTGGAAACTAAAATCAGCCTACTGAGGGCAGGATTTAAAATCACACCAAAAATAAAAATAAAAAAAACTAAAAACTACAGGCTGCTCGAACATGCATGAATTTAATCACGATAACTCATAATCTGGCCCCAGCGTGCCTGTATGCATTCCCAACAATGTCTGCGCATGCTCCTGATGAGATGGCGGATGGTGTCCTGTGGGATCTCTTACCAGACTTGCATCAGGGCATCAGTGAACTCCTGGACAATCTGTGGTCCATCTGGAATGTCCCAAAGGTTCTCACTTGAATTCAGGTCTGAGGAATGTGAGGGCCAGTCAATGTCATCAATGCCTTCATCCAGAAACTGCCTACACACTCTGGCCACCGTGGCTGGGCATTGTCATTCCCCAGGAGGAACCCAGGCCACACTGCACCAGCATAAGGTCTGACACTGGCTCTGAGGATTTCATCCCAGTACCTAACTGCAGTAAGGGTACTGTTGGCTAACATGTGGAGGTCTGTCCGGCCCTCCAAGGATATTCCTATAACTGAAGGTCATGTTGCAAGTAGCATAACATTCCCTGTTGACTCTTCAGACTCTTTCAAGTGTGAACCTGCTCTCATTCAAGCTCCATGGTGCTAAGCTGCAAGCACAGTTCTTACGGGAGGATATCAGGCCCTTCTGCCACCATCATGGAGTCTGTTTCTGACAGTTTGGTCAGAGATACACCAAACAGGCATAACATTATGACCACCTGCCTAATATCGTGTTGGTCCCCCTTTTGCTGCCAAAACAGCCCTGATCCATCACGCACTGTGTATTCTGACCCCTTTCTATCAGAACCAGCATTAACTTCTTCAGCAATTTGAGCAGCAGTAGCTCGTCTGTTGGATCGGATCACACGGGCCAGCCTTCTCTCCCCACGTGCATCAATGAGCCTTGGCCACCCATGACTCTGTCTCTAGTTCACCACTGTTCCTTCCTTGGACCACTTTTCGTAGATACTGACCACTGCAGACCGGGAACACCCCACAAGAACTGCAGTTTTGGAGATGCTCTGATCCAGTGGTCTAGACATCACAATTTGGCCCTTCGTCAAACTCGCTCAAATCCTTACGCTTGTCCATTTTTCCTGCTTCTAACATCAACTTTGAGGACAAAATGTTCACTTGCTGCCTAATATATCCCACCCACTAACAGGTGCCATGATGAGGAGATCATCAGTCTTATTCACTTCACCGGTCACTGCTCAGAATGTTATACCTGATTGGTGTATGTACACCAGTAGCCTGCTGAAGGTCATTTTGTAGGACTCTGGTAGGCGCAGATGCTGTTCAACAACCATGTCCAGCTCTTCTCATGCAACAGCCCATCTCCTGGTTTCTCCTCCATGCTCTTGAAATTGTGAGATTGTTGTGACAAGGACCCTAACAAAACACAAAACTAGAGACAAATCAGTCAGGATGGATAAAGAGAGAGCAAGTGTCTATGGCCATCGTTTGCAAAACAATTTCATTTTTGGAGGATGTCTTGCTGTTGCCTCTCCAATGCACCAGTTGTCATTTTTATTTGCACCGAAGCAGCAGTTTTCTTTGCTAACTAGACAAATTGATATCCCTGAAGTTTAAATGACTTGGTGTGATACTGTGATGACTAAGTGTTCCCTTAATTTTGTGTAATAACAGTAAGATATAGATCAATATAATAACAATAATAGCCTTTTAAGACAAGTAAAACATCCCCACTTTTTTATAATACTATAATTAAGCAACTAGAAATACAATGAACACAATAAAGATCCTGAATCCTTATCCATACAGGACTCCACTGCATATGATACACTATATAGTGTTCTGCTCACTATGGAAAGAAAATGAGAGGTTCTATTCTATCCTTGTGTAGCCATATGTGTGTACACATTGTGATTAATCTGTGGGTGTGTTGGCTTGGTTTTAGGTCCAAAAATCCAAATAATAATTGAAATGAAAATGCTGTGATTTTGAGAATAAGACTTATGTGGAAAAAATAAAAGAGCCATTTCTTTTAAGTTAGCATTATTTAGCTACAGTGATAATTGTATGTGTGTGTGTGTGTGTGTGTGTGTGTGTGTGTGCACCTCTGGGGAGTACTGTAAGGAGCAGACCTGGTGCTGCAGCAGAAACTGTGCATGAATGAGAGGATGCATTAGAGCCTCAGACTGCAGTGGGAACATTGCTTGTGACCTAGTGCTATCTAAGCATCATGATATATATCCACATAGTCCCACTGTGCCAGTTCCTGTGCCTGGGCTTCAGCAGCTCAACATCCTCTTACAAACCCAGGTACTTTATATGTTACTGTATAGTATATTGTATAAAGACTGCATTTGAAAAAAATTAAAAAAAAATCCAAAGAGCTGAATAAATATTGACTGTTTGAATCCTTCAGCTTGAGCCAAATGAACACAGGGCAAAGTCAGCATTAAGGATATTGCCCATGTTGGCTACTTGTGTATTTATTATGTAGCTTTTGGCACAAATTAAGAATCAATGCACCATATATGGGTCATAAATTTGCATGAATTGGATGCCATGCTGCTGTAATTTTTCTTTGACTAAAATATTCAAATAAAACCTTATCCAAACATTTATAGAGCATCTGATTAGTTCTTTAAATCAATGATGACATCTTCTTCTTTCGGCTTTTCCCTTCAGGGTTTCCACAGCAAATCATCTCTCTCCACCTATCCCTATCTTCTGCATCCTCAACACCCACTAGCTTCATATCCTCATTTATTACATCCATATACCTCCTCTTTGGCCTTCCTCTTTGCCTCCTGCCTGGCAGCTCCATTTCCAACATTCTCCTATCAATATACTCACTCTCCCTCCTCTGGACATGTCCAAACCATCTTAATCTGGCCTCCCTAACTTTGTCCCCCAAACGTCCAACATGAGCTGTCTCGAGCTGTCACGAGCATGTACTCGTTCCTAATCCTCTCCAAGCATGTCCCTCCCAAAGAGAACCTCAACATCTTCAGCTCTGCTACCTCCAGCTCTGACTCCTGTCTCTTCCTCAGTGACACTGTTTCTAAACCATACAGTATGGCTGCTCTCACCACTGTCTTGTACACCTTCCCCTTGATTCTCACTGATATTTTTCTATCACAATGAATGATGAAATAATAACATTAAATCGCTTTACAGTTTCTGAGGTTCATTTTGTTCTATAGATTGGTGGAATAAAATTTCAGTACAGTGACGCAGTTCATGTGAATGACATAAAAACGATACAGTAATGACGCATAGTTTTAAGCCTTTGCTCAGTCACCTATGAAGTAATGACTTCTCCTGTCTGCATTAATTATCGTATTATCCCATTTGTCGTGGGTAAAAAAGGTTTTTTTTTATTCTCTTTCGATTGGGTGAAATAAAATACTGGGCCATATGCTTGCAGACTGATATAGCCTGACGTCACAAGCCTAATTACACTCATCCTTGAAATAGATTCAGCATGAACTATTTCTGTTTAATGTTCCCTTCCAATACCTCCAGCCTTAGCACTCAAGCCAGCGACTGACAATCTGCCTCATATATAGGCATAAATACTGCTAAAGATAACTCTGCAGCATTTATTTCATAGACAGTATTCATTTGATCAATTTGTACCATATGGATCCCAGTCATTAGAATGATCAAGCATTATTTTAAAGAATCGACTATCTCTGTGTAATCAGTTCCACTCTGAATATTTTAAGCAGCAGAACAAAGGCAAGAGAGAGAGACTGGAGGCTGGGTATACAGCACAGTCACTATGCCTACAGACTGCACTTACACCGATCAGGCATAACACTCTGAGCAGTGACCGGTGAAGTGAATAAGACCTCCTTATCATGGCACCTGTTAGTGGGTGGGATATATTAGGCAGCAAGTGAACATTTTGTCCTCAAAGTTGATGTGTTAGAAGCAGGAAAAATGGGCAAGCGTAAGGATTTGAGTGAGTTTGACAAAGGCCCAAATTGTGATGGCTAGACCACTGGATCAGATCATCTCCAAAACTGCAGCTCTTGTGGGGTGTTCCCAGTCTGCAGTGGTCAGTATCTATAAAGAGTATCCTTTAAGTCCTCTTAGTCTAGTAAGTCCTGTAAGGTGCAAGGTGAGGCCCATGGAAGCTCCACCTAACAACTTAAAGGATCTGCTGCTAACATCTTGGTGCCAGATACTACAGCACACCTTCAGGGATCTAGTAGAGTCCATGCCTTTACGGGTCAGGGCTGTTTTGGCAGCAAAAGGGGAACTGACACAATATTAGGCTATAATATAATATAGTATAATATAGGCTATGGTTATAATTTAATGCCTGATCGGTGTATATAGACAGTATATGGACAAAAGTATTGGGACACACCTCTTAATTATTGAATTTAAGTATTTTAATCAGATCCTTTGCTGCAGGTGTATAAAATCAAGCACCTAGCCATGCAGTCTACATTTACAAACGTTTACAAAGAAATGGGTCATTCTGAAGACCTCACTGAATTCAAGAATACTCTGATAGGATGCAATAAGTCCACAGTCAACTGTAAGTGATATTAGTGGGAAAGTGGAAACATTTAGGAACAGCAGCAACTCAGCCACAAAGCAGGAGACCACACAAAGTCACAAAGCAGGGTCACAGAGTGCTGAGGCACATGGTACTTAAAAGTCGCCAAAGCTTTGCTGATGCCGTAGCTGAAGAGCTCCGAACTTCCACTGCCATTAATATCAGCACAAAAACGGCTGGTGCTTTATGGAATGGGTTTCCATGGGAGAGCAGCTGCATGCAAGCCTCACATCACCAAAGTATAATGGCAAGCGTCAGATGGAGTAGTGTTAAGCACGCTGCCACTGGACTCTAGAGCACTGGAAATGTGTTCTGATGAATCAGGTTTCTCTGTTTGACAGTCTGATGGGCAAGTCTGGGTTTGCTGAATGCCAGGAGAACGTTACCTGACTGCATTGTGCCAAGTGTAAAGTTTGATGATTGTATGTATTGTATTTTTATACACATTAGTGCATTTTTAGTAGAATGCTATTCTTTGCTTAGAAATGCTTTTGAACTGGAAAATGGCTATTCTAATAATGTTATCAACAAGAGCCCGGGGGTCAAAAATCATAGCAAGGTGCTTGTTTTTGTCCTGAAACAACAGAAGAGCTCCTACATAATCAGAAAATGTATTTCTAGCTACCAGTGGTCCTTGCGGAACTACTCCAGTCTTGTCATAATTAGGTAAATTGAGGTTACTCATCATCTAGTGTCTATTGTCCTTTACTCAGCTTTATTAAAGTGGTGTCAGGTTTGGCTAAACCAGCTGTGTGTGAAGCCAATACAATGATTGTGAATAATTACACCCAGAGGTAGCATATAGAGAAACACGCAGTAGCCCCAGATAGAAGTCCTAATGCTGTACTCATTAAGAGGTCACCAGTAACATTTTTTGTAAAAAACTGAGATTTCTGGAGATTATTCTGGAGACCATAAAATACTCATGCTGTTCAAGAGAGACCTTTAAAGCCCAATAAACCCAATATGAATGAGGATTATTGCACAGAATATCTCAGGTTAGTCTGGATCACATGCCTTCCATTGATGCCTGTGTGCGCTAGTGGTCACCATACAGTACTTTAATATTTTATTGTTTTGCTGCTAGCATTGTCACAATCCCTCCAATCAACAGAAGCAGAAGACCTCACTCCAAGCAGTGGGACACCTAGGCCAGAACATGGGGTGACTCTGTGCCAAGCTGCTTAATGATGGATGCCAGATATATGCAAAGTAACCCTATGCTCTGTGTAGTGATGTCACTGGATTCGGACCCACAAAGTCAGAGCGGCTTTGTCTGTGATACCTTTTGGTCACCATTCACTGCCCATAAAAAACCTGCCTCGCACAAACCTTAGGCAAAGACAGTCATACTGTCAGACCCCTTGTAAGATTTTGCGTACCTCATATTTAATTATAAAGCTGGCTCTAGTTCAGCCACTGGTCCCCAACCACCCTGAGTCTTAGGTCCTCATAATTATCATCCCCATCGAAGTGGCTGACTAAAAAGGCAGTGCTTTTTATCTAATGCTTTGAAAGGGTGGAACTGAAGCTACTTTTCTACCCCAATGTGTGCCAGATATTATTATGCTTGCCTATCAGATTCAGCTAGGCCACCAAGCACAGTACCTGTCAACTTGTGACAGCATCCGCAGCGGTAATTCCCCTAGGTCTGCTGAAGCTACGGGTTTTTCAGAAGTGGGTTATCAGGCTACGTCTGGACCCCGAATGCAATAACTAGAAGTGTGTCCTTGTCTCAACAAGAGGGGCCAAGGTGCTAGCTTGTGGAAGACACAGGATTCCTAATGAAGGGGTCTGCTGCAGAGCGTTTCCCCACTGAAGAGAGATAATCACTACAGACTCTTCCTTTACGGTGTAGGGGTAAATGTGGTGCCATAGGAACACTAGAGCGTGTAGCCTTTAAGTCTCAGACAAAAGGCAAATAAGGCATCTAACAATAACTCCAAACACCATGTCATGCCAAGAAAGACTGCTACGTTCTAAATGTCTGCTTATGTTGTACCGCAATTTAGGCCATAAAATAAAGTACAAGTTTTGTTTTTTAAATACATATTTTAATAATTAATCTTTCCTTTCAAAGACTGCATTAAGAAAGAACCTTTAGGAAATTTTGTTGCACTGTACATAAAAATCACAATATCTTAAGAAAATAGCATAAAAAACAGACATAATGTTTTGAAGGTTCTGATAATCTGCTGAAACCATACTAGATGGATTTAACATTATTCCTCCCAGTGACATTCCCTCACCTGGCATCGGGATCTTGTTTAACATATCAGTCTACAATCTAAAGGTGCTCAGTTGGGGCCAGGAAAGAGCACCTCACATGGCATTGTGATCTTGTTTTAACATATCGACAGTCGACAGTCTTCATAGGTGCTCAGTTGGGCTGATGTCTGGTAATAGTGAAGGTATAACATTGTGAGCAGTGACCGGTGAAGTGAATAAGACTGATGATCTCCTCATCATAGCCCCTGTTAGTGGGTGGGATATATTAGGCAGCAAGTGAACATTTTGTCCTCAAAGTTGATGTGTCAGAAGCAGGAAAAATGGACAAGCCTGAGCAAGTTTGACGAAGGGCCAAATCGTGATGACTAGACGACTAGATCAACTAGAACAAGTGGTATCTAATAAAAGGGTATCTATCAAAAGTGGTGAACGGTGGTGAACTGGCGAAAGGGTCATGGCTGGCCAATGCTCATTGATGCACGTGGGGAGCGAAGACTGGTTCTGATAGAAAGGTGTCAGAATACACAGTGCAGGACGGGTCAGGGCTGTTTCGGCAGCAAAAGAGGGACCAATACAATATTAGCCAGGTGGCCATAATGTTATGCCTGATCAGTTTAGTTTAGGATTTAGGTGATCAGCTAGAACTTTGTTTCTGTTTCTTTCCTTTATGGGCTCCAACCATTAGAGTCTTTGTTGTCACACCTAGACTATTCAGTTGTGCTTAAACATGTATTGACTCTTCCAAGTTTTCCTCGAGTTTCTTTTTTTCCCAGTACTGGGAAAGAGATTCGATTTAAAAAAGATGGAATATTTCTTTAAGCTTTAATGCAGAGACACACACGCCTTGCTCTCTTCAGGTAGTCTTCTATTTAATCATTAGTGACTATTCCTTTTCCCTTCCCATGTCTTGCCACTACACACACACACACACACACACACACTTCACTGGCTCGTGGACGGACGCTTGGACGCTGCGGAGAAAAGCAGGCGCGTGTGTGAGGCGGAGCGCGTGAAGCTAAGTGTCGGGAGGAGGAGGAGGAGGAGGAGAGCAGAATGTGCATTTCCGGGCTAATACCGAGCGCAGTGGCGGTGTGTGTGTGTGTGTGTGTGTGTGTGTGTGTGTAGCGGTACGGCGGTGTGAGAGAGAGGAGATTCGGTGGAGAGTCTGATGGCTCCTCTCGCTCGCCTCCTCCTCTGGGAGTGTATGTCCTGTCAGTTCGGTCGCGTTCGAAATGGCGCTGTGATGATGGTGATGATGTTGATGATGATGTTGATGATGATGATGAAGATGAAGATTATGCTGAACGAGGAAGACGCGCCAGGAGCGGACGCCAGAGAATAGGAAGGAGAGCGCAGATCTAGCGGTACCTGTGCTTTTGTTTTTGGTTCGGATTTTTTTTTTATTTTTAATTTTTTAATTTTTTTGAATTATTTTTATTTTGCAAAGCAGCGAGCAATACCATGGTGAACTATCAGAAATACATAACTGTTATGCAGCTGGCCTTAGGTGTGACAGCCATCAACCGAGACCGTAGTCTGCCGCCGAGAAAGCATATGTGGTGAGTATGAGGCTCAGTGCGGGTGGCCATGCACCCTATAGGTTGGTGGGCAAAAAACAATCAGAGAAGGAGAGAGGGAAGGATGGAGCTTTAGGCTGTCATACACGAGCTACTTTTTCTTCCACGGTAGCACAGACAGACAGACAGACAGACAGACAGGGACTCTCTTTCAGTGGGGAGCACAAATATATGTCCACTTTCACTGGACACACCGTAACAAACAGGTACAGTTGTAGTGTGTAGTGTGTCTTGTGAGTGTGTGGGGACTATACTTAGTCAACTACTAGTCAACACAATCCAGTGTTGATCTAGTGTTTAGACTAGTCTACTTGGACCAACATGAAGGACTCAGGATGATGCTTCTGTACTCTTGTGTAGCTGGTCCTGATGCTGCATCGCATTAATCTCACTGGACCTAGAACTAGAAGATTTTTTTAATATATGTATATATATATATATATATATATATATATATATATATATATATATATATATATATATATATAATGGCATGCTCTTTGTTGTTTTTGTTTGATCTTTTAGTGACCCTTTCTTCTTACTCACTCTTACTCTGTCTTCCATCAACAACCACTGACCATCTATCAACCCGTTTTCATTGCTGTGTGGATTTCCTAATAAAATGGCAATTAAATGTATACGTGCTTTATGTGTTTTTCCTTCACCTCCACCATTTCCATTAAAAAACACACACACAAACAACTCTTCTTCATTGTGCAGTCATCTGTTTTTTGTTTTTCACCATACCACATTTGTCTGTGTCTCATACTATCTGTGTCTTCAAGATTCATTTGCTTAGCTTTCGCATTTCTGCACCTAATTTTTCATTAGGGCTCTTTGTTAAATATGAGTGGACTGAGACCTCGCTCCATGTGTAGGAAGATAATCCAAGTAGGATTATGCTTTGGCTTAAAAGATAACGGCGTTCTTAATTAATCAGAAGTATTGGCCACCAACGTTTGTGCAGGCTGTCCTTCAAAATGGATGACCAGTGTGTTTACTGGAAAGCAGTACGAGTCTCTTACAAGGGACGTTTAATGTTTTACAGCACACTAAGTGAATGTATGACCTATTTATATTTAAAAAATGATGTTAAAATGGTATTTTTAACGTCTATTCAGACACCATTATCTCCAGATGTCAGGTTTTTTGTGTCAGGTATTACAGCATTGAGCTGTACGTTATGTTATGCTGTACATAACTCTATGTTAGCTTTTTCTACAAATTGTACACTACTCATCATTTTCTCCACACTAGATGAGTTTTAAGCTACAGCCAATAAATGAGGTGAATAATGGGTTAATAACAGTGCTATCTCAGTCTACAGTGTCAAAGTGAAAATCGGTGACCTTCCAGCATGTTTTTTTCTATTTCAAAGTGAAGATACTTATCAGGGTCAAGGAGATAAAATGTCCTACGATTACAAACCATGAAAGAATAATGCTGGATAGGTTTTGCAGTGTGTGATGTAAGGTATTGTGAATTTACAAATTAATGTATATGGGACAAAATGTCTTGAATTTTTCATATTTTGGATGCTCTTTGTTGAGCTGAAATGATCGAAAGCACAGAGTTAATCTTCAAGAAAACAGTAAAGATTCTCTATAATAAGCATTCTTATAATTACATGATGTAACTTTAATTATAAACTATATTGCCAAAAGTTTTGGGATGTCTGCCTTTACATGCACATGAATGTAATATGGAGTTGTCCTGCCCTTTGTAGCTATAACAGCTTCAGTTCTTCTGGGAAGGCTTTCCACAAGGTTTAGGAGTGTGTTTATGGGAATTTTTGACCATTCCACTAGAATCGCACTTGTGAGGTCAGGCGCTGATGTTGGACGAGAAGGTCTGGCTCACAGTCTCCACTCTAATTCATCCCAAAGGTGTTCTATGGGGTTGAGGTCAGGACTCTGTGCAGGCCAATCAAGTTCCTCCACACCAAACTCACTCATCCATGTCTTTATGGACCTTGCTTTGGTCACTGGTGTGCAGTCATGTTGGAACAGGAAGGGGTCATCCCCAAATTGTTCCCACAAAGCATGAAATTGTCCAAAATGTCTTGGTATGAAGCTGAAGCATTAAGAGTTCCTTTCACTGGAACTAAGGGGCCGAGCCCAACCCCTGAAAAACAACACCTGAACTCAATGAGTTGGAGGGGTGTTCCAAAACTTTCGGCAATATAGTGTATTTATTTGGTGCTTCATGAAAGCAACAGGATAGCTAAACCCCAATATTTGAAAGGCTTTTAAAAAATAAAAAGCAATAAACGCCAAAGCGTAGGTGGCAGATGTGCTGAAACATCAGTCCCTGAAAGTCAAGCAGTCAATCTGAGGTTGCTAACATGGCAGATACCAAAAGCTTGTTTGTAAATTATTTATTTTTTGTTATTTTTTAAAATTATAATTAAATGTATTAATTATTCAGAGGTTGGAAAATATGAAATAATTCCTGATAATAATTGCTGTTTATAGAAAACATCACTGTTATAGGACAGTTATAATTATAAGACATAGTAAACAAAACGCAGGTAGTGTGCCTTAACTACAGAACTGGATTTTAAATCCAATCTGTTTATGTAGGCCTGTTAAGAGACAAGCTAGGCACTTCATTTTAGCTCATCTGTGCTAATAAAATCCTTTGTGCAGTTTCAGTATAGTTAATCAGATATTTTAAATCTCCACCAGAGAGCACTTCATTCCTCCACCTTGAGTTTGCCACATTCGGTTTGTTCTCAGGTGAGCCTCCCTGCCTGGGGTTTTATATCTGTCCACTTTCTACCAGAGGACCTCACAACATCCCACCTGGAAAAGAGGTAAAGGATGTGTACACACAGGATGGTAGTCTCCTGACGGATGGAGGAAGTGAAGGTTATCAGAAAGAGATTATTAGCCATGTTAGCATTATTAAGACAGAAGGATTTCTCTAGAAATATGAGCATATTATGTCCACTATGCTATTTTGTGAATTAAATGAAAATGCAGGAATAACTGTGTGACAGTGAAGTTGAAGCTATGTTGTGTGTGTATAAAACGTGCTGTCCATTTCTGTCCAGTTTGTTCTGGATCGGTGCATTTAGTGAAAATGGCTTTTTTGAAAGCCTCTTAGAGAATGTAGAGAATAGTGGATTGTAAGAACGAAGTCTTTCCCTGAGACATAATAACAGAGCAGATGTTCCTCCTCCCCACAGTCTTAAAAAACTATCCCAGTGATTAGCTTTAACCTGAATGAATCTACACAGCCTTTCTTTTATTATTATTATTTTACACACTCTTTTATGAACGTGTTTCTGTGTGTGATGTGTTTGTTTGCATGATCACATCTTTAACCAATGCAACATTTCATATATCTCCTTTACTCTTCATCCTTTCATATGGAAGAGTAATAAAAATATATTAAAAAGCCTGAATCATGCTCATCCAAAACAGTGACATCTTTTGCACTTAATCATCCTCTATTCTCACTCGAAGCTGTTGTATACTTCATTAAACTCTGAGCAATTAGTGAAGTCATCTGTAGGTGAACAGAATACTAACAGACCTGCCTTCCTGTGCAGAGCTTGTGAGGGCAGAATACACATGATTGCACTGCTTCACAATGTCCTGCTCTCAAGCAGATTCACCCTCTGGACTGTCCTGATCTGTCCCTGTCTGTAGCTAGAGTTACGGTAATTCTTGTGATTATTCCAATAGCTGTAGTGCTGATGGCAGTGTATGCGTCAGAGAGTGATGATCAGCCTCCTCTGTGGTCGTGTAGTACATATCGACTTGCTCTTTAGGCAGCATCATTATTGCTTAGGCTAATTATACCTGATGATTGCGTGTGAGGAAAATGAGAGGAGGGTTGCGTGGCTGTATGTATGATCTAACACACTTCCTCTCTGGCTTTTGTTTGTAATTACATTAGGCCTTTGCTTTCCATTAATTGAGCAGATATGTCACTGTCCTGACTGCAGTATGTGCACTTGGACTAGCCAGGAGAAGATAGTTTCTATATGCTGTTATTAATGGCACCACTTCATGTTGAAAGTAATATATCCTGCTATTCCATGATTCCCCACTAGTCTTCTCCCAGAGGCATTTAGCTCATATGCCTGATAAAGGTGAACTGAAGGTCATTCTGTTCTCCCTTTTTCTTAGCTTAACCTTTTCCTTTTCACTTTTTGTCCTTCCTCCCCTTCTTCTTTGGACCTTCTGCATTTCTTAGTATTATAGTAAGATTATGGACTACAGTACAGCTGATGCTTTTAAAATGCACTTAAATTTCCTTTTTTCATTTTCTGCCTAGAACTCTGACATAGCATCCCAGAGTATCCCTTAATCTGCTATTTAAAATAGATCCTCTTTACCAGCATTAGAAAACAGATTTGTGTTTCACAGTAATGGTAAAAGACACTCGAGGCGCTAAAACACCACTTTATTATGCAAGAAGGGAATAGATAAGATTTAGCTTTGCAATTTAAATGATTCCCAGGAATTGTTATAATTTTGGTTTCTCTTTTTTGCATTCACACCTTCACTAAACAAACATCAATTAAGTAGGCTTTATTTGTCACATATACATTACTGTACAGTGAACTTCTTTCTTCACATACCCCATCTTTCGAAGGTTAGGGGCAGAGCACAGGGTCAGGGGGCTCAACGGTGGCAGTTTGAATCCCGATCTTCCGATCAGCATCCCGGAGCCTTAACCACCTGAGCCACCACCGCCCTTTACTAAATAAATTATCCCCATTATTAAAGTGCCAGCAAAATCTCTTAATATTATTCAGTAACTGATTTATTCAATAATTACAGCATTGACTATTAGGAGAAGTTAGACAAGTCCTGGACTTTAAAGTGTTCAAACTCAGAAACTAAGCCTTTTTTATTTATTTATATAGACAGTTCATTTCAGGAGTTTTTGTGGTTATTAATTAGCATTATAAACATTATATATATATATATATTAATATTGAGTTGTCCCGCCCTTGTATAACAGCTTCAACTCTTCTGGGAAGGCTTTCCACAAAGTTTAGGAGTGTGTTTATGGGAATTTTTGACCATTCCTCTAGAAGCGCATTTGTGAGGTCAGGCACTGATGTTGGATGAGAAGGTCTGGCTCACAGTCTCCGCTTTAATTCATCCCAAAGGTGTTCTATGGGGTTGAGGTCAGGACTCTGTGCAGGCCAGTCAAGTTCCTCCACACCAAACTCACTCATCCATGTCTTTATGGACCTTGCTTTGTGCACTGGTGTGCAGTCATGTTGGAACAGGAAGGGGTCATCCCAAATTGTTCCCACAAAGCATGAAATTGTCTAAAATGTCTTGGTATGAAGCTGAAGCATTAAGAGTTCCTTTCACTGGAACTAAGTGGCCGAGTCCAACCCCTGAAAAACAACACCTGAACTCAATGATTTGAAGGGGTATCCCAAAACGTTTGGCAATATAGTGTCCATTTTTATTTGTCAGTATAAGCAGTATAACCATCTTAAACTAGATTTCTTTTAAGCTACTGCAAGTGAAAACACATATGTAATTATGAATGATGAATGCTGTACTCATGTTGGATAAAATCTGTAGAAAATCTGTGATCATTTTAAAAATTTGCAAACTCCTCTGAATACCACGGAGTATGTTTGAATTTGCATTAATATCTGCAATCGTCATTTTGTCCTGTATGAATTCTCACAGTGATTTTGCAGGAGTTGCAGAATAATATTCTAATTCTTTTTAAGAAATCAGAAGGCTGTTTGTAACATGTTCTCAGTGAATCCTAATTTCCCGTAGTGTCAGGGTTGCTATGATCAACTGAAACGGCTGCAACGGGCGATCGCTATTGTTGGATTGAATCTATGTGTTCTCAAGAATCCTGCTGAATAATGAATGTATAGTTTTGCATGTGAGATGCTTTGAAGTCCAATAAGAGTAAATGTGGCATGAATTATTGATGATTAGGATTTAATAAACAAGTTAATGACTGTGTGGTATTAATTCGACAAGAAAATTGTTTAACATCAATTTAGTTCTGTAGCTTTGAACAGCAAGCGCCACAGGTTTGTTTGATTTTCCTGGGGGTGTCTGAGCCACGATATGTAAACTGACATCCCCCGGGATGCCGTTATGTAATTCCATCCTGCCAGTTGTGCTTACACTATTTCTGATATAATGGCTGTTTTTTTCATTAATGTGGACGAAAGTAGTGTGTGTGAATGATTCTGCGAGATCTGGTGTCCGTGAAATCTTTTTTATTTTATGTAGCTTTGTGCATGGTGGCAACTCTTCATCCAGGAGGGGTGGATGAAGGACACAGTATTTCATTGTTCCATTACAACGACTGATTTAAAATGATGACAATTCTGTTTATTAGCTCTAAATGACCACATTTGGAGCATTAACCATATTTTATTATATGTTGTATATTTAGAGTAGAAATACTGAATAAATCCCATGTAGAGAGAAACTAAATTGTGTGTGTGTGTGTGTGTGTGTGTGTGTGTGTGTGGGAGAGAGAGAGAGAGAGAGAGAGAGAGAGAGAAAGAGAGAAAACAAGTGAGAGAGAGAGAGAACAATAGAGAGGTTAATGTGGTTATATTATGATTCTTCACTATAATACAATGTATGTTCTAACAAAGTGCAAATATGATAAATGATAAAGTATTTTTTAACAGACACCGCATAACCAAGTGTATTGTTTTATGGTTATTTAAAATATTCCCCATGTTGCCATGATATAGTACAGAACACTATAGAATGGATTGAGATTCTACGATAGAGTATACAGCATGTATGTAATGTGTAATATACACTGATCAGGCATAACATTATGACCACCTGCCTAATATTGTGTTGGTCCCCCTTTTGCTGCCAAAACAGCCCTGACCCGTCATGCACCGCGTATTCTGACACCTTTCTATCAGAACCAGCATTAACATCTCCAACAGTAGCTCGTCTGTTGGATCGGATCACACGGGCCAGCCTTCTCTCCCCACGTACATCAATGAGCCTTGGCCGCCCATGTCCCTGTCACCGGTTCTCCACTGTCCCTTCCTTGGACCACTTTTGACAGATACTGACCACTGCAGACCGGGAACACCCCACAAGAGCTGCAGTTTTGGAGATGTTCTGATCCAGTGGTCTAGCCATCACAATTTGGCCCTTCGTCAAACTCACTCAAAACCTTACACTTGTCCATTTTTCCTGCTTCTAACACATCAACTTTGAGGACAAAATGTTCACTTGCTGCCTAATATATCCCACCCACTAACAGGGGCCATGATGAGGAGATCATCAGTGTTATTCACTTCACCGGTCACTGCTCAGAATGTTAAGCCTGATCAGTGTATACTATGTTATATGTAATTTCTATTATGCTAAGTACTATAGCTTTGACTATGTGGAACTTAATAAGTTTAAATTAAAAATGTGCTTTATTTGAAATGACTACAAAAAAACATTCTGATGTCTTCTGTAACAATATGTTCTCTTCTCTTTCTTTTCCCCTTTTTGTGCTCGATTCCCAGGATTTTTCCCAAACACGAAAAAGATAAATACGGTCCAGCTGTGTAAGTGGCTTGGTTTTTTTCCCTTCACCTCTGCTTTAACCATGACTTCTTTGACTGCATTGAGGACAACTTCTAAACAAAAATTCTTGTGATTGTTTTTTCTTATTTCTAGCTACTACCCTAAGATCCACAAATTCATCGCCACCCCAGAAATCTCTGCATTGGCTGAATCAGAAGACTCAGTGCAGGGCAAACCATCGCTGCGTAGAATCAAGGGACGAATCCACCGCAGCAAGAGCCTGGACAGTATCGACCTACTGGACTCCAATGTGAGTTAAAGACTGCACTGAGAGCAATAATTTGAGTGTGTGTGTGTGTGTGTGTGTGTATGTGTGCAGTAGTAGAGATAAGCTCAAGTGAATGTGACTCTTGTTCATCACAATAGCATGACAATAGCATTTTTTTTTTTTGCTAAATTAATTCCAAACATAAACATTTACATGAATGTTTCTCAGGTGATTTTATTATTGCAAAAGACCATGGACTAAAACATACGCATTTTTTAAATGAATCAATTAAATATGAACATTTACAAAGGCTAAGGTTTAAGGCTAAAGAAAGCAATTAAAACTTAATTTGTTTTCAACTAAATCCTACTCTTCATCCTCATGACTTTTTGATGTTTAAAGCTTCAAACTTTCTTTAATTATGTACTATACACCGATCAGGCATAACATTATGACCACCGGCCTAATGTGTTGGTTCCTCTTTCGCTGCCAAAACAGCCCTGACCCGTCCTGCACTGTGTATTCTGACCCCTTTCTATCAGAACCAGCATTAACTTCTTCAGGAATTTGAGCAACAGTAGCTCGTCTGTTGGATCAGATCACACGGGCCAGCCTTCTCTCCCCACGTGCATCAGTGAGCCTCGGCCACCCATGACCCTGTCTCCGGTTCACCACTGTTCCTTCCTTGGACCACTTTTGATAGATACTGACCACTGCAGACTGGGAACACCCCACAAGAGCTGCAGTTTTGGAGATGCTCTGATCCAGTGGTCTAGCCATCACAATTTGGCCCTTTTGGTCAAAATCCCTCAAATCCTTACGCTTGTCCATTTTTCCTGCTTCTAACATCAACTTTGAGGACAAAATGTTCACTTGCTGCCTAATATATCCCACCCACTAACAGGTGCCATGATGAGGAGATCATCAGTCTTATTCACGTCACCTGTCAGTGCTCATAATGTTATGCCTGATTAGTGTAAATGCTTAAAATCAGCCAGCATATACTGTTTGTGTAAACAATTCAAATGCTTCATAGATTATGTACGCAGTCTTGCTTAACATTAAATCTAACTGATCATGAAGATTAGATTCTTCTCCAATCACGTGCGTCATGATTACACATGAATCACCGTCCTCCCCTTAGGTGTGTGTGGCATTATTATCAGGGGCATTATTAAACAGGTTATTCATGTTGGCTACTTGGAATTTAAAATGTTAGTCTGTTGCAGGTGTGTGAGATTCTCTATGCATGACCACACTGCCCCATATCCCCATATTGTGGTGATTAGTGGAGTGGGATTAGATGGCAATTCAGGGTGTTGATATCTCCTGTAAGTTTATAGACACCAATGTGAATATAGCTTATGTACACCGTATAATGCTGCGTAACCATGTTTGATGCCTCTGGGTGTTACACTGTGTGTTTAAGTCTGCAGTTATAGCACCCTGTCATTTTAAGACTTACGTAATGATACTCTCTGAAAGCCTGCTGTGGTTTAGTAGCGTTATTTGTTGAGAGAGCTAGATTTAAAGCAAATCTTTAATAGCAAACTGTACATTTAAATGGAATTGTAAGTAAAACATGTCACTCTTGACAATCAGAAAAGTTGACTTGTAGACTTTCTGTATTAGAAAGAAGCACATATATTCCTTGTGATCATTTCCTTTATCCTTTAGCTTTAAAATATGTTAAAATGTGCAGGTTTGTGCACATTCTGTCCAACAAAGAGCTTGATTTCGACTGGGAGTGACTACCTTCTGGCTTCTGAGATTTAAAAGCAAATCTACTGGGAGGTTATCTTAAGCATCTTGGATTGTTTTGCCAGAGTTTTTCTCCTGCTTTTGGTTTTAATATGTGCTTCTGTATCTCACTTCCATTATATTTAATGTTTCACTTTCTTTAACAACATAAACATTTCTCTGTAATATTACATTTTTCAGGACATTTTTCAAAGATACAAAAAAAACCCTCTTTTCTAGTGGCAAATTTTGTCTAAAAATGAAGCACATTTTGCGCAGTAGTGTGCACTTTTATATAAAGGAATACTACTGATATCCTGTATTAGTGTACAGTGCGTGACACCAATCAGGTATAACATTGTGAGCAGTGCCAGGTGAGGTGAATAAGACTGATGATCTCCTCATCATGGCACCTGTTAGTGGGTGGGATATATCAGGCAGCAAGTGAACATTTTGTCCTCAAAGTTGATGTGTTAGAAGCAGGAAAATTGGACAAGCGTAAGGATTTGAGGGATTTTGACCAAAAGGGCCAAATTGTGATGGCTAGACCACTGGATCAGAGCATCTCCAAAACTGCAGCTCTTGTGGGGTGTTCCCGGTCTGCAGTGGTCAGTATCTATCAAAAGTTGTCCAAAGAAGGAACAGTGGTGAACCGGAAACAGGGTCATGGGTGGCCGAGGCTCATTGATGCACATGGGGAGAGAAGGCTGGTCCGTGTGGTCCAATCCAACAGATGAGCTACTGTTGAAAATGCTGGTTCTGATAGAAAGGTTCGAGAATACACAGTGCATGTCGGGTCAGGATTGTTTTGGTAGCTAAAGCGGAACCAACACATTATTAAGCAGGTGGTCATAATGTTATACCTGATCTGTGTACATGAGTGATGCATGTAAATTTATGATGACATTTATTGTTGTGAAAATGCTTTCATCATATTATTTTGATCTGAATCTATTCTGTATTTATAAACTTGGCATTTGGAATGGGTCGACCAGGTAATTAAGAGATTGTGAGTGTTATGTTCTGTTAAATCTGTTATTGGTGTTGTGAAGGGAAACAGGTCATTCCTGTATAGTCTAATAGCAGGCTCAGTTTAATGCCAGGATTCAGCATTAACCTGATGCTGGGGTTAAGCAGCATTAACGCTACCCACAAAACCTGCTTGCTTTAGAGAGGTACATGTGCTTTTTAGTGTTCATTAAAATCTCATTCTAAATCCAGGTTTAAAAGCATTTACAGAAGAGAGGATCTTGGTGAAACAAGGGTATACCACAGCTTGGAGTATTTCGAATGTACATAGATCAGTATAGCTACCCTGGTCTCACACACACACACACACCCACACACACAGAAATTTGCTGACAGAGTCAAAACACAGCACGGTGAATGAGAGTAATAGCCCAGCGTACACTGAGTGAGTGAATGCTCGAGTGCTGCCTCTCGCTCTGCTCCATGAAAGAGAGCATTTCAAACCACCCATGGTACAGAGACCTGTACAGTTTACAACCGGAGCTAAGTATAAACATGAACCACGAATCACAAACTTTAACGGGGCAGTTCGTCAACATGCGTTTGGATTATTGCTGTTATGTGCATGCAGCTGAAATGCAAGTGGTTGCATAATAATAAGTGTCTGGGTATTGCATCATGTTGTTCTGGTGCCGTTGCTTGAGGGGTCATTATTTACATATTTATAGATAATATCGTGCTTTTGCTCTTGTCAAAATCTGTGTTTGGAGTCAGGTCATATTTTTGGCACTGTTCCCACGCCTGCTGTCGCTTGTGTTGGCAAGCGGTGCTCTCACACATGGAGAGGCTGAATTGGTCGGTAGAGCAAAAGCTGCAGAAAGCTGCACGCCTCATCAGAAAGGCAGGCGAGGGAGGAGACAAGAAAGAACTGCAGCACCGGCAAATGCATCACAGAAGTCTGCAGTTGATCAAAAGCCTCTTTCTATTTCTCTCTGTTTGTCTCTCGCTCTCATACACTCTCTCTCACTCATTTTATATGTACATATATTCATGTGTGTGTGTGTGTGTGTGTGTCCTGTTTGTCAGACTCTGGACTTCTGTCCTGCTGTGTTGTCATCTGTGTTAATTTCCTTCCATCAATTTTCTGCATCACTTTTTGATGGTCTTTGCCTTCATTCTCACCCGATCACATGATCTAGAGCCTCATCAATCAAGCACACGCACTTCGTTTCACCTTCGTTCCACATCACCGTGTTTTCATTTTCATTCCAGTTTGAAGGGCAAGCTCCATGTCCAACACATACTATGAAGCGCCGTCTAGTTCATGATGTGTTTTTGTGTTATCGCTAACTGTAAGCTTGATTATCCTACTTCATTTGTTCCGACTGTTTTGTTTTGTTTCATTTATGTGAGCTGATGTTCTCGTTTCCATTATTAATGCATTTAACTTTTTGTTAGAATTTAATAACAATGTACATTCACGAGCCTCTAGGCATTACTATAAAGAATTAATTGGAGGGTTTTTCCCCACATTATTTCAAATACTCTCAAATACAAGCCTAGACCATAGGAGTCTAGGAGGTTGATAGTAGGTTGGACTAAAGTAGGTTTACGTTAATTGAGGGTAATGTGATGCGCTAGAAGCATTGGCATTTCTTATGATGTGGAGCTGCTATTTGTGCTTTTAGGTTCCCCTTTACACCATGGAAAGGTTTGTTCCTATGTTGTGCCATTGTGTGATTGGAATATGAATGCTCTACTTGTCCCTCCCCTTTCTCTTATTCTCCCCAGGAAAAATCCCCAGTGTAAGCATTTCTAGACCAGCTCAGCCTGAGGAAAATGCTGCAGCTGCATTTGCTGCAGGAACAAGACTGCAGCTGAATTGACCAATCTGCATATTCAGAAGACTGCATGAGAGAGAGAGAGAGAGAGAGAGAGAGAGAGGAGAGAAAAAGTGAGGGATGACAGTGTGCCAGTGCACGTGAGGAGGAGGGACTAAAGGGGCTATCCTGATGTGCAGTGATCATGGAGGGAGGGGGATGGAGGGAAAGGGTGAAGAAAGGAGAGCAGACGAGAAGAACTAGATGGGAGGGGAGCAAAGACGTGTAGTGGTGTATTCTTCTCTTGTGACACAAGAACAGAATGTGTGGGTTGCTAGCCTTTTGTAGAGGTGAGAAGATGAGAGAGCTGTCCTGAGTAAGGGAATGAGCTGTGGGAGGACGGGGAAAAGGGCGGGAGAGACCGAGAGAAGGAAAAGGAGAGGAGAGAAAGTGAGGGTTGTGTGGGTTTGAATATCAGGAGCTTGTAAGGGAGGAGGTACCGGTGGTTTCATGTGCCAGATGAGAGGTGGGGAATGTGTGTGTGTGTGTGTGTGTATGTGTGTGTGTGTGCGCGCGTGTGTGTATGTGTCATATGCAGTGAAGGTTGAGAGTAAGGTGAAATATGTGTGTTTGTGTGCAGTGCTGCATTATATGCGCTGAAGGAAATGAAAGAAAAGTTATACTTTTGTATGCTTTTTTATATTTGAGTTTTACGTATTATGGCTTAACATTTGGTCTGTAGAGTCGTTGCTATAATCAGATGAGGTCATTATGGTGGACCATGTGTCTGATATATGGTCATGGATACAGTGTGAGTGTGTGTGTGTGTGTGTGTGTGCTGAGTGAGAGTGTGATGTTTACCAGGTTGTATCCGCAACCACGGGGGGCTATGTTCAAAACAGGCCAGATGTGAGGCTGATACCATGGGGCTGATAAAATCTGGGAGTGAGAGCAGGCCATGTGGCTGGATGTGCCCCTGCAAACTTAACATATGGCACAGCAAGCACATTTCCTTTGCCTTACTATATACCTCCAGCACTGTTCACTAATGCAGTTCAGCAAACAATTATACTAGTATTTAGTACAGAATTTAAATTTGGAGCAAAATGTGATTAAAATAGTGTTAAATCTTAAGATTCCTCAAATCTTATTACGGATGCAGATGAAGTCTGTAAAGCTTATAAACACTTTATAATGACCTGATTAACCTCTAATGCTGCAGGGGGGAAAAAAACACCTGTCCAATGACAAATCTAGGTGAGCCATTGTCATCCCGCACAGAGCTTTATTGATGCTACAGTCAATCCATACACACTCACTCTTTCAGCATCTAAACCATCTGTATCCAACACTTCATGATTGAGGCAGATATCACATCTGTCAGTTTTAATAACTGTTAACAATCATGCTGCTTACTTTCAATCTAGTTGAAGTTTATGTACACTATATTGGAAAAGTTTTGTTGTCTTTCAGGGGTTGGCCTCAGCCCCTTAGTTCCAGTGAAAGGAACTCTTAATGCTTCAGCATACTGAGACATTTTGGAATTTCATGCTCCCAATTTTGTAGGAACAGTTTGGGGATGACCCCTTCCTGTTCCAACATGACTGCACACCAGTGCACAAAGCAAGGTCCATAAAGACATGGATGACTGAGTTTGGTGTGGAGGAACTTGACTGGCCTGCACAGAGTCCTGACCTCAACCCCATAGAACACCTTTGGGATGAATTAGAGTGGAGACTGTGAGCCAGACCTTCTCATCCAACATCAGTGCCTGACCTCACAAATGAGCTTCTAGTGGAATGGTCAAATATTCCCATAAACATACTCCTAATCTTTGTGGAAAGCCTTTCCAGAAGAATTGAAGCTGTTATAGCTGCAAAGGATGGGCCAACTCCATATTACATTCATGTGCATGTAAAGGCAGACGTCCCAAAACTTTAGGCAATATAGTGTATTACAGACTTAATTCATAACAAGATTATGACTGTTAGTTGCCTATACAAAGCAGACGCATGCACAGGCTATAATTCTAGACCAGCATTTGTGCGTAGATCCCTGAGAGATCCGAGGATACTGGCATCCCTACTTTGCCTAATGGAATGAACTGTCAGTGTTAATCTGGGTCAGAGTT
The DNA here is from genome assembly GCF_019097595.1 of Hemibagrus wyckioides. NCBI lineage: Eukaryota > Metazoa > Chordata > Actinopteri > Siluriformes > Bagridae > Hemibagrus > Hemibagrus wyckioides. The sequence goes on along the minus strand of NC_080723.1, from coordinate 2,437,165 downwards.
CAGCTACAGTGCCAGGTGGTAAAGAGCAACACCTGCTAAAATTTGGCTAGCTCTCAGTATCTTGGCTAAGCTGAAAGCTAGAAATGATTATCAGTCTTCAATGGAAGGTTTCGATATAATTGGAATTGATTATCCGCGATTTCTTCTTAAATTCCTCCTCTTTTTTTGGATCGGTCTCACTTCGAACCATGTTTTATGAGCACTCATACGTTGTAATGTTTGCTTTTAGTAAACAGCTGCTTGTGAGCTTTGAGAGCGACATTTAATATTGACTTCCTGCCCAGCCCCCTGCCATCTTCAGCTTGTTGTTAATTTACTCTAATGGGATAGAGTCTGCCTCCTTTTGCTGAACGCTATTAGATTCTTCCTTGGAATCAAAACACAAAGGTTTAGGGAAATGATTTAATGCAATGTGTGTGTGTGTGTGTGTGTGTCTGTGTGTGTATGTGTGTGTGTGTGTGTGTGTGTGTCTGTGTGTGTGTTTGGAAACACTGGTCTTTGTCAGTGGCCAGACCTTGCTGTGAAGCTTTCCAGAGTTTCTCTAAGGTAGCCTGATCCACTACACTGCAGTGAAATCCTATTCAATCATCACAGCCATGCTGTGGTATCAAAAATCCAACTGCATTATGCACCACGGCGTACTTGTCCTACTCAGAAGCATGCCTAGTCAATGAAGGGATATTTGAAGCAAATACGTCCTTGACCCAATGTCAACTGATGACTGGTTTAGTTATCCTGGTAGATATAAGGCATATGAATTATACGCTTATATTATTTGTAGATTTGTGTGGGCTCTGTAACCATTTAAATAATTCTCTTAAATCGAATCCTAAGCCTAACACTAATTCTGAGCAAAAAGACCAAGTAAGATAACTATAAACAGTTGTCAGAAGAGTAATTACTGTAAAAACCCTTACTAGGAATTACTAGTGAAATCATTAGCATCTTACAGGCACAATGCCAGTTCACCCAGTCCTACATACTTCCTTTCTGTGTAAGTGTTGCTTTTTTCAGTAAAATACAGTTGTGTATCTTGTATTTTCTCTGTTATGTATGTGGCTAAGCATAGAGTAAGAGCCCTCTGTGTACAGGGTTTTTTTCTGCTGCGTGGTTGTATGCTGTAGCTCGGCTTGTCCTAGTGAGACACCATATGCTACCAAGAGCTTTTGCATTATATAAAACAGCAATAAAAATATACATTTTCATGTCCACTACTCAAATGGAAACAGAAACATTTTAGCTAAGGAATGTAGTCCTATTCATTTAGAACTTCTTTTGCCTTAAGACAGTAGCTGATTGTATAAGAGAACTATTTTAAATAATATGTAGTGCTATAGCTCCTCGAATGTGGAATATATTTGTGAGTGTCTCTAATATGAATATAGGTACAAATAAATGTCACTGTAACATACACCGATCAGGCGTAACATTGTGAGCAGTGACCGGTGAAGTGAATGAGACTGATGATCTCCTCATCATGGCACCTGTTAGTGGGTGGGATATATTAGGCAGCAAGTGAACATTTTGTCCTCAAAGTTGATGTGTTAGAAGCAGGAAAATGGACAAGCGTAAGGATTTGAGTGAGTTTGACAAAGGCCCAAATTGTGATGGCTAGACCACCGGATCAGAGCATCTCCAAAACTGCAGCTCTTGTGGGGTGTTCCCAGTCTGCAGTGGTCAGTATCTATCAAAAGTGGTCCAAGGAAGGAACAGTGGTGAACCAGCGACAGGGTCATGGGTGGCCAAGGCTCACTGATGCACATAGGGAGAGAAGGCTGGCCCGTGTGATCCGATCCAACAGACGAGCTACTGTTGCTCAAACTGCTGAAGAAGTTAATGCTGGTTCTGATAGAAAGGGGTCAGAATACACAGTGCAGGATGGGTCAGGGCTGTTTTGGCAGCAAAAGTGGGACCAACGCAATATTAGGCAGGTGGTCATAATGTTATACCTGATTGGTGTATGTACCACACAGTTGCAGATGGATTTAGAGTTAATGTAAGCCTGATGTAATGTAAGTGTCCATTTTTGGCCATTCCATTTTTTAGTTTTTACAATACAATTACTTTTGTACAAGTTTTTGACTGAAACTGCACCACCATGTTACGTACACAGGACCTAGTCATTTATTTCTAATAGTATAACTTTATTTAAAAATTTTCCGAATAAGCAGCACATTGATGCCTAGTTAGCATGCAGATACTGTGGAATTACAGCTTTTGGTTTTGTTGGGTCAGCATGTTACAACACAATTATTGCAGGAGAATTATGTAAAAGTCTGCTGCAACTGTCAGGACACATTATCCATAACGAAGTGGACCCATGTAATGTATTCCTGTGATCCATCTGTAACAGTGCAGTTATCTTCAGTACATGAATATCTAATGTTGGTCAAGGCTGCAGCGAAGACGTCAGGCAGCATGTACATGGAGTAGAGTAGTCAGAACCAGTGAGTCCAAGGTGCAGTCAAGCTCCTGCAGAGGGCAGAATTTCGCTATTAAAACAGACAGCAAGTGCAAGGGAGAATAATGACCTCACTACTCTGGCACTCCATTGTCAGCACATTCAGTGTTCTCCAAGAGGGGGATCAGCGTGGTTTAGGATGCTGAACTGTGTGTGTGTCTTACTTTCCCCATGCAAGTCACGTAGCCTTGTATATTGTCTCAGGGAGTCTTGAGGAAAGTGCTTCACAAAGTCAAACAATCATAGATTCGGCAAAGGAGGTGTTGGGCTTTGTCATCAGTATGCAGTGTTATTTAGTGCTCAGTAAATGATCGGTAGTCTTTTAGTGCATGGAGATCAAAGAATTGCTTCCATTCATATTTACTATATACTGTATAAATATCTAAGTTGATGATTCAAACCCTCTATGGACTGATTTCAAATATTTCACATATTCAGCTTGGGGTTTTGAGAAAAGGGTAGTATTTAATAAATCTGGTCCTGTCACTCTACTTGGGAATGACTCACCCCGCTCTCACCACTGCCCCCTGGTGATTAATACACACGTCTCCCTCCTCTATCTTCTCCCAATGCCCCCTCATAGCACATATCACGCCTACCTTCATTCGTTCACTCCTCGAAACTGGCCCTTTGTTGAAATCGTATACGCGTTCACCGTCCATATGAAACACAGGTGAAAATGAATAGAATTGATTTCCTAAGGAATTTGAAGTGGAAGAGATTTATTGTGTTGTCAAGCTTTTTTTGCGCAGTGCGGTAGATTACCCCAGGGATGATTATTCTTCCACCACCTCCTCGCTCCTACCCCCAGCTACCTCATCCTGGGATAGAAGCAACCAATCACAGCCGAGATATTTGCTAATTGTTTTACCCTTGTCATCCAAGCATGCACCTTCCACTGGCACCAGAAGCATCAATCAGCAGAGACATTAGAGACTAATGAATGTGATATTT